>NW_028318847.1:4748214-5083571 GCF_062004578.1 Staurois parvus | reverse complement strand
TTTGGACTTAATAACTGGTTGACCCTCCTTTGGCAGCAATAACCTCAACCAAACGTTTCCTGTAGTTGCAGATCAGACCTGCACAACGATCTGGAGTAATTTATAACCACTCCTCTTCACAAAACTGTTTCAGTGTAGCAATATTCTTGGGATGTCTGGTGTGAAGGCATTTCAATCGGGTTGAGGTCAGGACTCTGACTGGGCCACTCCAGAAGGCGTATTCTGTGCTGTTGCAGCCATTGTTTTGTTGAATTACTTGTATGCTTTGGGTCATTGTCCTGTTGCATCACCCATCCTCTGCGGGGCTTCAGTTGGCAGACAGATGGTCGTACGTTTTCCTGCAAAATGTCTTGATAAACTCTGGAATTCATTTTCCCATCAATGACAACAATCCGTCCAGGCCCTGAGGCAGCAAAGCAGCCCCAAACCATGATGCTCCCTCCGCCATGTTTTACAGTGGGGATGAGGTTTTCATGTTGGTGTGCTGTGCCTTTTTTTTTCCACACATAGTGTTGTGTGTTCTTCCCAAACAACTCAATCTTGGTTTCATCTGTCCACAGTATATTTTGCCAGTAGTGCTGTGGAACATCCAGGTGCTCTTTTGCAAACTTCAAACATGCTGCAATATTCTTTTTGGACAGCAATGGCTTCCTCCGTGGTGTCCTCCCATGTACTCCATTCTTGTTTAATGTTTTCCTTATTGTAGATGTGTCAACAAAAATGTTAGCATGTGCCAGAGATTTCTGTAGGTCTTTAGCTGACACTCTGGGATTCTTCTTTACCTCATGCAGCATTCTACGCTGTGCTCTTGCAGTCATTTTTACAGGACGACCATGTCTAGGGAGAGTAGCAACAGTGCTAAACTTTCTCCATTTGTAGACAGTCTATCTTACCGTGGACACATGAACATCAAGGCTTTTGGAGATACTTTTGTAACCCTTTCCAGCTTCATGCAAGTCAACAATTCTTGATCGTAGGTCTTCTGAGAGCTCTTTTCTGCGAGGCATGGTTCACATCAGACAGTGTTTCTTGAAACCAGTAAACCCAAAACAGGTGTGTGTTTTTTAAGGGCAGGACAGCTGTCAGCAACACATCCAATATCATCACACTGATTGGAGTCAAGGTTGGCTCACTCCTGGCTCCAATTAGCTCTGGGAGAAGTCATTAAGCTAAAGCCTCACATACTTTTTCCTCCCTGCACTGTGAATGTTTACATGTTATGTGCAATTAAACCATGGCAACATCTAATGTTTGTGTAGTATTATGTTCAGCAGACTGTGTTCTTCTATTGTTGTGACTTAGATGACGTTCAGAGCACATTTTATGCCCAATTCATGCAAAACTCCACGTAATCCCAAGGGGTTCACATTCCTTTTTCTTGCAACTGTATGTGCTCTGATATCAAATCAGTTGGAATAGCAGATGCGATGCTACAAACCATCATTGTTTGTGGTTACTTTAATATATTTCCACTGGCTTCTAGGCAGTTCATAAATTCACCTTGCAATCCAAACTATCATCTATCATCAACTATCAGACCCTGGTTGTAATGATCACTGCAGCTGCATCCTGACCATCCTTTCTTTGAATGCTGTAGATATTGACAAATTAAGGGGAAATTGACAAGGACAATGGACAATGAGGGACACCTTAGGAACTGTAGATCACCTAATCAACAGAAACAGATTTATTCTTTTTTCTCATCTAGGCCAACTTACCTTGGACCCTCCAACCCCCAAAAGATACACACAGCATAGTAATCAAAACCAGTTTTCCAGGAAATACAATGATGTAACAAAAGCAAGATATTAATTATATTTACAAAAGGTACATCAAAACCAAATAAACACAATTACAACCAGTAACATATTCTGAGAGAAAACATAAGTACTGAACTGACACAACCAGAAATGTCTATACAGACACAGTCAGTCCATACTGACCATGGCATATTTACTACCGTACTGCAGGTACAAACTACCAGAAACATATCAGAAACATGCCTGCACATAAAATCATATATACACAGGGGGCCAGTGGTTAGCACTTCTGCTTTGCAGTAGGATGTGACCGATTATATGCTACCAATACCATATAAACTTCTCCAAGCATGTAACAAGTGAAATAAAAAGATAAAAATTGTAAAATAAAAATAGTCCAAAATAAAAACCCGTGCAACCATAAGAACTAAACCATAAGAAATAAGAAAGGAGGATCCTGTTTAAATCCCATTAGGATACTACCTGTCTGGGGATTGCATGTTCCCTCTTTGCTTGCATGGATTTCTTCCGGGTACTCCGTTTCCTCCCACACTCCAAAGACATCTTGGAAGAGTTATTGGTTCCTGTCTAAATTGGCCCTGGTATGTCTATGCATGCATTCGTGGTCAGGGGCGTATATGCCATGAGGCAAACAAGGCATTTGCCTAGGGCAGCACTTTTCAGGGGGGCAGAGCCGCCCCCCCCCACTTTCCCACGGAAATGACACTTCCACGGGAAAGGGGCTGCTGTGTCTTACCTGTGTCCGCGTCTCCATGTCCCACGTCGATCCGGTCCACAAGGCACTGTTGGAGGAGGGGTGCAGAGGGTGTCCGTCCGGTGTCTTCATCTTCCTGGATCTTGATCGCGATGTGGGCGGGATAACAAACTGCCCCTCGAATCTGGCTACACCCCTGGGATCACTGGGCAGCCTATGGCAGCCTGTCCCTCCCTCTGCAAGCTCTACCTCCTTGCCGGTGATTGGCCACCAGATCTGTAGCTCAGAAAAGGCTCACAGGTGAGGAGGCGGAGCTTGGAGAGGAGGAGCTGAGCGGCAGCACGAAGATCGAAGATTGAGTGAAGGAGCAGCTGGAGCAGTTGGAGCCGGTGAAGAGGAGGAGAGCAGCTGGAGAAGGAAGACAGCTGATGGGTAAGTGTCTGCGCCTGAAGGAGGGAGCTCGGGCTGGAGCAGGGGTCAGCACAGCGATGTAAATATAATTGGAGTCAGTGGAAGTAATAGTGCCCCATCATTAGTGTCTGTGTGGGAGGAATAGTGCCCCCTCATTGGTGTCACTGACACCAATGATGGGGCACTATTCCTCCCACTGACACCAATGAGGGGACACTATGCCTCCCACTGACACCAATGATGGAGCACTATGCCTCCCACTGACACCAATGATGGAGCACTATGCCTCCCACTGACACCAATGATGGGGCACTATTCCTCCCACTGACACCAATGATGGGGCACTATTCCTCCCACTGACACCAATGATGGGGCACTATTCCTCCCACTGAAATTAATGATGGGACATTTCCTCCCACTGACACTAATGATGGGGCACTATTCCTCCCCCTGACACCAATTATGGGGCACGATTCCTCCCACTGACACCAATGATGGGGCACGATTCCTCCCACTGACACCAATGATGGGGCACGATTCTTCCCACTGACACTAATGATGGAGTACTATTCCTCACATTGACACTAATGATGGGGCACTATTCCTCACACACTGACACTAATGATGGGGCACTATTCCTCACACACTGACACTAATGATGGGGCACCATCATTGGTATCAGTGGGAGGAATAGTGCCCCATCATTAGTGTCAGTGGGAGGAATAGTGTCCCATCATTAGTGTCAGTGGGAGGAATTGTGCCTTATCATTGCTGTCAGTGGTAGGAATAGCACCCCATCGTTGTCAGTGGGCGGAGCGCTAATAGGAAGAGGTGGAGCCTAAAGAGGAAGGGGTGGAGTTTGCAGATGACCAGGTGGGACACATTTAGATGTGGGGGGATGCCCAATTTTAGTCTTGCCTAGGGCAGCACAAAACCAAAATACACCACTGTGTGTGGTAGGGATTGTAAGCTCTTTGAGGGCAGGGACAAAAGTGAATGTACAATATGTAAAGCAATGTGTATAAATGCAATGTAAATACTTTTAAATCATGTCACAGGGTTACAATAATATATTGGATGCTAAATTAGACAAGGGAGCACACCCACCTAACTTCATGGACCTTTGCATTTAATTTACTGGTAGAGTTAAGGTAGGAATATCCAACTACCAGGACTCCTGTCTTCCTGAATCATACCACACATCATCTAGGTTAGATATGATTTTATCTTCTTCTGATATGTTACATGTGGTTGCAAAGGTCAGGAATCTCCCATGTACAATCATAGACCATTCTGCAGTATAATTATAGCTACCTCTTGGTGACTCAAAAGCTTGCCATGGATGGGCTCACTATGGCTTCAGGATAACAAAATGTAACTAAAATGTCTATAGAACCTTGAATCTTACTAGAACAATAATACATCGGAGGTCTCATTGGGTACAACATGGGAGGCATTTAAGATAAGTCTTCAGTAATAGCAGGAATAATACGTAAACTCATATTACAAAAATGTTTCACATGTAATATCCAATAATTTGGATGCAGGAAAAAAAATATATATATATAAAATAACAATGCTTCATGCTTCAATGCTTTCTTATAATATTCTATAAGTAAAGATACAGCATATACTGTATTAAGGTAGTAATTTGCATGCCATACATTTTAGGAAGGACCATTGCTATCTAATCAATTTCCTTTTGTTGGAATTTAAACACATGTATTTGAGCTAAATATTTCTCAGGATCCTCCTGACAGTATTGAGAGCATAGCTGATATATGCCTTTATAGAACTTTAGGAACATTTGTATGATGCTATCATTAATGTAAACTGTAATGCAGTACAGTAATTTCTTTTTAGTTCCCTCAAGGTCCATTAATTTATATTATCACACATAGTTTTATTGAAATAAACCGAACTATCAAAAACACTTATGATAATATAAATTAATGCACCTTGAGGGAACTAAAAAGAAATTACTGTACTGCAAATTACTACCTTAATACAGTATATGCTGTATCTTTACTTATAAAATATTATAAGAAAGCATTGAAGCATTGTTAACAAATAAATAAATAAATAAATAAATAAATATATATATACACACAGTGGGGCAAAAAAGTATTTAGTCAGCCACCAATTGTGCAAGTTCTCCCACTGAAAAAGATGAGAGGCCTGTAATTGGCATCATAGGAAGACCTCAACTATGAGAGACAAAATGAGAAAAAAAATCCAGACAATCAGATTGGTTGATTTGGAAAGAATTTATTTGCGAATTATGGTGGAAAATAAGTATTTGGTCAATATCAAAAGTTCATCTCAATACTTTGTTATATATCCTTTGTTGGCAATGACAGAGGTCAAACATTTCCTGTAAGTCTTCACAAGGTTGGCACACACTGTTGCTGGTATGTTGGCCCATTCCTCCATGCAGATCTCTTCTAGAGCAGTGATGTTTTGGGGCTGTCACTGGGCAACACGGACTTTCAACTCCCTCCAAAGGTTTTCTATGGGGTTGAGATCTGGAGACTGTCTAGGCCACTCCAGGGCCTTGAAATGCTTCTTGAAATGCTTCTTACGAAGCCACTCCTTCGTTGCCTGGTCGGTATGTTTGGGATCATTGTCATGTTGCAAGACCCAGCCACGTTTCATCTTCAATGCCCTTGCTGATGGAAGGAGGTTTGCACTTAAAATCCCACGATACATGGCCCCATTCATTCTGTCTTGTACATGGATCAGTCACCCTGGTCCCTTTGCGGAGAAACAGCCCCAAAGCATGATGTTGCCACCCCCATGCTTCACAGTAGGTATGGTGTTCTTTGGATGCAACTCAGCATTCTCTCTCCTCCAAACACGACGAGTTGTGTTTCTACCAAACAGTTCTATTTTGGTTTCATCTGACCATATGACATTCTCCCAATCCTCTTCTGGATCATCCAAATGCTCTCTAGCAAACTTCAGACGGGCCTGGCTTAAGCAGGGGGACACGTCTGGCACTGCAGGATCTGAGTCGTTGGCGGCGTAGTGTGTTACTGATGGTAGCCTTTGTTACGTTGGTCCCAGCTCTCTGCAGGTCATTCACTAGGTATCCCCGTGTGGTCCTGGGATTTTTGCTCACCGTTCTTGTGATCATTTTGACCCCACGGGGTGAGATCTTGCGTGGAGCCCAGATCGAGGGAGATTATCAGTGGCCTTATATGTCTTCCATTTTCTAATTATTGCTCCCACAGTTGATTTGTTCACATCAAGCTGCTTGCCTATTGCAGATTCAGTCTTCCCAGCCTGGTACAGGTCTACAATTTTGTTTTTGGTGTCCTTCGACAGCTCTTTGGTCTTCACCATGGTGGAGTTTGGAGTGTGACTGTTTGAGGTTGTGGACAGGCGTCTTTTATACTGATAACAAGTTCAAACAGGTGCCATTGATACAGGTAATGAGTGCAGGACAGAGGAGCCTCTTAAAGAAGAAGGTACAGGTCTGTGAGAGCCAGAAATCTTGCTTGTTTGTAGGTGACCAAATACTTATTTTCCACCATAATTTGCAAATAAATTCCTTACAAATCAGCCAATGTTATTGTCTGGATTTTTTTTCTCATTTTGTCTCTCATAGTTGAGGTCTACCTATGATGCCAATTATGGGCCTCTCTCATCTTTTTAAGTGGGAGAACCTGCACAATTGGTGGCTGACTAAATACTTTTTTGCCCCACTGTATATATTACACTATATTGGCAAAAGTATTGAGGCACCCCTTCAAATCATTGCATTCAGGTATTCCAATCACCTTTATGGCCAGAGGTGTATAAAATCAAGCACCTAGGCATGCAGACGTCTTCTACAAACATTTGTGAAAGAGTGGGTTGCTCTCAGGAGCTTAGTGAATTCAAGTGTGGTACCATGATAGGTTGCCTACTGTGCAATAAGTTCATCTGTGAAATTTCCTTGCTACTAATTATTCCAGGGTCAACAGTTAGTGGTATTATAACAAAGTGGAAGCAACCAGGAACAACAGCAACTCAGGCACGAAGTGGTAGGCTGCGTAAAATGACAGAGCAGGGTCAGCGCATGCTGAAGCACACAATGCGCAGAAGTCGGCAATTGTTTGCAGAGTCAATAGCTAAAGACCTCCAAACTTCATGTGGGCTACAGATTAGCACTACAACAGTGTGTAGAGAGCTTCATGGAATGGGTTTCCATGGCCAAGCTGCTGCATCCAAGCCTTACATCACCAAATGCAATGCAAAGTGTCGGATGCATTGGTGTAAAGCATGCTGCCTCTGGACTCTAGAGCAGTGGAGATGTGCTCTCTGGAGTGATGAATCATGCTTCTCTGTCTGGCAATCTGATGTATGTGTATGGGTTTGGCGGTTGCCAGGAGAACGGTACTTGTCTGACTGCATTGTGCCAAGTGTAAAGTTTGGTGGAGGGGGGATTATGGTGTGTGGTTGTTTTTCAAGTGTTCGGCTTGGTCACTTAGTTCCAGTGAAGGGAACTCCTAAGGGAACTCTCAGCATACCAAGACATTTTGAACAATTTCATGCTCCAAACTTTGTGAGAACAGTTTGGAGATGGCCCCTTCCTGTTCCAACATGACTGCGCACCAGTGCACAAAGCGAAGTCCATAAAGACATGGATGAGCGAGTTTGGGGTGGAAGAACTTGACTGGCCTGCACAGAGTCCTGACCTCAACCCGCTAGAACATTTTTGTGATGAATTAGAGCAGAGACTGCGAGCCAGGCCTTCTTGTCCGACATCCGTGCCTGACCTCACAAATGCACTTCTGGAAGAATAGTCAAACATTTCCATAGACACACTCCCAAACCTTGCGGACAGCCTTTCCAGAAGAGTTGACGCTTTTTTTAATTATTATTATATCTTTAATAGCTTTTATAGCTGCAAAGGGTGGGCCAACTCAATATTGAACCCTACTGACTAAAACTGGGATGTCATTAAAGTTCATGTGTGTGTAAAGGCAGGCTTCCCAATACTTTTGGCAATATAGTGTATATATTGATGAATTAGATCCAACAATAAAGACAAGTGGATCCATAGCTTGTGCAAAGTTACTGAAATTTCCATTTGTAGCTACAATTAATTTGCTGTTGAACCAATCACATTTTCCAGTCGTCAGACCATTTTAAGCAATTTAAGCAATTCATCTTGTTTCTGCTACCTGAAATACTTTTACTTGATTGTTGCCAGTATAACATGGACAAGATTATAATTGGAAAGTCCAGAAACACTAAGCAAAAAATACAACACGTGCCTCAATGCTTAGTAATCCTTCAACTGCGTGTCATGTAATTTAGTAATTAACACAAAGTTCAACTGGGTTCACATTATAAATTAATGTTGAATGTACCTCTGCCAACATAATCATATTGTGCCAAGCTGTGATACCCGCCCAACTGTTTAATTAGAATCCATGCCAATATGACGCAGGTTTTGGGGATAGGTTGAGCAATAGAAACTTATGTCTGATATATAGCACAAGAATATCCCCACCCTGGATGTGCGTCACAGTCTAATAACATTGGGTTCCCATATACTAATAAAGAATGTCCTTTATTGATATTCACAATGAATAAATAATTTTCTGTGACTATTTTAATGTTTCTTTTCTAGAGTACATTTATTGATGTAATAGTTACATTACCTACTCAGAAGTGTGTGAAAATATTTAAACAAAGTGCACAAGACCTTAATTCACAAATCAAATCCGAAGCTTGCACCTTCAGAAGATGATCAGCAATGGCGAGGTTACACAATATGTGAAATACAGATTTTCTATAAAAATATATTATATGCAATCATAGATTAGTAGACTGGCTTAAAGTAGTCCTTATGTCTAAGCATTTTTAGAATAGGATGCATGAAGGTAAAAAATGCCAGACTGCCTGTTCCGTCCCCCCCCCCCGCATCCCTAAACACTTACCTAGCAACAATCCGGGGCTGTCCTGTCTGTAACACCACTCCACTAAATCTTGATCTTACAGGTGATGCCGGCAGCAGCTGGAGCCATAGGCTCTTGCTGCTGTCTGTCACGTCCTGTGAGGAGGGAGTGAGGGGAGTGGCTGAGACACACACAGCCTGGCTAAGGAGCATGCCCGCATGTGTGTCCACAAAGCACATGGCTTGGTATAGGGGCACTCGCAGGAAGAACCTTTGTGGTTCAAAACATAGTTTTCAAGAATTTCATACATTTTATTCCAATGTTAATAGTAACCCTCAAGCTTTCCTCTACTGAGACATTTCTTCCTTTGCAGCCTTTCAACCAAGTCACATTGGAATGCAGAAGGGCAGATGGAAATTTGGGGTTGGAAGACTTCTCTAACTATGCCATGCCAGGCATGGCACTAACACAATTAAGGTGCATTGAGCTGTATATGTCAATAAGCCTAGACCAATGCTTGCTTCTGACTAATATAATTAATTTACTTAAATTAGACTTCTTTACAAAAATATCAAGCTTTCATATGAAATGCTCAGCAGCCTCAATAATATTTAGCAGTTACTTATCTCTAGCTTGGACTGTGTAGCTATAGCTGCACCACTTTGCATTTATAGCAACCATCTTCCTAAGATGTTTTTTTGTACCATTACATGGATGCCTAATGTGTACAGCAGATAGCACAACCTGGGAATGGGGCATTAGACAGACGAGGCATCTACAGCAGACAAGTGGACATGCAGAAGAGTAAGACAAAGCCAGAGTTAGGCAAGATAGCAGGGCCACTGCAAGCAGAACTTAAATAAGACATTGCCCAAATTTTATGATGAGCAACTTTAGAGTCAATGTACTTCTTAAAAGGGGAGCCCAACAATCAAGATATGTGTCATTACCCATTGGTTTATTTGCACTTTTGACCATGACCCTCTAGGTTGACAACATGCCCAAGGGCATAAAAGCACTGCTGGTTCATGAGAATGTACAGAGGAGAAAATCTTGAGTGTGGTTTGGGCCCAACAGGAGAAGTCAAGGGCAGCAAAAATCAGGGAGAGAACCAGGAAACACATTAGAGAAAACAAGTGCTGAGGAAGCAGAGGGAGAGCTGCCAGAAGGATGTGCCAACACCGAGTCAAGTGGTCAATGCCTGATTTACAGGCGATTGGCAATTACCCGACTGGATGAAAACACTACAAGTAAGTCTTTATGGGTTTTTTTTTACAATGACCATTACCTGTTGGATATTTTTGCTCATTTTAACTAGACCAAACTGACTAAACTCACTTAGAATTACTTACCTTCCTCTTCAGAGGTTTACTTAACTAATGCCCAGGATTGGTAGCTAATCCTTTGCTGCTGTTGAAGCCTCAGTAAAAAATGGTGCTTCCAGATATAGGAATATGCACCTCTCTCCCAGTCCCCACAAATTACAGTTCCATGCCAGGGCAGTCCAATATTCATACCCAAGTGCTGACATGTTAGGACCTTGGTTAGCCTTTTTAACTACTGATTTTCAGAAAGCGAAAAGAGACACAAGGGGGCACCAGACTAAGCGTAGCAATAAATTAGTAATGGGTTTTATTAAAAGCCAATTGGCAACTTACATCAAGGAGAAATATACAGGCATATCTGTCAAGCGGCTGTGGTAGCTGGTGAGCCCGAGGTCATTTGCCACTTCTGGGGGATGAAAAATTATTCTGCGGCTGGGGAACTGGTAAGTAGATGGTAAAATAGTAATGAGTTTTAATAAAAGCCAATTGGCAACTTGCATCAATGAGAAATATGCAGGCATATCTGTGTGTCAAGCGGCTGTGGTAGCTGGTGAGCCCGAGGTCATATGCCACTTCTGGGGGATGAAAAATGATTCTACGGCTGGGGAACTGGTAAGTAGATGGTGAAGCACCGGCGACCTGTATATTTCTCCTTGATGTAAGTTGCCAATTGGCTTGTGATAACACCTATCACCGTTTTATTGCTACACATAGTCTAGCAACCCCTTTTGTCTCTTCATTTTCTACAGAGTTGGCTTCACTCTATGGGGAGCTGCCGCTATTGTTGCAGAGATCCTTTATGAACTCTTTATACATAGAGCATATGGATTTATCACAATTGTTTTTATCTGTTTTTATCATTTGGACACTACTTGCATATCCAGCGCCATTCCTTTCTATGTTGCGATTTCCAGAAAGCGCCTACCAGAGCACAGTATACACCATTCTCGCCTAGGTGAAAATTGATGTGGGGGAGAGAGGAGTGCATAAATAAAAAAGTAAACAAAAAAGGTGCACTATTCAAGTTTGAAGATAGGGGAGGGTTGCAACAGTGCAAATTAATTTTTTTTGGTACGAAGGTCTTATCTTATCTGGTGATGTCCTAAATTGGTGAGATATTTGAAAGATATTATTGGCTTGTGATTAACAATATTTTTTAAACAAATGTATGCGTAGCACTAAGTCCTGAAGGGGCCGCTGATAATATGCCCAGGTCTCCGTTGCTAGTACAGAGGATGCCTGCTACAGACACAGTTCCATGCACACTGACAATACAGGTTCAGTATAGGAGAAGTCTTTTTGTGAATTTATTGCAGAAAGCTTGAAAACGAAAGGATTTATTGGTTTAGGATACTCCAAAACGATATCAGGAAATAGCAGGAGGCTAAACATCATGACCAAATCCTTATAGCTGCAGGCACACATGGAAGTCCCACAGTAGATGGTAGTAGTAGTGGATGCCCCCTTCCAGGGATTGGCTGAGGCATGAAAATATTCATCACTGGATATCTGACTCTACCTGCCCTATATTCTGGAAGCTCCTCCCAGAAGCAGATAAGATAAATCAAATACCCAGCTAGGAAGCCCTGACTAGACAAAAACAAAAGATTACTGTTTCACTGACTACATACAGTGAAGCCAAAACTAAATTAAACTTAACAACCTAACTAGTGGGAGGTGCTACATATGTAATCTGCTTATGCATTTTATGACATCTACAGATACCTGGAGATTGGGGCTTAGTAGAGCATTTGTTCCTTGCTATAAAACTGATTGCATAAAAGTTAATTTGACCACATCAACCAACAGTGGGGGAATAGTTATCAGCAGTCAACTTGAATTAGACATACTGTAAGAGCAACTGACTTTTCAGTATATGGGAGCTTAAAATAAGTTTCAAAAGATTTGGGTGGCATGTCTTTAGGTACCAGATTACTCAATTGACGAGCATTTGAAGGATTCTACAAGCTCAGGAGTGTATGTGTGTGTGTTATTGTGGACCAGTGGGGTGGGACAAAGTTCTCCCATGACACCAATTTTCCTAAGCTTTTTTTCCTTTCTAAAGGGTAGGTCATGCACTATCTACAGGGCAGAGTAGAGAGGTGGGTATTACCTTGCTCTGATCAGAGGCTACTCCCTTTAAAGCCAGCCTGATAAGAAAAGTGGAAATAGTTTACAGTTCTCACTACTGGCTCCATATAGTAAACATAAAATACAGTATATACAATATATCCTATGTATCCGACTACAAAAAAAAGTTTTTTGTAGCCTTGCGTGTAATGAATACAGTTAGGTCCATATATATTTGGACACAGGCACAATTTTATTTTTTTTCAGGTATTTTCCAAAACATATTCAAGCTATAGTTATATAATGGATATGGGCTGAGAGTGCACACTCTCAGGTTTAATTTTAGGGTGTGTACATCCAAATTGGAGGAAGGGTTTATAAATTACAGTTCTTAAGAATAGCCATCCCCCTTTTTCAATGGACCAAAAGTAATTGAACAATTGAATATAATCATAAATAAAATGTTCAATTTTAATATTTTGTTGAGAATCCTTTACTGGCAATGACTGCCTGAAGTCTGGAACCCATGGACATTACCAAAGACTGAGTTTCCTCCTTTTTGATGCTTTGCCAAGCTCTAACTGCAGCTGTCTTCAGTTGTTCTTTGTTGTTCTTTCTGCTTTTAGTTTTGCATTCAGCGTGTGAAATGCAAGCTCAATTGGGTTGAGTTCAGGTGATTGACTCGGCCATTCAGCCATTCCTTCAAAAGCTTCTGGGTTGCTTTTGCAGTGTGTTTTGGATCATTGTCCATCTATACTGTGAAGCGCCGTCCAATCAATTTTGCTGCATTTGGCTAAATCTCTAAACACTGCAGAATCCGGGAGCCCACCCCAGACAGACGGAGTTTCCTCCTTTTTAATGCTTTGCCAAGCTCTAACTGCAGCTGTCTTCAGTTGTTCTTTGTTGTTCTTTCTGCTTTTAGTTTTGCATTCAGCGAGTGAAATGCATGCTCAATTGGGTTGAGTTCAGGTGATTGACTCGGCCATTCAGCCATTCCTTCAAAAGCTTCTGGGTTGCTTTTGCAGTGTGTTTGGGATCATTGTCCATCTATACTGTGAAGCGCTGTCCAATCAATTTTGCTGCATTTGGCTAAATCTCTAAACACTGCAGAATCAGGGAGCCCACCCCAGACAGACTGGCAACAAGCCCTACCCTGAATACACAAAGTCCATTACGCATGTGGTCTATCAGGTGTTTGCTTTCACTTGTATAATCTGTCCATCATAAGACAAAACCATACAATATTCCAACAGTTTGAAAAATTGGAATTCATTTATCTTCATAGATTACTTGAGGGAGAGTGTTGATAAATATTTCTGTCCCAAATAGAGGAGCTTCTCCAACCCAGTCTGCATGAGGGCCACCATATTTCCCCTTACCATTAACCTGTGCAAGATTATTATTACACCTATCCATGCAATTCAGAAGGGAAGATTTATTGTTTTTATGCAGATAATTAATCCAAGTCTTGCTCTCAGTGTTCATCATGCTGTTGTCCATCATTAGAGAATGATCTTCTCTCTGCATGGGCCATAATCAGTGGGTAGAGGGCTAGCCCCTGGTCCGCTCCAAAAGTCCCTGTCCCCATTGGGTCTGTCACAATTTTCATCAGCAAATTCTTGAATATGGTCTCTTATCATTCCTTCCCATAGTTTACTTACTACTGATGTTAGGCTGACTGGTCTGTAGTTTCCAAGTATATATCTTGGCTCTTTTTTAAATATTGGTACCACATTTGTCTTTGCCAGTTATCTGGTATCCAGTCAGTAAGCTTTCCCTAAAAATTAGAAATAATGGTCTGGCTATCACATGACTGAGTGTTTGAGATCTCTTGGGTGCAAGCCATCTGGTCCTGGTGAATTATTAGCATCCATTTTTCTAGTCTTTTTTTGAACACTGGTCTCCACCAGCCACATGAGTACAATCAATTTACTGTTATTAACAACACTGTCCTGTATATTATACCCCTCCTTTTCCGTTATACTCCCTCCTTTTTCAGCATACACCTTGTTGGACTTAATCCTTAGTAATCCAGAACATTTTCTAAAGTGGCTGAATTCATGATGTTCAGCTTTAAAGAGTCACTGTCACGTTGCACATTCAAGAAAACGTGGCTTTGCAAAGGGCCCACCAAACCTTCCAATATCCAACTTGCAAGTGGTGATCCTTCTTCTACCACAGCTGGCAAAAATACCCAATGCTTCTGGTCATGGAAGAGCTTGTGGCCCATTGCTTGGGTCTAGCAGGCAATAACTTAACCTAAACACTGTCACATGACCGAGGGATTGACATCACCACTGCCCTTAACATCCAACACCAGCAGAAACTAGGGACGTTAGCACTGGCTGAAATAAATGCAGATGTAGTGAGGTAGTGCTGGCAAAGTGACTATCAGGGGTTCTGAGGGGATGAATGTGTTTAAATATATTCTACATGAGAAAAACCACATGAATTGGAGACTCCATGCTGGGGGCATAGTAGCTAGAATAACGATGAGTAGCTAGAATGATGATGTTGAATGAGGTGGAGTGGTAGGGCAGTGAAGTCGTGATCTCCATCTCATCCAGTCAGAATGTAAGGCATTCTCTGAATGACAACTATGCCAAGCAAGTGATCCCCTGTGGTTACCATGTAGCAGGGCAGATGCTTGGCAAGAGACTTGGAAGACAGTGGGGATTACTATAGTAGAGGCAGCTACTACAGTGATTCTCTGTTTCCACAGGTATCAGCCAGGTATGGGACATGTTTATATATGCATTGATCCAAGCTACACCAATGTATCTATGCAAAAAAAAACACCTGAAATTCAGCTTTAAAGGATACTGTAAAAAACAAACCTTAGCTGTGAAAAGAGGGTATTATGTTGTTCATGTTCATACCTTTGTCCATGTGAACAGATATTTGCACACTAGCAGGAATATCCAATATACAAGTTGCTGATGCTTGGAGTGGTGATTCCAAAGATAAACACTTGCACATACAATGCCTTTATTTCTACAACAGTGTATGGGTTTCTTTTTGAACTGTAACTTTGCTTGGCACATGAGCATTTCATTGGTTAGCAAGTCGGTCATATTAGATTTTAGTTTATTTTTACAGTATCAGCTTAGTAGTTAGCAAACTTAGCAAGCCTTGAAGAGGCAAAATACTGTAACTTAGTAACCATTGAGATACTAGCTGAATTTTCATTTTGTATCATATTATCTAACAAAACCCATCTTAGCAACATGCATTATCATAAGATTATTGTACAACTCTAGCCAGAACATTTGACAGCTAAACAAAAATCTCATAGGTCATGTTGACATGATTTAGTGCCCTGCTCCTATGTCCTCTCTTCAGCTTAGCAACTAAGAAGATCAGCTCCATGTTGGTAACTGCAGTGTGTGGTGGGTAATATTGCAGTGGTCAGTAGAGGTAATACTTTGCAACATAGTCTCCCTAGCAATTTTCATATTCCCATTCCAAAGGAGAATTAGAAAACACTTAAAAATAGTAGCACAGTTTCACCAGTAATGCCTAGTTGTATAATGATTATGATTTATTCACAGCATTCGGCCATTTTTGAAATGAGTAGCCCGTTGGTAGCTTGGGTCTGCACGCTATCTTAATGAATATTACAGTACCCAGAAAATCTGTAACATTGCATTAATCAAAAAGTGTCCACATTGATTATGGTCAAGCTGCAGTCTCCTAAATGCCACTCTTCTTGTTTGGTGGCCCAGTGGACAACAGGGAGATGGCGAGGGTGGAAAGAGCCAAGCTTGAGTGCCTCAATTAGTGATCAATCTGGTTACTCCTACTGGAGGTACCTGTACTATCATCCCCATGCTGCTTTGATGTTAAAACACCCACAGGGTAACTTTAATTGTAACAGGAGTACTCAGATAAAATCTGAATATTATCCCTTCCAGGCAGTTATGTTTAAGGCTATGTCACCTATATGTTCATACAGTGACTTCTACACAGTATAAAAATGTTTCTGGACATTTCTGTCAAACGCTGCCAACTATGATCTATACTCCGAGTATATGTGGAATTCAATGAATGACAGAAAACAATGAATTGTATATTTCACTGCATTGCTGCCACTTTTAAACTTTCACTTTGTGGAAGTGACTCATGTAATAAGCATGACGGATGCGGATTACTCAGAACTCAGAAATCCACAAGAGAAGTGGATGCCACAATGCTCTGGTTCCTCTCCAGTATTAAATAATGTTACACACAGAACAGGTGTAAGCCGTTACTGAAAGTTTTTCTTTGAGAAAAAAATAACAGGGTATAATTAAAATGTAACATTACATGCCAATTCTGGTATAATTCATAAAATGCTACGGCATGCCTGTGGATTACTCACTGTGGACACACCTAAGTTTCAGGCTGAATAGTTTTAATAGTCACTAAATCAATTTATTTTGCAAAGCAGCTGCCTGTGTTAGGTGAAAGTGACAGATGTGATTTACAAAGTAAAGAAGTATTGGTTTGTACCGCAATTAAGGTTTTCTTGTTTTACTACATTAACCCTACATACCGTATTTTCCGGCGTATAAGACGACTGGGCGTATAAGACAACCCCCTACTTTTCCTGTTAAAATATAGGGTTTGGGCTATACTCGCTGTATAAGACTACCCCTCTTCCAACGCACACCAAATAAAAATTAAAAAACATCAATTTGTTTTCAATATGGTATGGTATTCCAATGATGGGGCACGATTACTCGCTCTGACACCAATGATGGGGCACGATTACTCGCTCTGACACCAATGATGGGGCACTATTCCTCCCACTGACACCAATGATGGGGCACTATTCCTCCCACTGACACCAATGATGGGGCACTATTCCTCCCACTGACACCAATGATGGGGCACTATTCCTCCCACTGACACCAATGATGAGGCACTATTCCTCCCATTGACACCAATGATGGTGCCCCATCATTAGTGTCAGTGTGTGAGGAATAGTGTCCCATCATTAGTGTCAGTGGGAGGAATAGTGCCCCATCATTAGTGTCAGTGGGAGGAATAGTGCCCCATCATTGGGGTTAGAGCGAGGAATCGTGCCCCATCATTAGTGTCAGTGTGTGAGTAATAGTGTCCCATCATTAGTGTCAGTGGGAGGAATAGTGCCCCATCATTGGGGTTAGAGCGAGGAATCGTGCCCCATCATTGGTGTCAGTGGGAGGAATAGCGCCGCATCATTGGTGTCAGTGGGAGGAATCGTGCCCCATCATTGGTGTCAGAGCAAAGAATCGTGCCCCATCATTGGTGTCAGTGGGAGGAATAGCACCCCATCATTGGTGTCATTGGGAGGAATAGTGCCCCATCGTTGGTGTCAGTGGGGAGAGGAATAGTGCCCCATCGTTGGTATCAGTTGGAGGAATAGTGCTCTATAATTGGTGTCAGTGGGAGGAATAGTGCCCCATCGTTGGTGTCAGTGGGAGGAATAGTGCCCCATCATTGGAGTCAGTGGGAGGAATAATGCCCCATCATTAGTATCAGTGACACCAATGATGGGACACTATTCCTCCGACTGACACCAATGACACTTGCTGACCCCTGTTGCAGTATGGTGCTGCTGCAGCCAGCATATGTGGTTGCAGCAGCAGCTCTGCACTGCACACTTACCGGCTGCTCCCTCACTCGATTTTCGTGGGTCCGCTCAGCTCCGCCTCCTCGTCCGTGATTCTGGCGGCCAATCACCGGTGAGGAGGCGGAGCCGAGCGGCAGGAGTGAGGGAGTGGCCGGAGTGGCTGAAGGAGCAGCGCTTCCTGGACTGGATCGTCGTGGGATCCAGTTAAGAGACAGCAGCTTTCTGCCCAGCCCTGTACTTAGTGTCCCGTCGGAAGGGGGGGACAGCGGTGGCACCGTGCCACCCCCTTAAAAAGTGCCGCCCTGACGTATACCGGTGTATAAGATGACCCCCAACTTTTGAGAAGATTTTCAAGGGTCAAAAAGTTGTCTTATACGACGGAAAATACGGTAACTGCTGGTATGTAGAACTATTTTTTTACATTTTAGAACACAATTATCTGTTATTCCTTACTGCATACCATTTCTTCCCTTTACCTAAAGAAGATAGTAAATACAGAAATGTACAGGTAAACCATTACATTGGTCTTCAAGGCAATTTGCACTACTAACAACAAAAGTTTTGCTTTTATTGCTTGTTACAGTATTTAGTTGTTCTTTTGTAGTTTAATAAAAAAAGGCCCCAATTTTAACCTCAAGGAGGAAACGTATGAATTATACCCTAGTGGCATTACACCCTAGTTGGGCTCCATAAAAGCTTTCCCTCTAAGAACCTGTCCTTCTGATAGTAAGTACAAACACATATGGTGGGAAAGCCCAACTGCTTCTTTATTTTGGAAGGTAAATTAAAAAGTATTGTCAGATCTTCTTTTTTTTTTTTTTATAAAACAAGGCAATTATACTGGTCAGCACTGGAAAAAAAATACCCAAGTAACCTGTCTCAATCGTAAAAGAAATGTTATCTTTTTATAGTAGTTGCTATATGGTACAGACCATTGAAAAACAATGGCTATGACCAGATCTACCTTTCACTATGGTCCACAAAAAAGCTAAGATATCTACACTGCTCCAAAAAATTAAAGGAACACTTTGAGAACATATCAAATCTCATTGGGGAAAAATATCATGCTGGCTATCTATACTGATATGGACTAGGTAATGTGTTAGGAACGTAACCATGACCCATCGTTTGGTGGAAATGAAAATGATCAACCTACAGAGGACTGAATTCAAAGACACCCCGAAAAACAAAGTGAAAAAATTATGAAGCAGGCTAGTTCATTTTGCAGAAATTTCATTGCAGCAACTCAAAATGCTACTCAGTAGTTCGTATGGCCCCCACGTGCTTGCATGCATGCCTGACAACAGGGCATGCTCCTAATCAGACGACGGATGGTGTCTTGCAGGGGCAGACTGACAACTCATGGGGCCCCCGGGCAATAGGGGCTCATGGGGCCCCTGTGTCCTTGCCCAAACTCAAAAAAGCCTATGAAAAAGGTACCAGGGGCATCTCATGGGGCCCCCTACTGACCCCGGGCCCTCTGGCAGTGCCCAAGTTTCCAAATGGTCAGTGTGCCCCTGGTGTCTTGGGGTATTTCTTCCCAGATCTGGACCAGGGCATCACTGAGCTCCTGGACAGTCTGAGGTGCAACCTGGTGGTGTCGAATGGACCAAAACATGATAGCCCAGAGGTGTTCTATTGGATTTGGGTAAGGCGAGGGTGGGCCATTCAATGCTATCAATTCCTTCATCCTCACTGCTTGCATACTCTCACCACATGAGGTCGGGCAGTGTCGTGCACCAGGAGGAATCCAGGACTCACTGCACCAGTGTAGAGTCTGACAATGGGTCCAAAGATTTAATCCCAATACTTAATGGCAGTCAGGGTGCCATTGTCTAGCATGTAGAGGTCTTTGCGTCCCTCTATGGATATGCCTCCCCAGACCATCACTGACCCACCACCAAAATGGTCATGCTGAACAATGTTACAGGCAGCATAACATTCTCTACAGATTCTCCAGACCCTTTCATGTCTGTCACTTGTGCTCAGGGTGAACTTGCTCTCATCCGTGCAAAGCACAGGGCGCTAGTGGCAAACCTGCCAATTCTGGTGTTCAACGGCAAATGCCAGTCGAGCTCTATGGTGTCAGGCAGTGAGCACAGGGCCCACTAGAGGACGTAGGACCCTCAGGCCACCCTCATGAAGTCTGTTTCTGAATGTTTGGTCAGAGACATTCACACCAGTGGCCTGCTGGAGGTCATTTTGTAGGGCTCTGGCAGTGCTCATCCTGTTCCTCCTTGCACAAAGGAGCAGATACCAGTCCTGCTGATGCATTAAGGACCCTCGACGGCCCTGTCCAGATCTCCTAGAGTAACTGTCTCTCTTAGAATCTCCTCCATGCTCTTGAGACTGTGCTGGGAGACACAGGAAGCCTTCTAGCAATGGCACGTCAATATGTGCCATCCTGGAGGATTTGGACTGCCTGTGCAACCTCTGTAGGGTCCAGGTATCGCCTCATGCTACCAGTAGTGACACTGACCCTAGCCAAATGCAAACTAGTGAAAAACAGTCAGAAAAGATGAGTAGGGAAAAAATGTCAGTGGCCTCCACCTGTAAAACCCTTCCCCTTTATTGGGGTCGTCTTATTGTTGCCCATCTAGTGCACCTGTTGTTAATTTCATTAACATCAAAGCAGCTGAAACTGATTAACAACCCCCTCTGCTACTTAACTGACCATATCAATATACCAGGATTTTAACTGACTTAGTGCTATACTCTGGATAAAATGTGTTCCTTTAATTTTTTTGAGCAGTGTATATACTGGAAATGAACAAATCCTTAACTCTTGATTAGATCTGACCACTCTAGAAGAGATGCCATGTGAACTATCTCCAAACATTTGCTAATTCCTCACTGAGGCTAGGTTCAAACTATTGGGTGTCGGAAACATATGTACAATTGCTCTTGTTCCCAACACGAGAGAGGAATGCACTGTTTCACAGGTGCTCGAGGGTGCCATGAACAATTAACCAACTACTGGCAAAATGGCCTTGTCTTCCCATGTGCAAAACCATATGGTGCGGCGTGATATTCCAAAAGGGTCCAGGACCTCTTTCCCTGTGTTTCTGCAGATAGGGCAGCCCATTGAAATGAATAGGCTGCCCTAAATGCAGAACCCAGCCTATACAAGTGATAACTGGCCTTGAAACCTGGGAAGCCCACATAAACTAAGTATCTACTGTAAATTCAGGGGGGATATAATATGCAATATATATAATGCATAGAAAATTGTTCTTCTTTATAATACGTTTTGAAAATCATAAGAGTTTTAAGATTGGATGAACCAAGAGTCTCTTATGATGACTACAATAAGTTGATGACTATTCTTCTAACAAGTTACATGCTAAGTGTATGTGTCAAACTAGGTTGTCTGTACTATATCGCCACTGTATAATCCAAAAGCAATAGAGATTAGTTATGGATTCATCAAAGATTAGTGTTTTTTTTGTATTGACTATGTTTTAAATTGTAAATTGGTGACAAGCACATATGAACAACTCCTTTAATTAAACAAAATTAGACATACAACATATCTTAAAAACATCTCCATGCACATCAACTAAACCTTAAGTACTCCCTTTATTGTAACAAACACTAAGCCCACCTCTTTGGCAGCCGGGTGCCCTGGCAAAACCGGTCAGGATGGCTTTCTCCTTTATTTCTCCATGGCCTCTTACTGCAGTGTTTGCTTTGATGTCAACAATATGATAAGTATACTTTCCAACTCTACTACAGTATAATTTCACTGCTCTTATTTCTGCCACTCTTGAGGGACTTTGGTCGCATATACATGGACTGTCTCTTTCCCTATGTAATTGTTGTTACACATTATACTTCAATTGCCTATGAGATTTCCAGTTTGGATTAAGTTCTCCAGTTGATCAAGGATGCATGGGTGCGTGAGGGAGGTTATAGACATTTATTCCACCAATCCTCCTCTGGACGACGTCTCTGTATGTTAGGTGCTTGAGCAAGGTGAAGGACCTATATAGCTTGTCGGCTTTCTCCTTTGGTTCACGCCAAGCTTAGAGACTGTTCTGGGACAGTTCTAATATCCAGTCTCCATAGGGACACTCATATTAATACAACTTCAGCATAAGAGGGAGGTCTTGATGGAAGTGAATCCATTATATGATTTGGTGTCCTCCTCTGGACGACACATTGTTATTCTAAACATGGAGACCCAACTCATCACTACCTAGCTGTTTTCTCTGAATAGCATCCGTACATGAAATGGTAGTCTATGAAATCGAGTCCAATTGGATTTTTGAGACCTTCAGGAGTTTTAATCTAGTATGTTTAGCAGTTGTTGGAAACATAATGAATTTTCTACATGAGTTATTTAACATATGGCATCCAGAAGATCCAAATAAAGGGAGTACTTGAGGTTTAGTTAAGGTGCATGGAGATGTTTTTAAGATATGTTGTATGTCTATTTTTGTATAATTAAAGGAGTTGTCCATATGTTCTGGCCACCGATTTATAACTTATAACATAGTAAATACAAAAAACCCAATAATCTTAGTTGAGTCCATAACTAATCTCTATTGCTTTTGTATTATACTTGAATATGGATTAGGACCTCCCGGATTACTAGTATAAGGACCTTGAGGCATTTTGGATGTCTATTTATAACTATACGGCCACTGACAAATTATGTTCAGTTTCTTCATTCTGTCATTGTATAACCTACAGTATGTCTATATGAATCCATCTCCCTTTACTTCCTGGAACTCTGAGACTGGCTCCTGAACACATGACAGGAAGTTCCCAGGAAGCATGTGCAAAGCTAGGGTTACATCACCAGTGCCTCACTCAACCAGGAAGTAGAAAAATAGTATTTGCAAGTAACTCAAAAATGTTTATTTAACTGAGTGTTATATGGTTACATATCAGCATGCAGAGCTGTATATTGATGCGATTTTTTTTTTAGTGAATGGGGGGAAAAGTCTTCTTTAACTGCACACATGCTGAGTAACGTGTAACACTTAGAGGTATGTATACCCACTCATAGAGTTCACAGTACTTCCCTTGATAATTCCTTTCATCTGCTTTTCTCATCAGAAGAATGGAGGGAAGGTCTTTTCCTCCTGGCTGCAGTAGATTGATGACATCCCAGCCTAAGTAAAATCATTGGACTGGAGCTCAAGGGTCAAGGTCTTCTTTTTAAAGTAGAACTGAACCCTACAAAAATTACTTTTTTTCTGGGGAAGAGACTAAACCTTTTAGCTAGCCTATTTCCCTAACACTGTCTGCTGCACATGCACAGTGCAGTGTACATTCTTTGTGACACTGAAGAGTGGAGTCAAGTACCAGGATGGTGTAAACTTGTCCTACATGTTTGGAAGTTGCATCATCATCATAGTCCGCCATATGAATGAAGATGCTGCCAACAGAAGAAGCTTCCAAAAAGAAGCCACTGGTGGATCAGTGAGGGAGAGAACAGAACTGTCATCTCAATCAGGAAAAACCCCAATATTTACATTACTACATCTGAACTTATTTCCAGGACCTGACAGATGATAGGTGCTCACCCCCAGTATTGCAAAAGCAAATGCTCTTCTTGATTCAAAAGGTGTGTACTGCATTTACTTTTGCTTTCCTGTGACCCAGAGTCAGCTTATAGTGGGCTACTGCCCACTGTCCACTGACATGGCAGAGATGTTCCAGGCTCTGGAAGGAACCTGACAATATTGTCGGGATCCACTCAGCTGCGTGATTGACAGCTGGCTGCAACTCCAGCCCGGTGCTCCAGTGAGCACTGGAGGAGCAGAGCAGAGAGCAGTGACAGACAATTACCACTCTCCACTCCAAGAAGACAGAGAGCTAAGCAATCAGCAGTCATGTGATTGCTCAGTTCTTGGTCTTAGAGCCGGTGGGGGGTCAGCTGCAGAATCACACTGATGATATTGTATAGAGTTGAGCATGGTTGTTTGATTTTTTTAAACCCCAAACCTCTCTTTTAAAGTGGTTCTAAAGACAAGCATTTTTTTGCCTTAATGCTCCATCCCCCCAGCCCACCCAAATGCTTACCTGAGCCCAATCTCAATCCAGCAATCTGCATGAGAGCAGCAGCTCCCTTGGCTCTCTCTATCCTCAATGGACAGAGAGGCAGCAGCGGGAGCCATTGGCTCCTGCTGCTGTCAGTGACATCCAGTGAGGGGAGAGTGAGGGTACGGAGCTGAGCAGCACTATGTGTGTCAATGGACACACGGATCCGTCTCAGGAGCAATCATACACAAGTGCCCCTATAGCCCCAAGGCAAGCGGCTTTCTATGGGGGCGCTTGGCAAGAGGAAAGGGCCAGGAGCGCCTGCATGGGACCCAGGAAGAGGAGGATCAGGGCTACTCTGTGCAAAACCATTACACAGAACAGGTATGCTTCTAATTTAAAAAAAAAGTTTGCCTTTAGAATCACATTAAGTACAACACTTTTTTCATCAGAAAAAAGCCTGCTTCCCATACAGGGTCCTCCTAGTGTATGCACTATACAAGAATGCTGAATTCAGAGATAACCCATATCCTGGCTTCTCAACTGATCTCTGAGCCTCTGATATCCCTGCTGTACTCTCAGATATCAGGGAAGCCCTGATGGAGAGACAAAGCCCTGCTCTATTACACCTCAGAGAGAGAAATTAAAATTGATGCTGTGTTTCTTCAATAGAAGTATGAGGTTTGCTCACCCCTTAAATCTCATTAACACTGAAGCTGTACAGTGACAAAATGTAGTAAAAGTAGCAGTTATATATATAACAGTCATGTATGCTACTGCTGCCAGAACTCTCTTCCTTTCCTTGGTTTCCCTTTAGGTTACTCATCCATGTTGGCAGAAGATGAAAACGTCAAGAGGATACAAATGATTCCACTCCTGTGAGGGACAGGGTACCCTCATCAAACTGGAATGTGCTTCTTATCCAGGAGAGCAAAGGGGATTTTTACACTGGTCTATAAAAACACCACTGGAATCTGTGACAGACCACAGGACGAGGTAACAGTGTTAATATAGAAACCACAAGTCAGTTATATCATTGAAAAACTGCAAGTGCTTTTACTTTACTTTAATCTCAACAATAATTGTGTTGGTAATGAAACCATTTTAGAGTATTTTATAAAAACTGTTCACAATGCTTTCTGTGTATTATTCTGCTTTGCAGAGGGCATATAATCAATGCAGAGGGCCAGAGACATCAAAGTCTACTTAGTGTACCCACCAGGCAAGTCCTGACACAAGGATATCTATGGTGAAACAGGTGAGTCAGCCAATGACTCATATGATTTGATTCTTTAAAGCAGAGTTCCACCTAAAAAAAAAGAAAAAAAAAAGTCAGCAGCTACAAAAACTGTAGCTGCTGACTTTTAGCCCTGGTTCACACTGAAGCGGTGCGGAATTCGCAACGTTTTCAGTGCAAATTCCGCACCGCATCACAATTGCATACGAACCGATGTGGGTGTGTATGTTAACAACATCCCGACATTGGTCCGGAAAACGCGGTGCGATCTGCAAAATCGGAATGCATCAGTGTGAATACCTATGCGATCCGATTCTAGTGCAGACCAAAAAAGGGTCCTGCACGTTTTTGGTACGGGTGCGGTGCGAATAGAGCCATACACAATGTATGGCTCTAATCGCACCGCATGCAAATCGCATGTGATTTGTACAGGAATGGGATTTACCGCACCGCTGTAGTGTAAAAATAGGCTCAAAATAAAGACACTTACCTGTCCCTTAGTCCAGCTGTGTCTTCATCACCGCTGGTTTCACCGGCCACCTTCTCTCCCTGGCACCAGCATCTTCAGTGTAGGCACCTGGCTGTGCACTCAGGTGTTATAGAGCTGTACTATTATTTATTAAAGTGGAGCTCCACCCAAAAGGGGACGTTCCGCTTTAAGCCTTTGTCCTCCGCTCCCCATTAAGGATTGGCACCTTTGGGGAGCGGGGGGGATGTGGGTACCCAAATTTGACAGGTACCCGCTTCCACTTCTGCTGCGTTCACCTAGGCCAGTGGTCGGCAAGCCGCGGCTCGCGAGCCACATGCGGCTCTTTACACGCTTTAATGCGGCTCTTGTGTGCCGGGCGCCCACTCCCCTCCCTCCTCTCGGGCGGCAGGGACTCTGGAGCGTGATCCAAAAAAAAAAACAGCCAGGGCAGCGCGCTCAAATGCAATGATTGGCCAGTCTCGCTGCCACTCACATCCTGATAGCCAGTGATTGGCTGTCAGGATGTGTGTAGGCGGGGCAGCATGACGAACGTGAGAGGAGCTAGGCTCCTCTCACAGTCCGCCCTGAAGACCGGAATGGCGCGGGAACACGGCGAGAGGAACGCGCGGAGCAAAGGTAAGTGAATTGACACAGGGGGGACTTGGCTTACTACTTGCTACTTACTTACTACTACTATATGAGGGATGAATTAATATGGGGGATGAATTACTATAGGGGGGATGAATTACTATAGGGGGGATGAATTACTATAGGGGGGATGAATTACTATGGGGGATGAATTACTATAGGGGGGATGAATTACTATATGGGGGATTAATTACTATAGGGGGGATGAATTACTATATGGGGGATGAATTACTATATGGGGGATGAATTACTATATGGGGGATGAATTACTATGGGGGATGAATTACTATATGGGGGATGAATTACTATATGGGGGATGAATTACTATAAAAACTTATTGAAACTAAAAACAGTGTACCATCCTATGTATTTTCAGTTTTAAAAATGTGGCTCTCAAAATAAATTTCAATCGTGGTTTTGGCGAGATTTGGCTCAGTTGAAAAAAAAGGTTGCCCACCACTGACCTAGGCAATTGAAAGCAGAAGTTGTCCTCCCTCCCCGTAGTCTTCTGGGACACGTGACAGGACTAGAGAGAAGACTATGGGGTAATTCACAAAGCAAAGCACTTCTCGCGCTTGAACAGTGGGCACCCAGATATGAAGCTACAAGCTGTCACAGCTAAGTGCCCACACTGAAGATGCCAGCGCCAGGGAGAGAAGACAGCCAGTGAAACCAGCGGGCTGAGGACACCGCTGGACTGAGGGACAGGTAAGTGTCTGTATTTTAAAAGTCGGCAGTTACAGTTTTGGTAGTTGCTGACTTTTATTTTTTTTTCAGGTGGAACTCCGCTTTAATACCCAGGGGATAAAAAAATGAGCACACAAATGTGAATCACACAAAAAAGTGCACAGGGTGTACGCATGGCCCTCCTCTTAAGAGAAAGAACCCTAGTCCTGATCCCCTAGATTGCAAAGTTTCTAACAGGTGCTGAGGTACTCAATGATCCACCTCCAAAACCAGGCAGACCCCTTTATTCAGGAGGCCTGCCAAAGCAAGACCAACCCAAGTACTAGGTGGGGATCCCCTGAAAAATGACCCCCATGGGAGGGGTAGGACCTGACCAAAAGGCCATGTGCCCTCCTTCCCAAGACTTTCAGAGCAGGCCCGAGGACCTACCCCTTTCTAATCAGCAAGTGAGAAAATGCATACAGTGCTGTGCAAAAAAGTGAAGTGACAAACATTAAAAAATAAAAGGGAAAGGGGAAATGGGTGTTTCAGGTGACAAAGTGCAAGACCGTGGCTGGCCTTTTGGCCAAGAATAAAAAATTCCTCTGGTCCCAGCCAAAAGGCCTGGCCCTAGAGGCAGGTGAAAAAAAGCACGGAACAGTATAATGACCATTGTGCCAAAAAAAAACACTTTTTTACCCCTGGAGTAGTGAAAACACCCACAAAACTAGCACCCAGTGCAAAAACAAAGTGAGCACAAAAAAGTGAAGCACACAAAAAAGTACACAGGGTGTACGTCTGGCCCTCCTCCAAAGAAAAAGGGCCCTTGTCCTGATCCCCCGGGGCACAAGGCTCCTGACAGGGACTAAGTCACCCACTTGTCCACCTGGCTGAAACCAGACAGACCCCTTTCTTCAGGAGGCCTGCTGAAGCAAGGCTACCCCGAGTACTTAGTGTGGGGCTCCCCCAAAGGGAGACCCGATGGGAGGGGGAGAACCTGACCAAAAGGCCACATGCCCCCCCCCCCCCCAAGACTTTTATGGCAGGCCCGAGGACTTACACCCTACTAATCGGGGAAGTGAAAGAGTGCGTACAGTGCTGTGCAAATGACAAACAAACATGGAAAAAATAAAGGGGAAGTGGACAAGTGCTTTGGTGCCATAGTGCAATACTATGGCGGGCCGTTCGGCCAGGAATAAGAAAAAGTGTCAACAAACATCCACTATCTCCTGCGCTCAAGGACTCCGACCAAAAGAAGATTATTTAACGAACAGTGCATTCATCCAATACTGATCAAAGGTTGCGCAGCTCTATCATGAAGCTGGGGAAGCTTGATAAAACTGTAGAAAGGGATAAAAGAAAGAGCGCACCAACCTTGCGCATTACCTCAGTAAACAATGGATAATTTTATTGAAGAAATATACTCACAAGAGTAGCGATAAAACAGGCATAAAATAACCTTAGTCCACACAGAGTTACAGGTCATGTGCAAATTCCATCTGAAGTGGAGATACAAGCTAACGCGTTTCAAAGGGTGAACCCTTCTTCATCAGAGGTGATCGAAAAAACAGGTTCCCCTCTGGGTTTCACGGATATAAAACCTCAATTAGGCAGAATTCACATAGCTAGGAGGCATTCAGCCACTGAGTGTCAATATTTCAACCTGTTTGGTCCAACCCTTCAAAATGCGTTAGCTTGCATCCCGCCTTTGGATGGAATTTGCACGTGACCTGTAACCCTGTGTGGACTATGGTTATTTTATGCCTCTTTTATCGCTACTCTTGTGAGTATATTCAATAAAATTATCCATTGTTTACTGAGGTAATGCGCAAGGTTGGTGCTCTCTTTCTTTTATCCCTTTCTACATAAAACAAAGTGTGACTGGTGTAGTGACCATAGTGCCTAAAACTCAAAGTGAGCTCCCTCACCTTGAGAATTCTGGCACCCCTGCACTGCCACTCCAGGGGTGCATACATCGTAGGCTTCTTTCACAGCCTGGCCCAGTGCAGGAACCTACCAGGAAGGAATTAGAGCTTAGGAAGAGCCCTGCCATCACTGGGGACAAGCCCGTGGGACTCAGGCCAGAATCAACTCGGGAGGAAAGGGAACCGGCCCACTACTCCATACCTAATTACATCAGGAGGGGTACTAACCTCCGCCCCCACTCAACAAGAGACACCAGCATTCTCCCTCCTGAAAACTGATAAGAACAGATACTACACTTGATCTTAGCCAAAAGGCCGAAAAATGTCATAGTAAACTCCCCCACCATGAGAATTTACAGCACCCTGGCCCATGGCCAGATCAGTGCAGCCCCATCTCTTATAGGAAGGCATTAGAACTTAGGGAGAGCCCTGCCATCAACCAGGGACAAGCCTGGAAACCAGGTCAGATTCAACCCGGGAGGAAAAGGGTCTCTCCCACCATTCCCATATTATTACATCAGGAGGAGTACTAACCAGCCACCCCATCCAACAAGAGGCACCAGCGTTCTTCCTCCCAAAAACTGATAAGAACAGATACTACACTTGTTCTTACCCAAAAGGCCGAGAAGCAAACTCTACTAATAATTACTGTATCAAAAGTTCACAGTACATTAGTGTGACGAACGCGGCGTCAGACCCCTGACCTTCTCACCAAACTCGTGACTGAAGGACTGGCCAATCTAAAACCGTGATGTCACATGCGTAACAATGCCACGCCCAGCTGCCCCCTGCACAACGATTTTCCAGCTAATTGGACCACAATCTATGTACCGGCAGCCTGGGAGCAATTGTTACTGGGTCAGGTTAATTACGCAATTAACCCTTCACACTGCCACCACCTCCTTTTTGTACAGAGAAAGAGGAAACTCAGCGATATCAGCTGTAAAACTATAATGGTTGAGATAATCTTCTGTATAACACGGTCACCGCAGGCCGGTTATACAGAGGGTTAAACAAACACAGTAGCGCTCTTTTAGAGGCAGGAATTCATAAATTGCAATAAAGAGCTATAGAAACAGTTCAAACACTTTCAGAAGGAAAGATTTATTACTAAAAGGTCAAAAGAGTGCAATAAAAATATTTACAGGAAAAAGATGTAACCAATATATATATATAAATATACAGAGAACAACAGCACAGCAAAGAGATAACAGAGAGGAGTTAGAGGGTTAAAGTACTTGCCAAAGTCCTGGATTAGCAGATCAAGTTTCAGAGCTAAAGGGTACGGGTCTCCCAAGTTGGTTCTGATGTTAAACGGGAGAATTCTTCAACTTAACTTTCTTAGGCCTGACAACCCATTTTGTAGTTCCCCAGCAGGGGGTGTCTCTGAAGTCAAGGACCAATATCCCGTTTAGGGAGGGATCGTCTGGGTGTAGGCCTAAACTAGAGCCAAAATCTCTTATAGTTCATATTTTGGCTCATAACTTTCCACATGCACAAGTGACATTCCACCCACGGGTAGATTATGCAGACACATCTGAGGAATGATTAGATATGAAATATGAAATTATACACGGAATGGTTCCAAAGATCTACTTTTCTGCTTTCCTATGTATTCCAGCCAAGGAGAGTGACCTATCAAACTGTTTGTCTCGTCGTGGTCAATTTGAAGATATGCCTGTTTTTTCTGTAAATCTCTCATATTCCAAGATATGAGACATAGAGGAAAAATGGATTTTAAAAGTGTTATCTGGTTCGTGTGCTTCCTTGGAATGTCTTTGAACTCCTGGGAAGGCTTGCGTTATCTTTTACGAGGTGTTATATTGCACAGCTCTCTTAGACAACCAGGCGCTTCAGCTCAAAAATGTTTTATAGCTCTGGGGTTCTCTGCTGTGCCCCGGCCTGCCTGTGACCCTTCCAACACACATATGTCCCTGTGGATTAACAGAGAGGAAAGGGGGAGAATGAGGAACAACATGGAGATTTCTTAACAAAATGGAGGTCTGCGTCAGTCTCTGGGTGTAAGCTTGCGACAATTAGTATGATGGTCACCTAGAAGAACGCTTCGTACATTTGTGGTCATTGGGAAAACTCTCTCCCCCTTACAGATAGCCAAAAACGTCAATGTCCACATTGGTTACTCATCTGAGAGGCAAAAATTGCTTACCACTCTAGGAACCCCTAGCAAGCCTAAAGTAACCCTAGGGTTCCATGTAAACCTACTTGAGAAAGGCTGGTCTAGACAATTGGTTATGTGATCTCTGCTGAAGGGAAGTATAGGGTCTAAATTGGCTGATCCTTCCCTTCTACAGAGATCACGTGACTAAATGACATGACCAGCCCAGGAAGAAGCCCAGGGCAGCAGGTTCCCCTGAAAAGGTATTCCAACCCTTTTGATATTCTGCTCTTCGCCTCAGGAGTAAAGAGACCATGTTATCTTGCCCATGCAGGGCAAGATGTCAGTGTCTCTGTAAAAGGCATCTCCTGACCCTATGTATTTTCTTTACGGGCAATCCCTTGTAGCACTACTGCCGCTGACATTGGTGGTGACTCAGAGGAACTTTGAAATCACTCCTGGCAGTATTGTGACTGTGCTCAGGTGTAGCAATTGGCTGCCATCCCCTGGTACTGCCACAGAGGAGCAGGTCACATGCTCCTTCATACCCTTAAGTTTCTGTAGGTGTTATCTGCTGCTGAAGAGTAGCTGTGAAGGAACACGGTATATGGAGTTCAGGGGATGCCCATTGAAGAGATACTTCCACTTTGCCCTGCATGGGCATAGTGATATTGTCTTTTGGAGTTTAATTCGGGCCATAGATGGATCAAAATGTATCTGGTTCAGCAGGAACTGGCCGAATGTGTTCCATCTCTGGGCAGGGTGGCTGTGGTGAGGTCGATCTATCAGTTGGCTTCAGTTAAACCAGATTGTCTGTTTTTGGTCATGCGATCACTGCCGGTGGATAAAGCCGCCAGCAGTGATCATTGTATGCTGCCAGTGGGAAAGGCTCCCCACCAGCAGAACACAATAGCGCTGCAGGAGGGATTCCCCCATCAGCAATGACTGTGTTAACAGAGGAATCAAGCAATTTTCTCAAAATTGCATAATGTATGGCTAGCCTAAGTGTATTTAAAGACAACTTTCTTTTGTTTTGGATAGTGTAGGGAAGGGTTAGAACCTCTGTCAGGTTTTTATATTGTGGTCTCTGTACATATTGAGAAGCTTCACCTTCTGGTATTATATATATTATAATACATTTGTTCCTTTGGTTTATATGACACCACAAGCATTCATGGTTTCACTTACTGATCGCTAAAATCATAATATACTATGTCAGCAAACTGTAAGTGAAGCATATTATGTAATACTGTAATCATCCTTTATTCAGAAGGGAAAGCAGGGAAAAGATATTTGTTTGCTTTGTACAAGTGCAGCTGCAGAAAATAACTTTATAGAGGCAAGGTCTGTTCATCACACATGCAGGGATTAGGAATTTTGCAAAGCTGTTTTTCTGCATTCTGGGACTTGCTTATATAGATTACGCTCATAACTGCAGCTGAGATGATGCAAAAAACCCTTTTTTTTAAAAATGATTTTAAACAGAGGACTAGAATCACTCCTGGACAGTATGCTTAGGTCTTTCTATTTAAAAAAAAAAGTTGATTGTGAGATGCAGTTTGAGTTTCTTTTCCCTGAATAGAAGCACTGTATTACATCACATACTGGCAGCTCACATTCTTCTGGGGCTCTAGTTGTGAAGTCTTGACTAAGCAGATGTTTTGGTCATTAAAATAGTTGTAAACCCTGATTGACATGTTGTTTGCTAAACCACTGTTTGTCATAAGCAATTGACATTTTTTTTATGAAATATTTTTTCACCTTTGCTTCATACTGTTGCATTTCAGTGCTGCTGATCACCTCCAGCCCCTTTGGAGCTACTTCCTGTTTGCATACATACATACCAGTAATAGCTGCTTGGCATTTCCAGAGACTTGTTTCAGTGGATCATGCCTACCTAATCTCTGCTGAAATGGGCACTGTAGTCCCATTTGGGAGCATTACAGGGAGAAAAAGGTGTCGGCCTGTGACAGGAAGTGCCTGAACAAGGACCTGAACAAGGACCTTCATGGCACTAAGTATTACTTTACTGAAAGATGTAGATGGAAAATACTAAAAATTATTTTTTTGTACTTACATTGACTTGGTAAAACTGATATGAGATTAAGGGTTTGTTCACACTTGTGGTAGCCCTTGCCTCCCCTCTTAGAGGTGATCCATGATGGATTGCTCTTTAGAGGACGGCTGACAGGTGGCTGGGAGATGATATGTCATCTCCTCACCAACTGTTTTAACCCTAAGAAGCCACCACCACTGATCCACAATTGAAGCACTTCTTAAACACTGGGATGATCTGCCTTCTGAAAAGCAGAGAACCCCAGTACAGATCTGATATCTGAGTCAATTTCAACACAGTCAGAATTCCTGAGCCCTGATGACTGGATGTGTGTTTGGTTCCTAAAATGTGTTGTTTTATTTCTGGTATGAACAAATTTTATAAATAAAATGTTTGGACTATTGGACATGTGTTTGGCACTCTCATTGAACTGTATACATGTAGATTCTCAACTCTGGGTTCTCCCTCGTTTTTAAAGGGAGTCTCTGTTTTCTGGAGCCTGGTTGAACCAGAGCTAGCGTGCCAAGCGATAATTTGATTGACCCATTAAACATCTGTAATCAGTGTCTCATTTTCACTTGTATTCAAACAGTGTTGAAGTCCCTGCCTCAGCAGGACTGTCAAACAACAAACATTTTAGAAGGAGAGGTCAGCAAAGGTGGACTTTAATTGTTTTCATCCCTTCTCACTTTACCCTCCATGGGTTTTACTGTCTCATATAAACCAGTCAAAAAGTGAAACTACTAGGGAGGAACGAAGGACTGTCCCTCTAGCACAGCCTTTCTCCACCGGGGTTCCTCTAGAGCAGTGGTTCTCAACCTTCCTAATGCCGTGACCCTTTAATACAGTTCCTCATGTTGTGGTGACCCCCAACCATAAAATTATTTACCCAGTAATCATAATTCATGAGTGTCGTTTTACCTCCATTACTGCTGCTTTCAACACAGTAGCTGCTTTTAACAGAGTAGCTGCTTTCAACACAGCAGCTGCTTTCTACACAGTAGCTGCTCTTTACACATCGGAAATAGGTTTTCTGATGGTCTTAGGGGACCCCTGTGAAAGGGTCGTTCGACCCCCAAAGGGGTCGCGAACCACTGCTCTAGAGGTTGTTAGTGATTCCCTATCTAACCACAAATGTAACCACTAGTGTAAAGAACATTCTTCCTCCAACTGTCTACAAATGTAAGTGGTACCTTGTCCTACTGGCCTTCACTGTAAGTGGCATGTCTCTGCTTACCATCAATGTGAAGGGTGGGCCCTCCTCCTCTGATGATCATTTGGGGGGGGGGGGGGCACACTTCTATTGACTATCATTGTAAAGGAGAAGGAAGCTTTCACTTCTGATCATCCTTATAGGGGGCACATTTTTATTACCCATCATGTAAACTGTGAATGGGGCTTTCTATTTTGACTATCAATAACTTCGACTGACCACCCATATAAAGAGGGGCCTTTCTCTTCTGATCATCATAAGAGGCACATGTCTATTGACCAACAATGTAAAATGGGAATGGGGGTGGATTGATATTGAGATTATCAATATAGAGGGGACAAACTTCTATTGATGATTAATGCAAGTGGACCTTTCTCCTCTGACCATCAATATAGGGGCACACTTCTAGTGACCACCAATGTAAAAGGGGCCTTTACACTCTGATCATTATTATAGTGGAAAGATTTCCATTGACCATCAGTGGGGTGTGTGTTTCTCCTCTAACCATAAATATAGGGGGACACCTCTATAGACCATTCATATAAAGGGGGGCCTTTGTCCTCTGATAATCAATATAGGGGTTCATTTCTATTGACCAACAAAGTAACTGGAGGGTTTTTCCTCTGACCATCAATAGAGAGGCACACTTCTATTAACTACCACTGTAAAGTGGGTCTTTCTCCTCTGATCATCATTATAGGGAGCATACCTCTATTGACCATCAATGTAAAGGGGGCCTTTCTCCTCTGACCATCAGTATAGGGGCACACTTCTAGTGACTACAGATGTAAAAGGGGCCTTTATACTCTTTATCATCCATCATTATAGTGGGAAGACTTCTATTGACCACCGGTATCCCCTCTGACCATCAATTTGGGAGGCACACTTCTCTTGACCACTAATATAAGGGGGGCTTTCTCCTCTAATCATCAATATAGGGGGCACATTTATACTGACCACCAATGTAAGGGGAGGGGGGCTTTCTCCTCTGACCATCATAATAGGGGGTGCATGTTTATTGATCACCAGTGTAAGGAGATTTCTCTTCTGACAATCAATATAGGGATGCACTGTATTGAGCACAAATGTACTGGGGGCCTTTCCCCTCTGGTCATTGTTAAAGGGGATACACTTCTTTTAACCATCAATACATGGGGGTGGGGTTTCTTCTCTGACCAAAAATATAAAGACACATCTTTTGAGCCCCAATGTAAGCAGGACCTTTCTCCTCTGACCATGATTATAAGGGGAACACGTCTATTGACCACTAATGTAAAGTGGGCATTTCTCCTCTGACCATCAGTATAGGGGGTGCACTTCTAGTTACCACTAATGTAAAAGGGGCCTTTCTCCTCTGATCATCATTAAAGGGAACATGTGTCTATTGACCACCAATGTAAAGGAGGGGGGCTTTCATCTCTGACCATCAATATAGGGGCAAACATCTATTGACCACCAATGTAAAGGGGGCCTTTCTCCTCAGATCATCATTATAGGGGTACACTTCTATGGGCCACCAATGAAAGGGGGAGGGGCTTTCTCCTCTGACCATCAATATAGGGAGTGTATTTCTATTGACCACCAATGTAAGGGGGTGGTCTTTATTCTCTGATCATTACAATTGGCACACTTCTATAGATCACCAATGCACAGGAGGCTTTCTCTTTTGACCATTAATATAAGGACACACTTCTACTGACCACCAATGTAAATGGCACTCCACTGGCCACTGATGGGGACAGTACAGCTTTCACCGTCTTCTTCACTTGTTAATATTGTTTAGTTTTAATCACTTCCTGCTGGCTGCACACATACTGTATATGCGGCTTCTCAGCACGCGGGCTTTAATGCATATATGCATCTATAGGTAAACAGTGTACTGTGCTGAAAGTGCATTCACTGTGTGTTCCCTGCACAGTAACTAAATTGTCACAGCAAGCTTCTGATGCATATTTCGGGAGATCGGTGATTGGGAGCTTTTCGATCAAGTGACTGCTGTGACAGCCAATCACGGTGGTCACATGATAGGAATGCCCACCTCTGTCTCCTGGCATTTTGATCCTCTTAATGGGCAGGCAGTGGTGTATTTAGGTTCTGCGCTGCCCTGGGCAACACAAAAATTGTCCGCCTTCCACCTACACCCCCCATCCCCTTGCCAAAAGAGCATGACACCGACCAACACCACCGCACCGCCAAGAAAGCCTTCCAATAAAACCTGCCAAAAGCCAACTCCTCCCCCCGCCAAGAAAGCCTTCCACTAACAACCCCCCGCCGGCGAAGAAAGCCTTCCACTACCACCACCCCCATACACTCTAAACCCCCCCCCCCCCCCCCGATGAGAAAGAGACAGACACACATCTTCACAGCTCCAGAAGACACCCCCAGGAATGAGATTTGGGCTCTGCATACACTGTCAAGCAGCCCGCAGCCTCTCTCGGATCCCAACTGGTCCCCATGCCACATGTGTCCCTTCTTCTGGGGGTGGTGGTGCCCATCCCCTGAAAAATGCCACCCTAGGCAAATGCCTTGTGGTAAATACACCCCTGTGGGCAGGGGGTGGTGGCCGTAAGGGGTTAATTTCATGATTATACAGGGTATGGAAGGGAATTGTTAGAAATGATCCTCCTCCAGTGTACACCAAATGATGTTATATTTATATCCAGTGATGTATTTAGGTTTCGAGCCACCCTAGGCAACACAAAAATTGGCTCCTCCCATTGACCAACAACAACCCAGTCCCCCACCTGAGAGAGTCTTCCACTACCACCACCCCCCATACACTGGCAATCCCCCACCAGGGAGAGCCTTCCACTACCACCGCCCCCCATACACTGGCAACCCCCTTCCCCGACAAGAGATAAGACACTCACCTTCACAGCTCCGGACACCACCGGGAACAAGAGTCAGGCTCTGCATACACCATCAAGCAGCCTCTCTCAGATTCCACCTGGTCCCCGTGCCGCGAGTGTCCCTTCTTCCTTTCGGGGGACAGTGTTGCCCCCTGAAAAATGCCGCCCTAGGCAAATGCCTTGTTTGCCTTGTGGTAAATACACCCGTTTATATCTGCTATGGACCAATCATGCTAAAGCCAGATGTTCATATATGAATTGTTAGGAGCGGTCCCCCGACACCTGGACATTTTTCAGGGTTCCTCCACATTACAAAGTCTGCTCTAGCACCACTATTATGCCTTCAAAGCTCTGCTGGCCATTTCTGGCTCTGACGTCATTTCACGCTTTGAATAGACGTCACTCCGATTCTCTAGAACTGTGCACAGAACTTTTTCTGTCCACGTGATCGCTCCTCCCCACACCGAGTTTCTCTTTCATTCCACAGAACAGCTGCAGCACTCCGCCGCCTCCTCCCCGCCCGGACCGGGTCACCTCTCTACCGCTTTAAGACAAAGAGCCGAGTGAGGTGACGAGGCGCTGACTCATGATTTACGGGAAACCAGATAGACGCACGTGACGGTGACACAGCACAAGCGGGCCGCTGGGAGCGGCGGGGCTCAGTGTGAGGAAGAGTGGGAAAGGGGCGGGGCGGCGTAGGGCAGCTCTCTCACAGCTCCGGGCTGGGAACGCTTTGCTGGAAGAAGGAAGACATTACGGGAAAACACCGAATCCATTCACGTTCCATAAAGGCGGCATTGAGCTCGTGCTGCTGGCCGGGCCGTGTTCGGTTAACTCTTTAAGCACCAGCAAAGAAACGTGATGTCAACGTCACCCTCACCTCACCTATAGGCTTCTGATGAGGAGACGGCCTTCCTAGACAGTATGAGGGGAATTCACTAAAACTGGAGGGGGCTGTACATAGCAAGCAGTCAGCTTCCATCTTCAGCTGGTTAACCCCTTGCTGCCCACATAACACGTGTAGTCACAAAGAAGGCTTTAACCCTTTCGCTGCCAGCGGAGGGTTTTATGAACACTACTGATGGCTGCAGCCTCCCGATTGCTTCCACACATCCCAGAAACAGCGCCAAGCTTTCCCCATGTCCCCCCACCATGTTTTCCACATATATCCATAACAGCCATAACCCCCTCCCCCTGTACGTCCCCCCGCCATGCTTCCCCCATATATCCACAACAGCCGCAAGCCCCTCCCCCGCCATGCTTCCCCCATATATCCATAACAGCCAGAACCCCCTCCCCCTGTACGTCCCCCCGCCATGCGTCCCCCATATATCCATAACAGCCGCAACCCCCTCCCTCTATACGTCTCCCCGCCATGCTTCCCCCATATATCCATAACAGTCACGACCCCCGCCCCCTGCATGTCCCCCTGCCATGCTTCCCCCATATATCCATAACAGCCGCAACCCCTTCCCCCTGTACGTTTCCCCGCCATGCTTCTCCCATATATCCATAACAGTCGCAACCCCCTTCCCCTGTACGTCCCCCCGCCATGCTTCCCCCATATATCCATAACAGCCGCAACCCCCTCCCCCTGTACGTCCCCCCGCCATGCTTCCCCCCATATATCCATAACAGCCGCAACCCCCTCCCCCTCTACGTCCCCCCGCCATGCTTCTCCCATATATCCATAACAGCCACAACCCCCTCCCCTTATACGTCCCCCAGCCATGCTTCCCCCATATATCCATAACAGCCAGAACCCCCTCCCCCTGTACGTCTTCCCACTATGTTTCTCCCATATATCCATAACAGCAGCAACCCCCTCCCCCTATACATCTCCCCGCCATGCTTCCCCCATATATCCATAACAGCCAGAACCCCCTCCCCCTGCACGTCCCGCCATGCTTCCCCCATATATCCATAGCAGCCGCAACCCCCTCCCCCTGTATATACCCCAAGCCATGCTTCCCCCATATATCCATAACAGCCGCAACCCCCTCCCCCTGTACGTACCCCATCCATGCTTCCCTCATGTATCCATAACAGCTGCGACCCCCTCCCCCTATACGTACCCCTGCCATGCTTCCCAGGCTTTGCTCGCCCATTGGCAGACCTTGGACTGGCATGGCAGGTGCCACTAGGCAGAGAGAAGGAAGACCAATGAATGTCCATTTGCTGGCCTCCCCTTCTTGTTACTGAACCAACGTCACATCCAGGTCCATGTGGACCATCCAACAGCAGCAACCCCCTCCCCCTGTACGTACCCCTGCCATGCTTCCCCCATATATTCAGAACAGCCGCAGCCCCCTCCCCCTATATGTCCCCCCGCCATGCTTCCCCCAAATATCCATAACAGCCGCAGCCCCCTCCCCCTGTATGTACCCCCAGCATGCTTCCCCCATATATCCATAACAGCCGCAGCCCCCTCCCCCTGTACGTCCCCCCGCCATGCTTCTCCCATATATCCATAGCAGCCGCAACCCCCTCCCCCTGTACGTCCCCCCGCCATGCTTCCCCAGTGTATCCATAACAGACACAACCCCCTTCCCCTGTATGTACCCTCGCCATGCTTCCCCTATATATCCATAACAGACACAACCTCCTCCCCCTGTACGTACCCCCGCCATGCTTCCCCCATATATCCATAACAGACACAACCCCCTCCCCCTGTACATCCCCCCGCCATGCTTCCCCCATATATCCATAACAGCCGCAACCCCCTCCTCCTGTATATACCCAAAGCCATGCATCCCCTGTATATCCATAACAGCAACAACTCCCTCCCCATGTATGTCCCCCTGCCATGCTTCCCCCATGTATCCATAACAGCTGCGACCCCCTCCCCCTGTACGTACCCCTGCCATGCTTCCCAGGCTTTGCTCGCCCATTGGCAGACCTTGGACTGGCATGGCAGGTGCCACTAGGCAAAGAGAAGGAAGACCAATGAATGTTCGTTTGCTGGCCTCCCCTTCCTGTTACTGAACCAATGTTACATCCATGTCCATGTGTCACATTTCCCAGCCAGTAAGGCCATTCAACAACATAATGGAACATGATCTGTGTTCCATCAGCTTCATTGCAGGACAGGTGAAACATCGGGTTCTTTTAGACCCCTGATGTCTCAGAGAGAACCTGTCACCAAAATGCATCACACAGGAGACCTTTCGTCCCCTATGTGATGAGAAAAAGTAAAAAAATTAAAGTGTAATTCCAGTCAAATTCTAACTAAGCCTAAACCTACTCCAACCCTAGTTCTATCTACCCTGTAAAACAAAAGATGTCTATACTTACCTATTCTGAAGCGATTCTGGTCCGGTCACATTGCCAGCTTCAGTGTAGAGGAGAGACAGCAGACAACGACTGCCCGATCTATGGTTCTATGGGCGACTTCATGGTGCAGACTCTGCAGCTGTTATCGCTGCCTCTCCTCTACACTGACCATACCACAGAGACTTCAGAATAGGCAAGTATAGACATCTTTTCTTTTTCAGGGCAGATAGAATAGTCTTAGAATGGGGATGGGAGTAGGGTTACGCTTAGAATTTGATTGGAATTACACTTTAAAGTTACACACAAACACTTAACATTCCTCCCCAAAAAAACTTTTTAGCTCCCCCCCTAGTCCATGTGTGTACAAAGGTAAATGCAGGTGTCAGGGAAATCTACACATAAAAACATTGATTGCACTACACGTTACGTATCGCTGTACACGCCGGAGTGAGAGCAATACTTCTAGGCCCATTATTCATGGTTAATTGAGGATCTGTAGGGCCTTTAAAATGTCACCTATGGAAAACATAGGGTCCCAAAGTTTGTCAAAATTTCACGAGTGCACACAATTTTAAGGTTTGACATGTTGGATATCTACTTAGCACAACCTCATCTTTTATATTTTACTAAAAATTGGGTAACTTATGGCATTTGTGTGCCCTGAAATTAATTTTATTTTTTTACTGAAACTGCATTTCCTAAACCATTAATGTGACATTAAAAACATGGGAACTGCTGCTATTTTATGCTCTATGGTGTCTGCTTTTAGAAAATATACAATGTTTTGGGGGTTTTACATAATCTTCAGGCCTATAATGATTTTTATAAGCATGTAAACAAAAAAATGCAAAACGGCTCTGGCAGTGAAAGGGTTAAAGCTTGCATGCCGCACATATGTGTCCATGGGTGTTGGAGCTTTTTGTGCTGTCACAGACAACTGATTGGTAGGCAGTGGGACTTACTCCTGATCATGTGACAACTGTGACAGCCAAGGTCAGTTGTCATGCAATCGGCCATTCCTTCCTGGCCTCCATGTAAAGACCCTGTTAAAAGGACACCAGAATTGAGAAGGAATGGGGTTAAGTTAAGCTTTGAAAATGAAAGTGTGAAGCTGATTGGTTGTTAGATTCTGTCTGCTCCAGGTTTAGTAATTTCTCCCCATTTTGTCTGGAGCATCAGGTTAGGTGCCATTTTGCCTCTATCAAATGAGATGTGAATTACCACCAGAAACTGGTCCCTGATGGGTGGCATGATTTGTCTCCATTCTTGTGTAGAATAGCTGAATTGTGTGCTGATTGTGTACACAGGGTCCTGTTCTAACATGTGCTGTCATGCGTCGTTTGCCGTGAGGCATCAGTAACCTTTTAGAACCTGACTACATGCATGACTGTAGGATGGGCTATTGTGTAATCAGAACAGAATTGGTTATGCAATTGTTTAGGGCCCTGATTGCACACAGGCAATTTAGTTGCAGATCCCTATAACTGAGAACATTTCTAGTCATAGGAGGGCAACCAATAGCCACTGGTGTATCTACTATTGTAAGCAATGACGCTGACGATATATATCAGGTTGAGATACTGTACATTCATATCATTCCCAGTGCTGAAGGAGCTTACAGTCTAAGGTCCCTATCTCTCATAGACAGTAGGACCAGTTAACCTACCAGCATGTTTTTTGGGGTGTGGGAAGGAACCCAAACAAACACAGGGAGAACATGCAAACTCCATGAAGACAATGTTTTGAATGGGATACAAACAAGGGACCTCAGAGTTGTAAGGTACGGGTTCTAACTGCCCAATATTTAGAGCCCCGGTGCTCAACCTGTGGCCCTGTGGTACTTACTATGCTCCCCTCAGGTGTAGGTGTAACCTAGGGGGCAAGAATATACAAACTGGAAGGACATGTCCCTAAGCCAGACTACTACTGAGCTCTAGAACAGCTCAGCATCTGTCCTCCTCCTGGGTTCATTCTCCCACACTGCACAAACCTGAATGTAGACTAAATATGATCCTTTTTATAAAAGATAAATGTTTTTTATCTACGCAGGTCTCTCCAAACGTTTCACATCGAAGGCCACATTATGTATTTTACAAATATTTTTTCAAAAAAATTAATTTTATAAATTAGTGAATACAATTTTAATGAATGAATAAGTTTTACTTTTTTGGGGGGGTTTTTTGTAATCAGCAGATGATTCAGAACAACGGAGAAATAAAAACAACTTTAGTAAATTTAAGCAAAGAAAAAAATATTTGAGCCCATCAGAGTCCCACCATAAATAAGGGAGTTCCCATTAAATTAGAGTCCCCATCAAAGCCCCCTTATATCAATATCCACCATACGTCAGAGTCACCCCTTAAGGAATACTCTCCATCAGAGTTCCTCTTACATCACACAGCTGGAGATCACTTGCAGAGGGCCAGATTTAGACCATGGACCATAGTTTGGAGATCCCTGGTCTATAGCAATCATTAAAGTGTTACTAAATCCACAACAGTAAAATCAGTCTGTATATGCAGTAAAGCATGCTTGTTATACTCACTGTGAAACCTAAGGGGTTAATCCTCTGCTTTGTGTAAAAAGGCTGGTCCTGTTTTCTCTGCACCTTCTCTTCTTCAAATGTCCACCTGATAAGACAGACTGCACCCGTAGTCACATGCACATGCTCAGTTTTGTGGGTATTACTAGAGAGGTTTTTTTTTCTTTTTGGGAGAGTGCAGGTGATCGGCACAGGGCCAATCAGCACTGTCCAGACAGAGGTCAGGGGTTTTGCATCCTCCTAGAGCAGAAAGAAAACTCCTACAAGCTTTAACCAGTGCTCTGCTGAACACTGATAGTAGTCGCAAGACTGCTGTAACTGCTGATGAGAAAAGGTATTTGGCAGTTTATATTTACTAAAATAATTGCATTTCCATGTTCTGTGTACTGTGGGAGACCAGATATAGTGAATTCAGGGTCCTGAGTTTAGTAACACTTTAAAGCAGAAATAAAGACAAGAATACTTACCTATACTCCAACAGACGGACACCTGTGAGATCCCTTGTCGGCACCAGCATCTTCTTCACAGCTTCTTACAGTTGTCGGTCATCAGCCTTCTTGATTGGCAGGTGCAGAATGATGTCACTGTGCATGCGCAGGAGGCATTCATCCCGGCACATTGGCATTGTGCAGGACACATAAATAGATCTGTGCATACACAGCTTTGTATACACTGCAGAGGATTGTGAACAGGCAGGTAAGTTTATTTTACTGCAGAAGAGATATTGCATGTTTCTTCTGCAGTGAAGAACCTGCCTCTTTGCATTATTTTTCTTTTTTCCCTTTATTTTTGCTTTAAGACTTAAATTGAGCATCTGTGGTAATTTTTACAGGTTTTTCTTGAACATTTATATAAGCGTTTCTAAGCCTTTTTTGCTTGAGTGTTTATATATACAGTTGTGTTTAAAATAATAGCAGTGTGTTGAAAAAAGTGAATAAAGCTCAAAATCCTTCTAATAGCTTTTATTTCCAGACACACAAATGCATTGGGAACACTACACATTCTATTCCAAATCAAGACATGAAGAAAAATATATCAAATTTGTGTTGTTCCTCTAAAAAAAATTGAAGAAAAGTGAATATTAGACTGTTCAAAAAAAATTGCAGTGTTTGTATTCTTCTTTACAAACTCAAACATTCACTTTATAAACTGAAAAATGTTTGAAGATTTTGCTTTCCTTTGAATCACTTAATTAATATTTAGTTGTATAACCACTGCTGTACATCTGTGTTGCATGGAGTCAACCAACTTCTGGCACCTGTGAACAGGTATTCCAGCCCAGGATGATTGGACTACATTCCACAGTTCTGCACTATTAATGGGAGGTATGTTTGTTGTTCATACCTGCATTGGTGGTATCCAATTAAGCAGGAACAAACAACTTCAAGCGGCTATGTGTGTGAGGGAGGTACCTGTTTATACATAAGTTGGCTGACATACATCAATAGAGAGCCATCTCATTCAGTTTTCCTATTCTAGGTCACATTCAGCTGCCTCCTCCCTTGCCAGGACATCTCACAACCATATATATCCATCCAGAATGATTCAAATATAATTTATTCAGTGGAATTACCAGCTGGTTGTTTTCCTACTGTATGTTCATTATACCAGCACCTATTCTGGTTTGCACTACAGTATCATGTTTTGAGTCCCATGGTTGATTCAGCATATTTTGGATATAGGTGTCCTTTTATGAAACAGAGATCAGTGGCGATCCTGAGGATCATTACTGATCTCCGATCACTAGTGGTTTAGGAAACAGAGATCATCAGCAGAGAACATGTTCTCCGCTGATTATCTCAGCACACAGATGGCCAGTATATGAAGGAGCGATGTCAGCCCTTCACTGGCGATCTGTGTTCTCCCTCCAGATTCTCCTCAGAGCTGGAGAATCTGAGGAACCGCAAATGAAGCAGCGATAATTTACCGCGCTTAGTAAACGGTGTTTGATCTCTTACTGTAATCTTGCGAGATTATAGTAAAAGCAGCCGTTTTCCAGTGTTTGTAGATCGTTTTCCCTTCATTCGGAGAACTGATCTACACCACTTCATGAAAAGGCATTCACATGAGAACTGTGTTCTCCAAGAATGCCGGAGAACTGAGCAGCGGTCATTTACTGCTGCATGATAAAAGGACACCGTAATCGGAGCAATGGACTGAGGGGGAGAAATATTAATGTAGCAGCTGCATTTTTTCAAGTGGACACCTTTCCTATTTTTCCACTCTCTATGTCTGTCCCTTTATTCTGAGACACTTTGCCTTGACATTTTAATTGTTTGGGTTCATGATGGTGAGCCAAAGCCATTTTGTATGTGAGAAATATCATTGTATCTTTGATAATATTTCAAGCTCCAAGCAACACTGCCATTAGATACATAATGTGAAAAAAGATACAATCTTGCTGCAAAGAAACATAGAAATATGTCCTTTCCAGGTTAAAAGTTTTCTTTTGTAATTTTTATTACAAAATAGCATGTCAACTGCTCTGTCACTTTCTGATACATAGTTTTACTGCTTACTCCAGACTGGCAATCTTTATTAAAGTGGTTGTAAAGTCTCAGTTTTAATTTTTTTTAAACAAACATGTTATACTTACATGCTCTGTGCAAATTTCCTCTTCTGGGGTCCCCTGCTGGCACTATCTGATTATTATACAGGACTTATATAGCACCAACAGTTTGCTGAGCGCTTTACAATAGAACAGGAGACAATACAGCAACAATACAGTTCAATACAAGAGTTAAAGGAGGGCCCTGCTCCTTGGAGCTTACAATCTAGGAGGGAGGGGCTAGTGGTACAAAAGGTAGTAACTGTGGAGGATGGACTGGTAGGAAGAGTAGAAGATTCCATTATTAGCTGAGGGCAGGATAGGCTTCCCTGAAGAGATAGGTTTTCAGAGATCGCCTAAAAGTGAGCAGAGTAGGCGATAGTCTGATAAATTGGGGTAGAGAGTTCCAGAGGATGGGGGAAGCTCTGGAAAAGTCCTGGAGATGAGCATGGGAGGAGGAGACAAGGGAGCTAGAGAGCAGGAAGTCTTGCGAGGAGCGAAGAGTACGGTTTGGGTGATATTTAGAGACAAGATTGTTGATGTAATTTGGGGCAGAGTTATAAATGGCTTTATACGTTATTGTTAATGTTTTGAATTTTATCCGTTGGGCAATGGGAAACCAGTGGAGGGATTGGCAGAGAGGGGTGGCAGATACAGAATGGTTAGTAAGATGGATAAGTCTGGCAGCAGAATTCATGATAGACTGAAGAGGGGATAGTCTGCGATTCGGTAGGCCAATGAGGAGGGAGTTCCAATAGTCAAGGCGAGAGATAACAAGGGAGTGAATAAATTGCTTAGTGGTTTCCGTGGTTAGGAACGGGCGTATCTTGGAGATGTTGCGGAGGTGAAGTCTTCAAGATTTGGACAGCGATTGGCTTTTGGGGTGAAAGGACAGATGGGAGTCTAGGATTACACCTAGTACCCTGGCATGAGGGGAGGGACTGATAATTGTGTTATTGATTGTGTTATTGATCTTGATGGAGAAGTCAGGGGAGAGGGCATGGGCTTGGGGGAATACTAAGAGCTCAGTTTTGGAAAGATTGAGTTTGAGGAAGTGGAGTGACATCCATGTCGATATGTCGCTTAGTATGTTAGTAATGCGAGAGGAGACTGAAGGGGTGAGGGGTAGAAAGATAGATTTGTGTGTCATCAGCATAGAGATGGTACTTAAAGCCATGGAAGTTTATCAAGTGACCAAGGGAGGAGGTGTAGATGGAGAAGAGAAGGGGTCCAAGGACAGAACCTTGAGGGACCCCTACAGAAAAAGGGAGTGAAGAGGAGGAGGCAGCATTATAGGTAACGCTGAAGGAGCGCTGCGATAGGTAGGAGGAGAACCAGGAGAGGGCAGAGTCTCTGAGACCAAGAGAGTGGAGTTTTTTGAGGAGGAGGGGATGGTCAACCGTATCAAAAGCCACAGAGAGGTCAAGTAGTAAGAGTACAGAGTAGTGGCCATTGGTTTTAGCTGTTAGTAGATCATTAGTGAGTTTTAGTAGCGCAGTTTCAGTGGAGTGGAGTGAGCGAAAGCCAGACTGTAAAGGGTCAAGAAGGTTGTTGTGCGTGAGATGGGAGCTCAGGCAATTGTAGACTAAGCGTTCTAGGAGTTTAGAGGTAAATGGCAGCAGGGAGATGGGTCTTTTTTTTTTTTTAATTTAAATATTTATTAAATTTTTCATATTAATACAAATACCCATAAAGGGAGACAATTCACATATAAATAGACATTTATAACATTTCTACATTTCCCCTTCTAGAAACTCTTTTCTTTCCCATCCCACCCCCACCCTTCCCACCCCCCCCCCTCCCCCCTCCTCCCCCTCTGCAGACTCTAACCCATTCTAATCTCTTGAGGCTTATTAATTTTTAGCTAACGTCCTAGTTTATAGTTTCCTATATTTCTCTTTCAATCCTGCTTTTTCCCACTTTTCCCATCTCATATAATAAACTCCCATCCTATCTTCCTGCATATGGTATGATCTTTCCATTCTACCTATCTGGTTTACTCTATTAATCCAGTCTTCCTCCTTCGGTACCTCAGATTTCTGCCAAAACTTGGGTATCAAACCTTTTGCCGCATTTAAGTAGTACCATACGCCTGACTCTTTGTATTTATTTACAGATGTCTCCACATTATGTAGGAGGCACGTCGTTGGGTCTAACCCTATGTCAAGTCCAGTTATTTATTCAATCAATTTGACTATTATCTTCCAAAAAACCTGGATTTTCGGACATTCCCACCATATGTGAAACACCGTGCCTATCTCTCCACATCCTCTCCAACACATTTTTGAATTTTCCCCATTCATCTTGTGCTCAACACTCAGTGTAATGTGCCATCGTGTCACACACTTATAGTTAATCTCAACCTCTCTCATACTAACATTCTCATGTATCAATCTAAACATCTTTCTCTGTTTGTCCTCGTCAAACCCTACTTCCATATCCCTTTCCCATTTTGTTATAAAAATTAACTTTGTGTTTGTGTCTAATTCTGTGAGTATTCTATAGATTTTCGAAATACCGTGCTTCCCATCACTTCGTGTTTCTAACAGCCTTTCAAACATATTCCACTCCTGTTTTAATCTCAGGGGTTTCGGGAGATTTCCAATAAAACATTTCAATTGATGATATTTCCACTCATCTATTCTAGAAAAGATATCTCCCTTCTTCTCTATTAATTCTTTAAGTGGTCTCAGTTCCCCCTCCACCAAAACATCTCTCAGTTGGGTATCCTCCTTTCTAAACCATCTCCCTGATAGCTTATACTTTCCCGGGGGAAAGTACTCAGTATTTGTGAGAGGCATTAATATAGAATTAAATTCCCATTTCATGTTTTTGTGTAAGTTGTCCCATACCCTTAAAACATTTAAAGTGTAAATACTTGTGCTTTCTTTAATTCCTCTAAACTGTGCTGGAACCCATATCATCTGACTCAATCTAATTCCACTAAGATCATTTTCAATTGTTACCCAACTTTTCCCCTTATGGTTAAATGTCCAGTCATATATTCTTGCTAAGACCACTGCTTTATAATATCTCTTGACATCTGGCAGACCCATTCCCCCTTTCTCTTTAGTCCTACTTAATGTTTCATATGCTATTCTAGGTTTTTTATTCTTCCATATGTATCTTGTTAACATTTTTTTTATTATCTTAAAGAAGGCCTCTGGAATTTTAATTGGTACCATTTGAAATCTATACAGTATTTTAGGCATAATTACCATTTTGACTAGGTTTATACATCCTATCCAGGATGGGTTTCCTCCTTCTAATGTTTTTAAATCTTCCCTGATCTCGTTTATCAAAGAAATATAGTTTAATCTATATAAATGCTTAGATGAGACAGTGAGTTTTATTCCTAGGTATTTTGTCTCTTTTTCTCTCCATATAAAGGGGAATTCTTTTTGTAGTTTTTCTTTTTCATTCTTTGATATATTAATATTCAAGATCTCTGTTTTCGTTGGGTTAATTTTTAGATTTGATAATTCACCGTACTCCTTCAGAATCTTCATTATATTTGGGAGTGTTATTCGCGGATTCCCCACATAGAACAGTAAGTCGTCCGCAAAGGCCGCTATTTTATGTTCTATAGTTTCTATCTGAATTCCCTTTACCGCTCCACTGTTCCTTATTATTGACAACAGAGGTTCGAGTGACAACACATATAGTAAAGGGGACAGTGGGCAGCCCTGTCTTGTTCCATTAGACATTCCAATGGGTTATGATCTCTCCCCATTTACCGTGATGATTGCAGTAGGTTCCCTATATAATTTACTTATCCACTCACGCATTCTATCACCTATCCCCAGCGCTTTTAAGTTGTCCATCATAAAGCCCCAGTCCACTCTATCAAATGCCTTCTCTGCATCAATTGACAAGAGCACCACCGGGGCTTTCCCTTTTCTACTTTTCTGAATAAGCATCAGGGTTCTCAAGCCGTTATCTCTACCCTCTCTCCCTGGTACGAAGCCCACCTGATCTCCATGGATCCATTCAGGCATTAGATCTTTCAACCTGTTTGCTAGAACCTTTGCGTACAGTTTGGTATCTGTGTTCAATAATGAAATAGGTCTATAGCTGGAGCACTGAGATGGGTCTTTTCCCTCCTTGTGAATAAGTACTACATGGGCCTGTAAAGATTCTCTCCTCACCTCCATCCCACCTCCCAGAGCATTCATATACTTCTCCAGCTTGGGTAACAGTACTTCACTAAATTTCTTATAGTACTTAACTGTATAGCCATCCGGGCCTGGGCTTTCCCCCCCCCCCTGTGCTTCCTAATGCTGTTTTAATTTCTTCCTGGGAAATTTCCACGTCCAAGGAGTTCAACTGTGCTTAGTTTTGGTAATCCCACGTTTTTTAAATATATCATCCTTTTTTCATTGATTCCCTCTCGAGCTTCTTTTAGAGAACCTTGGGGACTAATATTGTATCTTTTGTTATTTTCTTCTTATGGATCTGCTCCAGGTCCAGTATTTCTTTTAGAAGCCCACTGACCCTCTCTCTTCTTTCTTTTTTCTTCCTTGGTCCTGCCGCAATCAAGATTCCTCTTATAAATACCTTATGACTTTCCCAAACTGTAGCTATTGATACTTCCTCTGTTTCGTTCTCCTTAAAATATACCTTAATCTCTTTCTCGATTTTCTGAGCTAAATCCTCATCCAGAAGAAGAGCCTCATTTAACCTCCACCCTAATCCTCCAGTTCACCTTCTTCCCCATCCCATTTTCATTACGACCGGGGCATGATCCGAGAACGTTCTTGTCTCTATTTCAATGTTAACCAGATGTTCTATAAGTTGATGGTCTATTAAAATGTAATCTAATCTCGAGTATGTCTCGTGGGCATTAGAGAAGAAGGTATAGTCTCTGTCTTTCATGTGCATTATTCTCCAGGTGTCCACTAGTTGATACTCGTGCATCACTTTTTTCAAAGCTCTCAGAGACCTACTCCCCTCTCTTTGCACAGAAGAGGTAGTATCCTTTTGTGGGTCCATACAGAAATTTAAATCTAGCAGGGAGATGGGTCTTAAGTTGTTCAGGTTAGTGGGGTCAAGGGAGGGCTTTTTAAGTATGGGAGTGATGTGCGCATGCTTTAGAGGGGAGGGGAAGGCAGCAGTAGAGAGGGAAAGATTGAAGATGTGAGTGAGGGAGCATAGGAAGGAAGAAGAGGGTGACCGTAGTAGTTGTGAGGGGACAGGATCCAGGGGGCAGGTAGTGAGACAGGCTTCTGAGAAAATCTTAGTGACCTCTTCCGTAGTAGCAAGGTCAAAAGAGGAAAGTGTTGAGGGAGGTTTAGTATAAGGTATGATAAGTGCGATGGATGTCTGTACAGTGGCGATAACCCTACGAATTGCGTCAATCTTGTTTTTGAAATGATTTGCAATCTCATGAGCAGTGAGTGACGTACAGGGTGGAGGCGGAGGCGGAGAAAGTAGAGAGTTAAAAGTAGAGAAGAGACGACGAGGACTGGATGACAAGGTATTAATAAGAGTGACAAAGTAGGCTTGTTTGGCAGCATGAAGGGAGGAATTGTATGTTAAGAAAGCAGATTTATATCGGGTAAATGCTTGCTGGGATTTGGTTTTACGCCAAAATCGCTATCTTCTCCACTTATGGGTGTAGCACCAGAAGAAGCCACTTCCTGTTTGCGTCCATAGACACGTGTAGATCAGCCCTGCCCCTGCTCCATCCCCTCTGGCTTTGATTGACAGCAGCAGGAGCCAATGGCTCCTGCTTTCTCAGCAAAGCCTGTGAGAGTGGAGAGAACATCTAGAGATTGGCACAACACTTGATCAATTGAGGACTCAGGTAAGCACTGGGGGGGGGGGATGAGGGGACGACACTATTACTAGGACATTTTTTGCGTTATTGCAGGGAGTGTCTAGCATTTATAACCACTTTAAACACTGTAGAGCAAACAGGAGGCGCACAGGCATCATGGGACACCTTCATTAAAATAGTAAAATGTGGTACTCACAACCATTCTGTATAGACTTGCTATTATTGGGTACCAGTATGACTTCAAAATATGTCAATAACTGGGTTTTACTTTACATATAGAAAGCTAGAAACCAAACATCTGGAAGATATTGATTTTTATTAATATGGCATCAGCAAGTCTCAACCATACAAAGTAGCTACAACCAGTGAGATTGCCACTGTTTTGCACAGTCAAAGCATAGGCTCAGCCTAGGTTCACACTATGAATTACACAGGAATGAGCATTGTATTCCTGTGCAATTCTCATGCGACTCATTTGAATGGGCTCAGATCGCACCAAAGTACTGCATGCACCGAATTTTAGAAATGCACTGCAACCATATTACATGGTAGTTTTGCACCATGCAAAATCATTCTGTCTGTGACATACATTTGGGGTCTCGTTAACATTGCACCAGCACCTGCTGCAGATCACAAGGGCAATGTGTTTTGAACACAATGCGGGAAACACAGAGGGATTGTGGGTTTCCCCCACCACGTTCTAGTGTGAACCAGGGCTCAGGGAATGTTAATTCTGACCATGCAAACAATTCATATTGCGACACTTTAAGTACAAAGGTTTTTGTTTTGAGTGATCTGATCACTGATTGGTTAGCAGCCTCCCCACCCCAATCTAATAACAGTGATAGTGGTAAAGAGAAGCCACTGCACATCTCACTGATCAATGGATCACTGATGTCCATGTTTATTAGTGTGAAGAATACATAAACATACCTCTGACAGTTTTAAACGTGGACATCAATGATCCTCTTAGGTGTGCAGTGGCTTCTTTTCCCTGTATTTGCTTTGTGAGCATGGATGGTCATTCAGCCCCAAGAATCCAGGTGGTGGTAAGGAGGAGAGGCTCGGAGGAGAAAATATGTGTGATCATCATCCAAAAGTGATAGTTGAAGCATTTGTATAAGCTAATTAAAAAAAAAAAATACCAAGCACGTTACACTTACCTGCTCTGTGCAATGGTATTGCACAGAACAGCCCTGAACTTCCTCTTCTGCTGTTCCCCTTGGTGCTCTCAGCTCCTCTTACTCCCAAGTGCTTCTCTATAGGAAGCTGCTTCCTATGGAGGCGCACTTGTGGGCTTGCTCCCGAGCTTGGCTGTGTGTGCCAATATCCACTTTCCGACCGACCCATGTAGCTGTACTGCTACAGGGTGGCCACTTTATATATACCTGATTCTGCTTCTTCATGTAGGGGTGCATGCCCACGTGCCCACCTATCTGCGCTGTCATCAGCTTCCTTACATGTCTATCACCGGGTCCTGGCCATTAATAAATAGCCAGGACCCTACGACTGGTGGACCGAGAGGCAGAAGAGAGATGTGTATGTAGACAACACAGATCTCTCTCCTGTCAGTGGGGATGTGCCAGTTTTTATCTCACTGCAGAGCAGGGAATAAAAACCAGCACATTACCTAGTAAAACAGCACACAGTAAACACACAATAACACTACCTGATACACAGTTAACCCTTTGATCGCCTCAGATGTTAACCTTTTCCTGCCCAGTGTCATTAGTACAGTGACAGTGCTTTTTATTAGCATTTATCACTGTATTAGTGTCACTGAAGATGTCAGTGGCAGTTAGTTCCCACCCAGTGGCAGTTAGTGTCAGAATGTGCACCATACTAGCACAGTCCTGCCATAAGTCTCTGATTGTCACCTTTCGCTAGTATTAAAAAAAAATCCGGTATCTATACCATTGTTTGTAGATGCTATAAATTTCACGCAAACCAATTAATTGAGGTGGTAAAACAAGTATTGAACATGCCACCATTTTTTTCAGTATATATATTTATAAAGGTGCTATTGACATGAAATGTTCACCACATGTCAGTAACAACCCATGCAATCCATACATACAAAGAAACCAAAACAAATAAGTTCATAAATTAAGTTATATGTGATAAAATGGAATGGCACAGGGAAAAAGTATTCAACACATGAAGAAAGGGAGGTGCAAAAAAGACATGGAAAGCCAAGACACCAGCTGAAATCTATCAATAATTAAAAAGCAATCCTGTCCCTTGTCAGTGCAAATTAATATCAGCTAGTTCGCTCTCAAATGATGGCCTATAAAAAGGTGTCTCATTACCAAGGCGTCACACAACCATCTCATGAGCAAAGAGCTCTCTGAAGACCTTTGCAACCTTATTGTTGCAAAACATACTGATGGCATTGGTTACAGAAGGATTTCTAAACTTCTGAATGTTCCAGTGAGCACTATTGGGGCCATAATCCAGAAGTGGAAAGAACATCATTTCATCATAAACCATCCACGGCCAGGTGCTCCTCACAAGATTTCTGACAGAGGAGTGAAAAGAATTATCAAAAGAGTTGTCTTGAAAGCCAATGGCCACTTGTGCAGAGCTTCAGAAAGACCTGGAATTAGCAGACACAATTGTTTCAAAGAATACAATAAGTAATGCACTCAATCGCCATGGCCTGTATGCACGGTCACCACACAAGACTCCATTACTGAAGAAAAAGCATGTTGAAGCTTGTTTAAAGTTTGCTGCACATTTAGACAAGCCTGTGAAATACTGAGAGAATATAGTCTGGTCAGATGAGACCAAAATTGAACTCTTTGGTTGCCATAATACACACCATGTTTAGAGGTCAAATAGCACTGCACATCACTGCAAACGCCATACCAACAGTGAAGTTTGGAGGTAGGAACATCATGATGTGGGGCTATTTTTCAGCATTCGACACTGGCAAACTTCATGTCGTTGAAGTAAGGGTGAATGGAAAAATGTACATTCTTGATAAAAATCTGCTGCCGTATGCCAGGTTGATGAAGATGAAAGGAGGGTGGACATTTCAGCAAGACAATGATCCAAAACACAGAGCCAAGGAAACTCAATTTCAAAGAAAGAAAATAAGGCTGCTAGAATGGCCCAGCCAATCATTTGACTTCAATCCAATAGAAAATCTATGGAAAAAACTAAAGATCAGAGCTCATAGAAGAGGCCCACTAAACCTTCAAGATTTGAAGACTGTGTGGAAAAATGGACCAAAATCACACCTGAGCAATACATGCGACTAGTTTCTCCATACAGAGGAGGCATCTTGAAGATGTCATTACCAACAAAAGATTTTGTATGAAGTATTAAATAAATTTCAGTTAGCGTGTTCAATACCTGTGTTATTCCATTTTATTACACATAACCTAATTTTTGAACATATTTGTTTTGATTGCTTTGTATGTATGGGTTGCATGGGTTGTTACCGACGTATGGTGAAAATGTCATGCTAATAGCACGTTTAGAAATATTTTTACTGAGAAAATTGATGATGTGTTTAATACTTATTTTACCAGCTAAATTAATTGGTTTGCGTGAAAATTATACCATCTGCCCCTTGCTCTCTGCTCACAGTATTTGATTGACAGCAGTAAGAGTCAATGGTTCCCTCTGCTGCCTCTATGTCTTGTGAGGAGAGAGACCAGTGCTGCTGTGGATGGGCACTGCGATCGAAATAGGACTCAAGTAAGTATTGGAGGGGGTGAGGGGGCAAGACTTCCACCGGAACATTTTTTACCTTAATGCAGGGAATACATTAGGGCAGGCCTTGGAATTTCCACTCGCCTGCTCACCAATGACAAGTGGAAATTATGGTGGGGGCGATTGTGTCCCCCAGGGGCATATTTGCCGTGAGGCAAACAAGGCGTTTGCCTAGGGTGGCACTTTTTAGGGGAACAGCGCAGCGGCAATGCCGCCCCCACTCTTTCCCACGGAAGGGACACTTAGTACAGGGGCGGGCTGCTGTGTCTTACCTGGGTCCGCAACTCTGTGTTCCAGTCCCATGTCGATCCGGTCCATGAGGCGCTGCTGGAGGAGGGGTAGGGAGGTTGTCAGCAGGTCCGGTGTCTTCATTTCCCTGGATCGTGATGTGTGGGCAGGATGACATGCCGCCCCTGTCATCTTGCCACACCCCCGGGATCACTCAACAGCCTATGGCAGCTTGTCCCTCCCTCTACAAGCTCTGCCTCCTCGACGATGATTGGCCAGCAGAACTGTAGCTCAGGAAAGGCACACACGCGGCCAATCACTGGCGAGGAGGCGGAGCTTGAAGAGGAGGAGCCGAACAGCAGCACGAAGATCAAAGAAGTGAGGGAGCAGCCGGCGCAAGTGAAGAGGAGAGTGGCCGGAGAAGGAAAACAGCTGACCGGTAAGTGTCTGTGCAGTGCAGATGGTGCTGCTGCTGCAGCCAGGTATGCTGGCTGTGGATGGGAGAGGGAGGGAGTGAGCCCAGGCTGGAGCAGGGGTCAGCAAGGTAAGTATCATTGGTGTCAGTGGGAGCAATAGTGCCCCATCATTGGTGTCACTGATACCAATGATGGGGCACTATTTCCCCCCAGTGACATTAACGATGGGGCACTATTCCTCCCCCCACTGACACCAACGATGGGGCAGTATTCCTCCCCCCACTGACACCAATGATGGGACACTATTCCCCCCCCACTGACACCAATGATGGGTCACTATTTCCCCCCCCCCCACTGACACCAATGATGGGTCACTATTCCCCCCCACTGACACCAATGATGGGGCACTATTCACCCCCCCCACACACACACACACATACACACTGGCGCCAATGATGTACATGTCTGTGTATGTATGTACATGTCTGTGTGTGTGTACGTGTGTCTGTGCGTGTGTATTTCTGTGTATGTACATGTATCTGTGTGTATACGTGTCTGAATGTGCCTGTGTGTGTATACATGTGTCTGTATGTGTGAGTGTGTACATGTGTCTCTGTGCGTGTGTGTACACGTGTCTCTGTGTGTATGTGTGTGTATGTACATGTCTGTGTGTGTGTACAGGTGTCTCTGCTTGTGTGTGTTTGTTGGTTGCGAGTAACTCTTAAGGCCTGGCTAGTAGCTCAAGACCTGAAATTTTAAGCCCTGCATTGGGGTACATTCTGCCTTTAGAACCACTTTAATAACCTAATCTAAGAATAATCTTTTTCTTCAATTTAAAAAGGGACATGTGCATTCCAGCACATTTTTGCTGCATTTTTCCACGTTCCAGTACAGTTCTGAGCAGGAAAAACGCAGCCCGTTCTATTGTTTTTTCTGCATCCGGAACACACTGTAACTGCAAGCACTGATGTGAACTATGACATTGACAACCTCTGTCCTGTCATGGAGCTGTCATGTTCTTATCATATTGCATATAAAGGATTTCATCCACCACATTGCTGTTTGTGCGGCCAACCATTCTGTTTTTCCATTGACAACCATATAACCTACTTTCTGTGCGTTTTGGATGCAGAAAAGAAGCAACTGAACTGCATGTAGTGTGAACTGGCCCCACGTATTTATTTATTTTGCCATCTGGGTCCTACTGGGGAGATTTCCCTTCACTTCCAGTCCAATAGCCAAAACAGGACGTGAGGGGATTATTTACTAAAACTGGAGAGTGCAGAATCTGGTGCACCTCTGCATAGAAACCAATCAGTTTTCAGATTTTATTGCCAAAGTTTAACTGAACAAGCTGAAGTTAGAACCTGATTGGCTACCATGCACAGCTGCACCAGATTCAGAGTGCACAAATTTTAGTGAATCTACCCCCGAGAGGAAATTCCTCCAATATGAAAGAATTCTTGGTTGTCACTAGAACTAGTGTCCCAGTTGGAAGATTTCACCTCTATTTCTGTTCTAGGGACAACTCAAAATTTGGGATTTTCTTTTACTTTCATTGGAGATTTTACCCCAATGGGTACGCAGACATCAATAAAAACTGACAGGTGTTCTAATCTCCTCACCCCCTCTACTCTATCCAAAACTAAATCGTTTTGAATTGGGTTATACTAAAGGGAAACCCTTGGGGGGGCAGTAAAAACAGAGCTCAACTACATGTTTTTGCTGTGAACCATAAATGTAAATGATTCCTAACACTACTTCTTTTTTCTTCTGGTGTCATTCCTTCATTGGCTGAACAAGAAAGATGCTGATTCAGTGCTAGCACTTGCAGTGCTTCCACCAGCTGGGAGTACCTTCCATTAGGCAGAGTAACGGGTGCACTAGAGAGTTGTCACCACCAGTAGTACCACCAGGGTGACATGGGCCTAATTTAGAACCCAGATGGCATTTATCCCGGGTTCACACTTTTACAGTGTGGCATATCGCATGTGATTCTCACAGGAACTGCACCGCATTCCTGTGCAAATCACATGCGAATTCTGTGCGGTGCAATTTGAGCCATATGTTTTGTGTGGCTCAAATCACACCGCATCCGCACCAAAAAGGTGCAGGACCATTTTTTTTGTCCGCACTAGCATCAGATCACATGGGTATTCACACCCATGAGATCCAATTCTGCACATCATACCGTTTTGCGAACCAATTTCAGGGTATGGTTAACTTAACATACACACCTGCAGCAGTTCACATGAACGGGGTGTGATTGTGATGCGGTGCGGAATTAGCACAGAAACCGGTGTAAATTCTGCACTGCATCAGTGTGAACCCGGGCTGAATGTTAGCTTATTCAATGCACCTTGGTCCCCAAAAACAATTATCTAATTTTGGTTAAATATATTCATAGCCATCATCAAAGGAGCCCATGGTACATAGGGGAGGTTTAGTGCCTGGGCATGACAATCCATACAATGTACTGTATATCCAATCACGTAGACCCTCATACTACAAAGTTGTTGGTAAATTACTACAATCGAATTGTGACGTGTCACCAATATTACTGTTAAGTCTCATGTAGAGGGGCGTTGTTTGAACGTATGTCAAACACAGGTTCCTTTTGACTTCAATGGTTGTGTCAATAACAAATCATACGTTTCACCTGCTTTCTTCAAACACAGCATGTTCTATTGAAGTCCCATTCAAACACATGCATTTGAGCAGCACTGCATTCAAATGAAATAGGCTAGGTTTGATAAGCAGGTCATCTACATGAATCCCAAAATGCTGTAATGGAAATAATGAAACAATGATTCCAACTGGTGACTGTAGAAAACAAATCCACCTTCCTTGCTTCAGATTAGATACATTATTCCCATTATGTTATCTTGCCCTGACATACATGACCTTTGCATTGTGGAAGGTGATGCTCTGGGACAAAGGTTCATTTAGTACAGAAATACTGACTGTTCACTTAACAAAGTGACTATTCGCTGAGCTTAGTAAATGTTGTGATGTTGTATTCACTTCAACCAACCAATCATGTGCTAGCAATAATCATGTGTTGTTTAATCTTTGCACGATTGGATATTCAAAGTGAACACAGGTTGCTTTATTTACTAACATTCACTCAGTCTCAGCTGTGAACATTCACTTTATCAAATGAACAGCCTCCATTCCTTTTGGGTTCATTTACATGTGTGTGGTGCATTAAAGAGGAACTAAACTCTAGAACATACCTCCACATTCCAGCAATGTGGCAGTTATATCCCCCGCCAACCACTGTTATCTTCTCCCTAGGTGCTGGGAGGAGCACTCCCTGCATGTGCACAGGAGTCAGTCATTCTGCCTGCCAGACTGTTCTGGGAATGCACCCTGAGCTGCACATGCACAGCTCAGTGTACATGCGATCAGGGCCAGTGCTTCCACTAGGCAAACTAGGTGGCCACCTAGGGCACACTGTCACCTAGGGGCACCTGGGTGCAGTACAGGCCAGCACTCTCTCTGTGTGGGACGCTGCCACGTCATGAATAATCCTTCAGCAGAGAGGAAGGGCGGCAGAGAGATGGAAGAAAGGACAGAAGAAGATGCGGGTGTCTTGGGCTAGTGTAGCAGCTGCTGCTCCTTCCAGTGTTCCTCTCAGACTCTTACTGCAAACCGTCTGGCAGCTGCTGATCACTGTGGAGTTCCCATTCATCAGTGAAGGCAGGTAGTGTCTGACTCTGATGTCTTGTGTCTGTGAGTGTGACCCAGCAGGCCGGACATCCATTACATGTGCAATGTGTCAGTAAGTGATGACATCATCACGATTCCACAGCCTAAACTTCTAGTGCCTGCTGATCTGTGTCAATGTTGGTGGTGGTGTGTTGTGTAGGATCTGTCACTGTGTGGGATCGCTCAGTTCAGCTGCCTGCTGTCACAGCGTTTTATATCCCCCTATTGCCTGGAGAAATCCAGCCTGGGATCTGTCGTGTGGATCCATCATCCTCCACTTTCTGCAACTGTCACCCTACCACTGCCAGCCACAGATACAGTCCATCCGTGATACTGATTTTGTCTTTAATATTGGTGCTGGTGGCATCTTACAGCACTTATTTTTGCAAAATTACAGAAATTTAGCAGTATCACATTTGTTGATTTAATATTTTCTACTGTTTTTTTAAAATATGTATTTATTTACTGGGGGGGTGCAAGTAGCTGGCCTAGCCTAGGGCACAAAGTAATCTAGCACTGGCCCTGGATGCAATAGAGCAGGCAGGTGGGCATGTCTATTTTTGCTAAAGACACATAGCATGTCCCTTCTGCAAAAAAGAGCTGCCTGCTGGCAGTTTTCTACAAGTAAGGTTTAGTTCCACTTTACCACGTTATGTTACACATTAATATGCATTTCGTTATAACAGCCTATTAACCTCCCTAGCAGTCTGATTATTTCAGATTTTTGGTGCTGAAAGCGGTACCATTATTTTGCATGGAAATATGTAGTTATTTTATTGTAGGCTGTAATATTTAGGAATAACTTACTGAAATCTGTCCAAACAAGAGTCTATTAAACATCCCAGGTATGATAAAATTTGAAACACAAAATCATAAATTATAATTTAATAAATATCATAAAAAATAATAATATAATAATAATAATACATTTAATTAAATAATATAATCAAACCAAAAACAGTGAAATTTGAAATATAGCGCAAAGTTCACACATCACTGAGCAAAGTCGCAAAATTGTTTTCAGTGTCTGATGACGAATTTCTCCACGAATCATTATCACTCAATTCTGCAAGTGGTTCTGATTTACTATCGCTGTTCTCTAGCCGGTCTAAAACTGCTTTTGACTTAAAGGGACGCTTTTTGGACGCCATGGACTTTTCTAAGTTTCCAGGCAGAAAGAACAGTTAAAATGCAGGCAGGGGACAGGACAAAGCACTAGGGACAAAATGTATGTGAAATGGTTTGAAACAGCAATGTTTTACTATGTAAAATTCGTTTTGAAAAAAAAAGACATTTTTTTTTAATTTTCAAATTTCCCGCCGGCGCCCGTACGTCCCAACGTCACAGGGACCGGAACACAGATGCCAGATGCCGGCATCAGCAGGAGGAGATGGCTGGGGACACTGCAGGGGACACATTGCGGGAGCGAAGGACAAGGTAAGTGCTGGAGGGACTCCCTATGCAGCGCCGCATGGTAAGCCGGAGTGTAGCTCGGGGTTACCGCTTTTGGTACAGAAACTTTACCCCAAGCTACACACGGGAATACTGCCAGGGAGGTTAAGATCAATGATCTATCAACACTGCAAAAATATCCCAAAATTGGGACATGCCTCAAATGTTTTAAAGCAAAACATCCAGACTCTGTGCGATATATTACAGCATGTTGCGGCACGATGCAATGCATGTGTTGTCTTAGTGCATTAGACTGTCAATGTAAATGAATGGCACAACACATGAAACATGCAGTACAGTTAACACAAGAGTTCCCGCAACACAAAAATATATAAGGGCCCTTAACAAATCAGCATCCTTTTTTTGGTAAGACCACTATAAAACACAACTTGTATATAGAAAAGCAGAGGATTACATAAATTACATTTATCTGTGGAATGATTTATTAATTTCTCTTCAGTTCTACAACCTGTGGGCTCCTTAGTAAATAAGATCATAAATAAAACTAAAAATCAAACAAGACCTATATCAGTGTACACTAAATGAAATAAAAAATGGTTCATTAAAGTACAATGGCAGACGTTTTTTCTTGTCATTTTGAGTGCAGTAATTGCAGCCATACACACTTCAATAAACGATCAGTTTCTTTTGATTGTTCTTTTCAGAGAGGAATAATCTGTCTGTAGGTGACAACCCATTCCACTGATGTACACATGCTGAGATTGAGGATTTTGATTGATAGTTAAACTATGATTGATAGTAAATTATTGATCACATCTCTGTTTCCACAATGTAATCTCATAATCTGATCAAAATACAATCACATTCATGACCGGTGATGGTGATCAATGCAAACTGATTGATCATTTTCCTGTCCTGGACAATCAACTAAGTTTGATCAAATTCAATCGAAATCAAGTCTTTGTCACTTGGAAGGGAAGTCATGGCTGTTTGACTATTTGCTGATTTGATTAATGCGATTGAATTGCACATCAATTGGGTTCAGGAGATGATCTGGCAATTTACAATAGGACTAAGGTATTGCGACTTTAAGCCAAGTTTTTGGCTCACAATTGTCATGCAATTCCACTGATTTGAATGGCAGGATTTAATAGGCAGTGCTGACAGTCATCTTGACATGCTGTGTCAAATTTCCATGGCCTTGATGCAAAACCTTGCTGCCATGGCATGTGAACAACCCCATCCGGCTGAAGTGTAGAGTGGTCACAGGGCAGTAAAACTGTGCCTCAACTGCCTGTTTTTACAGCCCCGGCTGCCTGTGTAAAAGAAGTCTAAGGGAGGGTTAAAACCTGGTTCACGTTTTTCATGGTATTTTTGTTCCATTGGGGATATTTCCCTTCGCTTCCTACCGCATAGCCACAACAGGAAGTGTGAGGAAATCCCTCTAAAGTGAGGGAATCCCTGGCTGTCACCAGAACTAGTGTCCTCATTGGAAGATTTCCCCTCAGTAAAGAGGACCAGTTACTACCTATTGCTGTCACAAGGGATGTTTACATTACTTGTAAAACAAAAAAAGGGATTAAAAAAAGTAAAGGGACAGTGTAACAATAAACAAAAATGTAATAAAATAAATAATTTTTAAAAAATGTAGGCGCTTCTGCAAACCTGGACTTGTGCTCAAAGGTGAATGCATACATAGGTCACAAACGCATATGTAAACTGTGTTTGCACCATAGATGTGAGGTATTGTGAAAGTTATAGCGAGAACAATAATTATAGCACCAGACCTCCTGTATAAAGCATTGCCTATACAGATTTTTAAGTACCGTAGTTTGTCGCCATTCCACAAGCATGCACAATTTTAAAGCGGGACATGTTAGGTAACGCTTTTATTTTCGTACTATCTTTTATCTAATACTAAATAATTGGGTAATATATTGTGTTTTTGCGCATTAAAATTAATTAAAGAAAATTGCGTTTGAAAAACCACTGGGCAAATACTATGGGACATAGCAAAACTCACCATTTTATTCTCTAGGGCAGTGGTCCGTAACCGGACCGAGGGACAGTCCGGACCATAGCCACACCACCGCCGCCATAGGGCACACTGTGCAGCTGGGCTTAAGATGTCTAGGCCGCACAGCGGGAGGTGAGCAGCAACCGCAGTCTGGGTGGGGCTCATACAGACCATGGCCGCCACTCACCACCCACTTTGTGGCTATGCCTAAATCAGGGCTGACAGGAGGAGCAGAAGTGATGGCTGACACAGGGACACCTCCTTGGCTGGCCACTGCACTGAAGGGACAATGGCAGCCTCTTTTATTCACCCACCAGCACATGTGAGAGCTCTGTAGCGGCAGTGGATGGGGCTGTCTCTGCTGGATGGACTGTCTCTTTGCTGGACAAGCTGTCTCTTTGCTGGATGGCTGTCTCTTTGCTGGATGGGCTGTCTTTTTGCTGGATGAGCTGTCTCTTTGCCGGATGCACTGTCTCTTTGTTGCAGGGGCTGTCTCTTTGCTGGAAGAGCTGCCACTTTTCTGGATGGCTGTCTCTTTGCTGGAGGGGCTGCCTCTTTGCTGGTTGAGCTGTCTCTTTGCTGGTTGAGCTGTCTCTTTGCTGGATGAGCTGTCTCTTTGCTGGATGAGCTGTCTCTTTCCTGGATGAGCTGTCTCTTTGCTGGATGGGCTGTCTCTGCTGGATTGGCTGTCTCTTTGCTGGGGGCTGTCTCTTGGCTGGACGAGCTGTCTCTTTGCTGGATGAGCTGTCTCTTTGCTGGATGGGCTTTCTCTGCTGGTTTGGCTGTCTCTTTGCTGGAGGGGCTGTCTCTTTGCTGGACGAGCTGTCTCTTTGCTGGATGGGCTCTCTTTGCTGGATGGGCTGTCTCTTTTCTGGATGAGCTGTCTCTGCTGGATGGGCTGTCTCTTTGCTGGATGGGCTGTCTCTTTGCTGGACAGCAATGTTTCTTTGCTGGACTGGGCTGTCTGTTTGCCCAGTTGGGCCAGAAACATCCCAATCCAGCAAAGAGACAGCCCAATCCAAGAAGGGACATCCCCATCCAGCAGAGACATCCCATCTTTGCTATATATTTGCTGTGTTCTTAGGGGCGCTGTGCTGTGTTGTTATTATTATTATACAGGATTTATATAGCACCAACAGTTTGCTCAGCGCTTTACAATATAACAGGAGACAATACAGCAACAATACAGTTCAATACAAGAGGGTTAGGAGGGCCCTGCTCCTTGGAGCTTACAATCTTGTTAGGGGCGCTGTGTTGTGTTAGGGGCGATTTATTATGTGTGAAAGCTTTCTGGTGTGAACAGGCCCTGAAGCTCTGATTAGATCTGTGTGGCTATGCTCATTCATTCATTTCAATTGACTGCCCTACCCACAGAAACGCAGGAAAAGTAGTCCCTGACACTTTTTTTTTTTTAAATTGCACCACACTGTGACACCATGTAGTTTGTCACTGGAGGAAATTTTGCTGTTTTGCTGATTCGTGGGGGTGCCACTAAGGATTAAAAAAAATAAAAAAAGTCAGCAACTACAAAAACTGTAGCTGCTGACTTTTAAAATACAGGGGTGTTCTCACCATGGCTCATTTCACTGGCCGTCTTCTCTCCTTGGCGTCGGCATCTTTAATGTGGGCTGTGACAGCTTGTGGATTCACAACTGGGTACCCACTGCGCATGCGCGAGTAGCGCTGTGCCTTGTGAATGGTCCTGTAGTCTTCTGGGACCTGTCACGTGTCCTAGAAGACTACGGGGAGGGAGGGGGGAGGACAAATTCTGCTTCTGATCACCTTAGGCGATCCGGTGAGAGTGGGTACCTGTCAAATTTGGGTACCCACTCCCCAAAGGTGCCAATCCTTACAGCGGACTTCTGACGTTTTTGTGTTTATTAAGAGTCAGCAGCTACAAAAAGTGTAGCTGCTGACTTTTAATAAACACACACTTACCTGTCCTCAAGTCCAGCGATGTTCTCACCCGCGTCATCCCTTCTCCCCTTCTCTCCTCCATGGCGCTGGCATCTCAACTGTGGGCACCAGACTGTGACAGCTTGCGGTTTCACAGCCTGGTGCCCACTGCGCATGCATGAGTCTCGCTGCGTCTCCTAATTGGTTCAGAAGTCTTCTAGGACCTGTGAAAGTTGCCAGGAGACTGCGGGAGGGTGGAAGGGGCCAAACGTCCGGCTCACTTTGCCGTGGCAAACTGAGCCAGAAGTAGGAGCGGGTACCTCTCAAAAACAGGTATCCCCCCCAAAATGTGCCAAATATGGCATTGGAGGGGGGGAGGAGGCAAATAAGCAGAGCTTCTGCTTTTGAGTGAAACTCTGCTTTAACGGGGAATGGGGGACAAAATCTTAAAGCAGAACTTCCCCTTTTCTCTGTGGGTTAGAAGACACAAGGTCCCCACCTGTAGATCTGTAAGTCCAGGGACACAAACAGTAATTAAAACTTGACAGGGGTTCTAATCCCTCTCCGCTCTGTATGAAACCCCCCTAAAAAGGTGAATATATAATAAATGTGTAATCGCTGTCAGGGGCAGACTGACAACTTATGGGGCCCCCAGGCAATAGGGGATCATGGGACCCCTGTGTCCTTGCCCACACTCAAAGCACACCCAAAAAAAGCCTATAAAAGGTACCAGGGGCATTTTATGGGGCCCCTTACTGACCCGGGGCCCTCGGTCAGTCCGCCCGATTGCTGCCCGAAGCGCTATAAAAGTACCTGTAATAATGATAATAAAAAATAAAAGTTTTGCCTTTTTTCTAACAGAACAAAACAAACCATTCCAAGCAGCAGTGGTACAAGGTCAAATGTTTTCCCCTTATTTCTACTTTCACACAAAACAAATCCAGGAATAGTAACAATAATAAACAAACACCCCCCCTGAACACTGGAATTATTGAATGGTCTAATACAAGAACTGGATCAATCTTCTCTATAACATGGAGACATGTTTCCCATAAATCGGTCGGTTAGAAATAATGAAGAAGACAAATAGACGGATAGATCAGTAAACAAGCATCATTTCCCCGAACTCTGTGTCTCGGTGTCTCCGTGCCTCTATCAGTTCACCTCGACTTTCCGTTCCACACTGGAAATAGCAGAGTTAAAAAAACACTCCGCTCTCTGCACAGGGCTTTCCTCTCGGAGGAAGTTCACCATATAAGGGCATCTGCGTCATCGTCTGATGGTAAACCCGGGGCCACCCGGGACATACCAACTAGGACGCCGATAATAGGGGGGATCGGTTTCTTTTTTCTTTTCTTTGACAAAAATAAAGAAAAATTTCCAGACAAATAAAACTTCCAGCTGGATAGAAAATCACGATAATTGGCGGTATCATAAAACAGGAGCTCGTCGCTGCTTTAATAGACAAATGGGACAGTGTATCGTTTTCGGTTTCCGTGTTCCCATTGATAAAATGAAGCGGCGCTGATGTCTGAGTCAGTGTGATCAGTAGAGAGCTCGGGGTGCGGATCATGTACAGAGATTTCTCCGGGACTTACCCTCAGCAGGACTTAGGGTGCAGCAGCGGCAGTCACAGCCCTGACTCCGGGAGCTCACACTTCAGTATGGGGCACAGCATGGGAGCTACTCCCCCACAGGACAGCCAGCAGGTGAGGGCTTCATCAGATCCCAGACATGGAATTGGGATATATATATATATATATATATATATATATATATATATATATATATATATATATATATATATATATATATATAGTTATTTATATATATATTTATATATATATATATATATATATATATATATAGTTATTTATATGTGTTTGGTTTAGAACAATTTTGATGATTATAGTAAATGATGGTGATGATACCAAACTGTCAGGATTATACTAAGAGCAATAATTAACGGATAATGGCCACCTACACATGCTATTTATTATACATTAGTAAGCTATTGTTATCCATATACACATATATTATATATATATATATATATATATATATATATATATATATATGTGTGTGTGTGTGTATATAAATATTATTATTGATTTATTTTACATATTATATAGAATGTATAGTCTATATATTAACGTTTATATATTATATATATTTGTTATAGCCTCTATATTATAGTTTATATATAATATATAGTTTATAGCCTATATATTATATATAGCTTATAGCCTGTATATTAAAGTTTATTATATATATATATATATATTATAACCTATATATTATAGTTTATATACAATATATAGTTTATAGCCTGTATATTAAAGTTTATATATTTTATATAGTTTATAGCCTACATATTATAGTTTATATATAATATATAGTTTATAGCTTGTATATTAAAGTTTATATATTGTATATAGTTTATATAGTTACATAGTTAGTCTGGCTGAAAAAAGACAAAAGTCCATCCAGTTCAACCATAGAAAAAAAAAAAAAGTTATAATCCTATACCCACAGTTGATCCAGAGGAAGGCAAAAAAAACCCCCAGCAAAGCACGATCCAATTGCACCTGCTGGGAAAAAAAATCCTTCCTGATCCCCCGAGATGCAATCGGATATTCCCTGGATCAACTCTACCTATAAATGTTAGTATCCAGTTATATTCTGTGTATCTAAGAAATAATCCAGGCCTTTTTTGAAGCAATCCACTGACCTGGCCAGAACCAACTCTTGAGGGAGTCTATTCCACATTTTCACAGCTCTCACTGTGAAGAAACCTTTCAGTGTTTGGAGATTAAATTTCTTTTCCTCCAGACGTAAAGAGTGCCCCCTTGTCCTCTGTGATAACCTCAGGGTGAATAACTCTACACCGAGTTCACTATATGAACCACTGATGTATTTATAATGTTGATCATATCCCCCCCTTAATCACCTCTTCTCAAGAAAGAATAAATTCAGTTCCTCTAATCCTTCCTCATAGCTGATCTCCTCCATGCCTCATATCAGTTTGGATGCCCTTCTCTGTACTTTTTCAAGTTTCCCAATGTTCTTTTTGTGAATTGGTGCCCAAAACTGAACTGCATATTCCAGATAAGGTATTAGTAATAGGATATATAATATAGTTTAGTTGCACTGACAAGGAATGACTTACACTTCAAGGATCATTCCATCCAAGGTTTTTGTTCAGATTCTTAAAACTACTGTTACCACCAATTTGTTCTCCCAATTGTATTTCTTAGTCCAGCCCCCTTTCTTGTGACCCCCTCCCACTCCAGCACATTTTGGAGTCTCATCTCTCATCCAGCAGCAGGGTCTAGCTGAATCATGTGTACATGTAGAAACCCTTGAACTGACTTTCCAGGCTCGGGGAACTCCTGCTAATAATTGCTATATCTAAAATTCACGGGAAATTAGTGTGATGGACATTGAGGAAAAAGCTCCTTACACTGGTGGTCATTAAGACTAATCCCACCTTACAGGTAGCTAAATGGATCATTGTTGTCAGTGGTTGTTTACCTGAGAGGCAGAAATTGCTCAAGGAACCCCTAGCAAGCTATGGAGGAACTCTAGTGTTTTACGGAATCCCCGCTGAGAAAGCCTGGTTTACCTTTTCTTGTTATATACTCCCATGTATACAATTAACAAAAAGGTAAAAACAGAAGAAGGGAGACCCATTGTGATGGCTTCATCCGACGTTAGACCCAAAGGAAGATGGCGGGTGATATAATTTCCAGGAATGTACCTAAAATGAATATGACTACTTTGGCTGAGCTGCCCTTAAAGTGGACCTTCACTCTCCTCAGGAACCTTCCACCATCTCATCCAATCACCCCCTCTTTTTTCAAAATCAAATTTTTTAAATTAAAAAAAAAAATTCTCCCTCCCCTCAACACTTTTTGGATTCTCACTTAGGCAAGAATGATGTTTCTCTTGCCTGCAGCTTCTTGGGTTACTCACACAACCCAGGAGGTCACGGGTTATTCTAGTGCTCATGTGCCGTGTCATTCGGGGGCCAGCTTCCCCTTACCCGTCATCAGGAGGCCAGCTGAAAGAGACACCTGGCCCTCTGATGACATCACAGAAGAATGCGTTTTGAGTCCCAGTGTGCAGATATCTACAGAATACCGCTGAATCCCTGGGTGTGTGAGCATGTTTTTTGTTACTCAGCAAAAATGTTAACGGTGGGGGGTGAAGTTGTCCTTTAATGATTTCTAGAATCAATTAATTTATTGTTATACCTGTGTGGTGCTTGGTATATGCTTAATACTGTGTGGTGCTGAAGGAGATATCATTAACAATGTACACTCCAAGCTCCAGAATATCCATTTTCATATATGGTTAGCCACTTAGTGATGATTGGTAAAGGAGTATAATTTTATCTATACAGTGAAACTCAAGTTACACCAACCATTTTGAATTACACAGATGCCCTTTAAATTACACAGAACAAATCCTATTGGGTCACAGTCAACTAGACAGAAATATAAACATTAGTTACTATGAATCTCATTCATATCAATGTATTTATCACAAGTGTCAGTTGTGGTTCAAAATTAAATACTGTGGTGCAACCTAAAACAACCCTGTCACTATACAAAATGTTTTAAAGTCCAATTCTGGACAGGATTATCTTATCTCCTTCAGCCAGCAGTTACTAACCTGTAGCTCTTAACTCTAATTTTCAAGTATTTAATACAAAAAATAAAATAATTGTTTATTTAAATTAATCAGAGTTGAGAAGGCATTTAGCAATCTTCACCTATAAGGTGATATTTCAGTTCTGTGTGGAGTCACCCCAGCTTTATACATCAAAATCCATTGAAGATCTCTGCACTGAATTCACAACTGAGATGACCTAATGTATTTATTATACTGGGAGACTTTATTCCAGTATTGTGTCCCTTTTTTTTTCTTTGGTCTCATAATGTCTCAATAAGAGGGCAATATGAGAACTTGTGACAGGTGTATCACATGGCTGGAATTTCCAAGCAATTAAAATAGAAGGCTGGATATTTAACCAAAATCAATTTTGGGTGGTCTGACCCAGCCTCATTGTGAAGCTGACAATATACTATCTGATTGTATAATCTCTTTTAGCTCTACCATCAGGGCCTGCCTGATTTCATACAAATTGAGTTTATTGTTTAGGATTGTACTCATATTACATAGATTTGTAAGGAGATTTTACATAAATAATGACTGCTTCCATTAAAACCCTTTATACTTTTGCTAGTAGACAGAACAGGTTTCCTTAAAGCAGAATATTACCTAAAAGGGGAAGTTCTGCTTTTCTGATTCCACTTTTTTTTTGGGGGGGGGGAGGGGTCAGCGGGTACCTAGTTTTGATAGGTAAATGCCCCCACTTCCATCCGGATCACCTAGGCGATCCAAGTAGATGTTTGGGTCCCCCCTTTAACTGCACTCTTCTGGGACACATCACAGGTCCCAGGATGCTGTGGATCTATTTACAACACGCAGCTCAATTTACTCATGTGCATTGGGAAGCCAGCTGTGAAGCAGCAAGGAGTCACAGCCAGCTTCCCAAACTAGAAATGGCAGAGCTGGGGACCCAAAGACCAGTGAGGAACTGGCGAGGATAGCGCTTGATCCCTGGACAAGTAAGTGTCCTTTTATTAAAAGTCAGCAACTACAGTATTTGTAGCTACCGACTTAATTTTTTTGGAGGGGACTGATGATTCTCTTTAAGGAAGTCTCCTTCCTAATACTGGGGGTTATTTACTAAAGCTGGAGGGTGCAAAATTTGGTGCAGCTCTGCATAGAAAACGATCAGCTTCAGGTTTTATTGTCAAAGTTTAATTGAACAAGCTGAAGTTAGAAACTGATTGGCTACCATGCACAGCTGCTGCAGATTCTGAGTGCTTTAGGTTAGTAAATCTCTCCTAAAATGTTTTTAACATTCAATAGTGTAATAGTTTCTATTGTTTGTGTTGGTGGCATTAACCTTACTGTCTACCAAGGTACATTTATAACATCCTAGTATTCAGGGGTTAAAACAGAACCGTAAAAGTGCAACCCCTCCTCCATAATTTACAGGTAACTCTAAATTATTCACCTCTAATGTTATTTAATTGCCATTGGACAATTTTGGGTACCATCATTATTCACCCTTTTATCATGTGTGGACAATTGTAAGGCTTCAGTTGTATGGTATCTATTTTATTGTCCTAACCCATATTTGATATTTTAATGAAAAATTGGTGTTATACTGTGTTTACTGTACGTATCCTAAAATTCATTTTAGTGATTTTTTTCCCCTAAATTTCTGCATTTAATAAACAGTTGCATATGTATCTGCAACATAAAACAATGCAATTAGCACCATTTTATTCTGCAGGGCCTCTGCTTTCAGAAAATATAAAATTGGGGAGTTAAAGTAATTTTTTGTAATGAATGCAGATTTTATTATGTTAGTGAAAATTTTAAAAGTAGTTAAAATGGTTAAAGACTTCATTATCTCAGACCGGATTGGCTGTTGTAAGGTTACGCAAAGGTATTATTTCACATATTTCAATAAATCAAGCTCCTAGTATTTCCTTTACACTTAAATATATGCAATATTAAAGACAAATGGACTGTACGGGAATGCTGTGAAGTATAAATGATTATAGAGTTCCAGTGGCCATATGGCACCACTCGTTGGTGCTGCTGGTCTTTAAATGTCCTTCAGATTCTTTTATTTAATAAAGTAGAATATATACTGTGTAATTCATAAAAAATTATGTATGTAAACTGCTTGCCCTATGGACACTATTAAGATATCAAGAATGATGTTGTTCAGTGTATCCTTTTCATGAAATATTAAACTTGCATACTGGGTTTTGAGTATTTTCACTGGTAATAGGATTATGGTCAATAATGAATTCTGTGGATCCATACCTGAATCTATAGAAAGTTGATCACTGTCACTTTCTTGTGTAATGTTCTTATGACTAGGGTCTTCCTTCCAGCCCTAGGTGGTAGATACCTTTAATGACTCATTGCTGATGACAAACATTTTGTACAGAATGTCCTACATACAATATTTGCATACATAACCGACTCACAAAATAAGAATTTACAACTCAATCACAAGACTTGTTCTTGATTTTCAGTATGTTTTAGTCATTTTCCATATGTCTTCTGTTGCTGATCCTGTTGCTGAGTGTCCTTACATAGGATAGCCATATAGTACTCCACCAGATTAAGTCATATACATACTCTGGTGCTAATAAGCCTGCCTCCACACTCAGGTCTGTTCTGGCAATCAGGCAATCCTACTAATTACTATGGGTTACTGTACAATCATGATTGTTTTATTAATCATATCCAAACTTGGTGAAAATTGGCAACATAGGCAGAGGACTGAGGCAGCAGACTGTCCCTTCTCTCACTATCTTATCAAATCTATTTTTTTTTTTTTAAGTAAGACCAGCATTATGGAATGAACTTAAAACTGCACATAGAATGTATCTACACACACAAACATATATTCAGGTTAATAATTTTAATATTTGCTTTACATTATTCTTTTCTTTTTCTAAATATTGTAGAGACCTAAGTGCAATATAAATCCTCAGGTGTCTACACATACATTTAGGCCTCATGCCCATTGGACGTTTTTGCTATCTCTACTAGACACTGTTCCTCCTGGCAGCGGTGTTTTGCCAGAAAAAAATTATTGAAGCTTGTAAGCGAGTGTAACACATTTTAGGTGTGTTTAGTTGCATCAGGTGCTTGGGTGTTAATTAATTTCATTGGCCAGAATATTAATTTATTGAATATTTAAATGAATTAACACTCAAGCACTAAACGTGCCTAGCGGTAACAAACGTTTACAGGTGTCAAGCATTTTTTTCTGCCAAAATGGCACTGCTCTTGGCAGTGTTTTTTTTCTTCTGCCTCTAAACTCCTATAAACGTACTCATATTTCCTCCCCACATGCCCCTTCCCATGACTTCTCTGTCAAGATCAATGGCACAATCAATAACCCGTCCCTGCATGCCAGGGTGCAAGGTGCAATCCTGGGCTCTGAACTCTCCTTTCAGTCCCACATCCAATCACCGTCCAAAGCTTTCTGCCTCAACCTCCGCACCATCTCCAAAATATGCCCCTTCCTAACCAATGAAACAAAAAAGTTCCTAATTCACTCCCTTGTTATCTCTTGCCTCTACTACTTCAACTCCCTCCTCATCAGCTTACTTCAGCATAGGCTATTCCCTCTGCAGTCCATCATGAATGCTGCCACCAGACTCAACTACTTTACCAACCACTCAGTGTCTGCCACCCCTCTCTACTAATCCCTCCACTGGCTACCACTCACCCAACAAATTAAATTCAAAATACTAATAACTTACAAATCCATCCACAACTCTGCCCCCAGCTACATCACTAACTTAGTCTTAAAATACCAACCTAATTGTTCTCTTCGTTCCTCTTAAGACCTCCTGCTCTCTAATTCTCTTGTCACCTCCTCCCACGCTCACCTCCTGGACTTCTCCTGAGCCTCTCTCATCCTTTGGAATTCCTTACCTCAATCTGACTGACTATCTCCTATGCTGTCCACTTTTAGGCGATCCCTGAAAACCCTTTTCTTCAGAGAAGCCTATCCTGCCTCCACCTAACAACTGTACTATTATTTTCCCCATCAGTTTGTCCCCCCACAGTTATTACCTTTTGTATCATTTGACCCTCCATTTTAGATTGTAAGCTCTAATGAGCAGGGCCCTCTGATTCCTCCTGTATCGAATTGTATTGTAACTGTACTGTCTGCCCTTATGTTGTACAGTGCTGTGCAAACTGTTGGCACTATATAAATCCTGTATAATAATCATTATTTAAAAAGCCTATGTGTGCATGGACACATAGACTAACATGCAGGGGTGTTTGGAGTCAGTAAAAAAAAAACATCAGACGCACCCCAAGAGCAATGACAAAAACGTCCAGTGTGTATGAAGCATTAAGCAGCCCTTTGGGCACCCTAAGAGCCCCTCAACCCACAGGAACTAATCTAAGTAAATGTTGGCTTTAACCAAGAAAGTTAACTGCTGGTTTTCTCTCTCCAGTCTTCTGTAACTCTTTATTGGCCCTTGAATGTGATGTGCAGTCTCAATATTCAATGACATGCTATGAGAGGTCAGACTGGACAGGCAGCCATTCAGGGTTATTTACTAAAACTGGAGAGTGCAAAATCTGGTGCAGCTGTGCATGGAAAACAATCAGCTTCCACGTTTTATTGTCAAAGTTTAATTGAACAAGCTGAAGTTTGGAGCTGATTGGATACCATTCACAGCTGCACCAGATTTTGCACCAGTTTTAAAAAATCTACCCCCATTGTCTTTCTCTGCATCAGGGGCAGACTGACAACTCATGGGGCCCCCTACTGACCCCGGACCCTCGGGCAGTGCCCCAGTGCTCGAATGGTCAGTCTGCCCCTGCTCTGCATTTACATGTTAGAATGCCCCAGGGTATCTGTAGGCACCTTTAGTATGGCATTGTATTTAGACTGATATATTACAATGAAAGGAAGGGTTTATTTTAAGAATAAAACATTTTCTTAACAAAACAACTGCAACATTCACCCAGAATATTCTATACCTATTTATAGTTCTGACATTTTTCTGTTTCAGATTTGTATTACATAAGGAACAATTTACATCATTGTAGATTAATTTTAGGGTCTTAGCAGCTTGGAAAATATGTTTTCATTGGAAAGGATGAATAGCAAACTCTCCACTTATAGTAAGGATTCTGATTTTCTAGACTCTTTATAGTATAACTTTGAAGATAAGACGTGCTTATGAGCACTGCCTATAGTCAGTTTGGAGTAAAAAAAATAGTAAGCTGCTTGCTGTGTAAAGATAGCGCAACATACCATGTGTGTGTACATGAAGTGACACAAAGGGAATGTGAGGGCTCCATGCCATTAAGAGGGGCAGTGCCCATGTCCAAAGGAATGTTTTATCTATACCATAACAAACCATATACAGTAGGAATGTTTATCGAAGGTTCCAGACACGCTTCAGGGATCTGTGTCCCATTCATCAGGGCTAATTATAGACAAATGTATTATTAATAATAAAACATTGCTATATAATTCCATAATAATTATGTATTCATAAATGAATTAATAAAAATATAGACATCCATATCTACATTTATAGATACATGCATACATACAAACATCCATAAACATTAAAAAAAGATGCCACAAATTTAAGAATAGTACTAATAAGTATTACTAAATGATAGTAATATGTAAAAACAACTGGCTATCATAGTAATATCTAGTCTAAATTACTATTATTATTTTTATATCTAAACATCTAAACATTAAACAGTAATTAACTATACATTAGTAAATGATTCCAAGAAGGAAAAAATAGTGGGGAGTTTGTTGTGGGAAGATTCTCAACTGCTTTAATAAGTCAGCCCAATTATAAAAAAAAAAATCATTATATAACATGAAAAGAAAGTAATATGGGGGCTGCCATTGCTGATCTTCTGAAAATGCTAGTTTCCTGGCTGTGTATGGCTTCAGTACTGTCTGACATGGTACAAGCATATACAAAATAAGATTAGAATGCCATGTTTGCATACTTGACACAGGACAAGGACTTAAAAAGTATTAAAGGGTCTTGCTGAGCATGGCAGCTAGCATTTTCATATAGAGATGGGCAGCAGTGGCATCTTCCATGTTTTTCTTAGCAAGGGTTTCTTTAACAATGCTACAAATTATCAATAGCTGCAACATGTCGAACATTCCATTCACACACTCCCAAAGTTGTGTTGGTACATTTGTTCTGTTGGTATATACTGTACAGTATACATATATATATATATATATATATATATATATATAAATATATAAAAATATATTTTCTTTCTCATTTACAGAAATACACAACTCACACATCTTCCAGTCCTTTTATCCCAACATTGAATGCAATAACCTCAAGTCAAGATCTTAACTGGATGGTCCAGCCTAGCGTTCGACCATTAGCCTTACCGCCATACCCCAGCCCTCGTCATGGTGTTATCAGAAGCATGAGTGGAGTCCTCAATATGGCAAGAAGACGTGTTGGTGAACATGTAAGTATTCTTTTGTCTGTTAATTTTCTATTTTCAAAAGCAAAGCTTACAGTGGTCTTAATGAAAATAGCACTGCTATTATGAACAACTAGATATTTCTTCTAGTAAAAAATACAATCAACTTGGGGGAAGTTGATTTATATTTAAATATTACCTTATTGTATGGTGTTCCTTCTGTATCAGCACCATCATATTATATTCTGAAATCTTTGGCATGTGTTGTACCAAAATAAGTAGTAATTCTGTAAAATTAATTAAAGCAGAACTCACGGAAAATATTTTTTGGTCCCATGCAGTGGGGCTGTGCCCGCACTGCATAGGTTTACTGCTCGTTTTTGTCTACCGGTGGGGTGAGGGGAGATATACTTGCCTAATCCGCCGATTCTCCCAGCGCAAGACCAGTCACCCCCTCGCAATCGTGTGGTCTTGAGCAGCGGTCTGTTCCTGACTTCATCACGCTCATAGACTGGCTCTGGAAGTGTGGACGGCAGGAAAAGTTCACCGCTGGACGTGGGGGAGGGCCATTTTCTGGATTATCAGAGGATTGGGTGAGTATAAGCATTGCGTTCACCCCTAGACAAAAGCAGCAGGCACAGCTCCACTACATGGGAGAAGATTTTTTTTTCCTGGAATTCTGCTTTAAGCTCTACTCCACTCCAAACAGAATGTAAAAGTATATTATGCTTTAAAGTGTGCAGTGATACATAGTAAGTTTGTCATATGGTAAATTTGCACTGACACATCACATATTGCAGCATAATGTGGTTTGTGGGTGCTAAAGTCAGCCTTTAAAAGGGTCACACAGTCATGCATCTTTTTAGAAGCTGCAGAGACTGAAGTAAACCATCTTTGACTGAATGGTTTATAATAATTTATTAATGGTTTAATATAATTTCTAATTTCATTCCTGTGCTTCTGCAATGGTGCATTAATTGGTATAGCCCCCATCTTCACTGGCAAAGCCTTAGGCATATGTGAGCACAACATAATGGTCTGACACCATTAGACTTATTCAGTACAAGAATGCAAAGTGCTTTAAAGGAGAAGTGACTGCTGATCACTCAGTTCTCGGTGTTCACTGAGCAGAGAGCAGTGACTGTCAGTCACCACTCTCTGCTCTGCCCCTCTAGTGTTCAGTGGAGTGCGTGGGAGCAGCCGGCTCAGCCTCTTAGCAGTATGCTGAGAAGCTAAGTCAACTGTCGGTCCAGGCATCTGGGTGGATCCTGACCTTAAAGTCGGGATCCTTGCAGAACTTGGACCGGCTTTGTGATGTCAGCCGACAGCAGGCTTTATCTTGCTCTCGGCTGAATCTGGGTCATAGGAGTGCAGAATTAAGTGCGTTCTCGTGACCTAGAAAAGAAGTATGGCCAAAAAAGCTTTGTCCATTCTTCTATTTTAATTATAGTAACCAATTAGATTTTAATTCTCTCTAGACTAACCTCTTACATATGGCTCTGTGGAACTCCAGGGTTTCTCCAGAGACTGCTAGGGGCTCCTTGAGCAGTGGTGGATTGATCTCTCCACTCTCTTCTTCATTGTTCAAGCACCTAGGTCACATGAAAGAGGCAGTGGCATGGAGCTAGTGGAGCCTCTCCACTCATCTGTCAGACACCAATGACACCTGACAACAATTACCTTTTTAGCTATCAGTGTAAGGGGGGACCTGTCCCTTTGACTGCCAAAATAAGGGAGACCCTTTTCCATTCTCCTCACTGACCATCAATGTAAGCCTTTCTCCTAGTGACTACCAATGTCAGTGGGGGCAGTCCTCATACTGAATACCAATAAGGGGGCATTTCTGCACTGACTGCTACAGTATGTAACTTACAAGTTATTGGTCATGCTAATGTCCCGTGCGCTGTAGATGTAATAATTTTAAGCAGAAGTTCCTTAAAATCAGTGAATTAATTCAAGGGTTCCTCCACAGTAAAAAGAGGTTGAGAAAAACTGTTTAGGCTGATTTTTGAGTGGAAATTTTTGACTTGTCGGTATGGGTACTATATCCTGCACCAGAGGTGTAGCTGGGGGGGGGGGGGGGGGGGCAGGGGGGTACATACGTACCTGGGTGCCAAGGTACAGGGGCGCCAAAATGAGGTCAAAAGATCACTGCAGTGGCTGCAGCAGACATGTCATCTGATATGTCTGCCATCCACAGTGAGTTATGAGAGGAGAGAGGAGCCAGCCAGGAGACGAGCAGAGAGGAGGGCAGTGAGCCAGGCATGTGCCGGAGGGGACGAGGGGAGAGCCAAGCCGGGTGAGTAGTGCCATGGATGAAGGGGGGGGGGCAATGTGATCGGGACTGGGGGGTGTCTACAGGGACCATATGAAGCGGGGGGGGGGGGTTGTCATGAGGTGGCCGTTTGTCCCCGGGTGCAAAATATCCTCTGTCCTGCACATTATCACTTTATGTACAGATTTATGGGATAAGCCTGCTAGTTGAGTTGACTAAGGTCAGAGTCAGGTTCAGGATTTTGATATACCATATGCTAATTTTCTAGAAAGTTTAACATCTTAAAAAACACTCTATTTAACAAAAAGATGTACCTTGAAGCTCCCATATCTTATGAGACATTTCATAGTGCGACTGATCCTAGGGGAACCTAGGACCCCTGTATCCCCCCTTATTCCCCCCAGGCATACTCACCTTAGATGCTGTCAGTACTTGCCAGTTATATTATTCCAAGTAAGAGGCCAAGGCTTTATTCATATATATGTACAAATGAAGATTATTTTGCAAAAACGTGTTTATTTTTAAATATTGTAAAATGCCTTACCTTATACTGAAATACTGTATTCAGCCTTACTTTCCTATATAAGTAACACCACTTTAGAGAATTTCTCTTATATTTCTCTAGTGTCGTAAATGGGTACATTTTAGCTGATTTTGTGATAAATAACAGCCCATACCTTTGTAATGTTCACCATTTTGCTAAACTGAGAAGGTATTTTCATTGTCATTGTTGATGGTATTAATGCCTATGGGTGTGCCTTGAAGAGTTAAAAAATGGTGTGTGTGCCTGCAGTAAGAAGCATTGCACATGTCGCGGAAACAGTTGACGGGCGACTCATAGTCGAAGTAGGGGGTGAGTCACGGGGAAAAAAAGCTGGGATGTGAGTGTCAAACCACAGATTGGAGCGGGATAAACATTAATGGCTGAGTCATTGGGTCACACACACTGCCAATCCTTCCATTCATAAAGAAAGTACACTTCATTCATCCCTTAATACTCTGTGACCTATGCACATAGTAAAAACACTAGATAAGCAGTGGCACTGCCAGCTTCCGAATCTGCTATACTCCAGTATAGTGGGACAGCTGTAGTATATGTATTTAACCTGAGCAATCTTCTTATTGCAACACAACAGGATATCTGAATAACTGCATGAATCAGAAGTTACTCAGACAATTAACGATCTACTTTTTTGTTGATTTTCCTAATTACATTTAGGTGTGCATGCTTTACTCATGTGCATTATTTTTACTGAAATTTTATTCAGGTATCAGCTGAAGAAGAGGAGAGGAGAAGAGTGCGAAGAGAGAGGAATAAGATTGCAGCTGCCAAGTGCAGAAACCGTCGTAAAGAGCTAACCGACTATCTTCAAGCGGTAAGAGCCTGTCTGGGGGGAATGCAATGTGGTCACCAGTGTGGGTCATACTTTTTCCCTTCAGCTGTCTTTTAGAGACTCTAGATACTCATATCTTTAAAACAAAGACTAGTATCTGCACACGGGTTTTCTGCTTGCTGTCTTCTAGACCTAATTACAACTAAAACCAGTCCTGCTACCGTACCCCAGTTAGACTTGGTATTATGCTGATTTTCTTATACAGATAGGAAACACACACACACTGTTTTTTAAAGTCCAAATTAAGTCTCCCATCTTTTTTTTTCACTTTATGGTCCTGTACCACTGTAAGTTATGAAGTTTAATTGATTTTGCATTTGGGAATACATTAAAATACCACTTTTTCATATTAGAAAAGCAGTTTCTCCTTACTTACTCTAGTGCCTTGTGCTGGCACAGCATCCTTGTGAACATTTGTGTTAAAGAGATGGGGGAGTTTGACCAGGTCATTTAGAGTACACTGGATACTGTGTTCAGTCCTCTAGTGCTTCTTGGATTCCACAGTTATATTTTTTATCAGACTGAACATTTTGTTTTCCTGACTTCGATTGAGACACACATATTGGTTTAATGGATGAACTTGTATCTTAAATATATATATATATATATATAGAGAGAGAGAGAGAGAGAGAGAGAGAGAGAGAGATAAACAAAGTAAGAATGTGCATTTAAAGTGAAAAGTGAATGTAAAGGTTCAGATTTTTTTTAATAACAAACAAGTCATACTTACCTGCTCTGTGCAATGGTTTTTCACAGAGCAGCCCCAATCCTTCTCGGGTCCCCCACTGGTGCTTCAGGCCCCTTTCCTTTGCTGAGTGACCCAAGAACAAGCAGCGTGCTGTGGGGGCACTCGTGTGTGCTTGCTCCTGAGCTGCCTATGTGTCTATTAGACATACAGAGCTCGGCATGCCCCATCCCAGTCCCCCCGCTTCCTCCTCACTGGCTCTGATTAACAACAGTGGGAGCCAACAGCTCCCACTGCTGTGTCTCAGCCAATAAGGAGGCAGAGACCCAGAAGAGCTTCTTCTCTAGTTCACGTTGCTAGATCAGGCTCAGGTGAGTATAAGGGGGAAGGGGGCTGAGGGGGAGAGCTGCACACTGAAGGTTTTTTACCTTCATGCATAGAATGTATGAAGATAAAAAACCTTCAGCTGTTGGATCTTTAAACTGTAATTGTAGAAAATTAAACTCAACACATTTTTTTACCATTTTCAGGAAACAGACAAGCTGGAAGAAGAAAAGTCATCGCTGCAAAAGGAGATAGCAGAACTGCAGAAACAAAAAGATAAGCTTGAACTGATTCTTGATGCCCACCATCCAATCTGCAAAGTGGCCCACTCTCAACAAAATAACCAGCAAGGGAGCTCTTCTAAATTTGTTAAAGAAGAGCCATATGAAGAATCAGCACGAGGTTCCAAAGTCAAACTTCCTAGAATAGAGATTAGCGACACACTTCTTGAACCAGAGGCTCTTCACACTCCTACCTTAATGAAGACACCATCAATTACACCCTTCACACCAACCTTGGTGTTCACTTATCCTGGACCTCAAGAATCTTGTTCCACAGCTCATCGCAAGCTCAGCACTAGCAGTAGCAGTAGCAGCGGGGATCAAAGTCCAGGGTCCCTTAGCTCACCGACTTTATTGACTCTATGAAATGATCTTGGAGAGAGGAGGGTGCCTTTGGGAGTATTACATTATGTCTAAACTGATTTCAGGTAGACCTATGCCAGTCTTAAAATTGTTGTAGATCCCTATATAGGATCAGATTCACTTTATCAGTAAAGCATGCTATCACTTTTCCCTACATTTGTTTGTTATTAATATATTTGTTTCATTATAATTTGTTAGATGCGTGGCCTCCTTTTATAAGGTCACAAGTTTAGTCAGAAATAGAGCTATATAGGAGCACAGGGTCACAGTTAAAGGCAGAGCCAACATTAAACTGCATGTCCACTGTGGTATGGTCAATAGAAAAGGTAGCGGCAGAGCCGAAATAATACTATGTTACTGCGTAGTAAGATTTGGGAAAAAAAAGTAACGGCAGAGCCGGTCTACTTTGTATTTATTAAAGTATATTTTTGTATGGTTATTGTTTGGGGTAAAGTATATACATTTTGATAATGCAGTAGTAATAAAGAACCCCCAAATAAATTCATTTTTTCATATTTCTGACTTACTGTACAATTTGTTGGTGGTATATTCTCAAATGAGCATGTGTTAGGGGATAAAATACACAACAAATGTCAGGAAAAAAATTGTACATACTGTATTTTAGTAGCATATTGCATGTTTTGCATGGATTTGTGGGCAATCATATACAGGATAAAGAAAAATGCCATACAAAATATTGATGTTATGGGCACAGGTTAATTAGGGAACCTAGTATGCAAGGTTATACTTTCAAAGAGTCTTCGTGCTGATGCACTTCATCATTTCCCTTCTCCTTGTCCTAAGGGCCAGTTCACACCACAAAAACATACTCTGGATGTGCTCCTGGAGTGTTTTTGCTTACAGTTCACAACACACTCCATTCTGGTGCATTTTTTATGCGTTTTGCTGTGTTCCAGTATGGTTGTGTGCAGAAAAAAATGCAACATGTTTTACATTTTTTCTGCATCAGAAACTGCCTGGAACTGACTGCACTGGTGTGAACTAGGGCAATTGGAATACATGGAAAACAATGTGCATGCATTTTTGATGAAGAAAAAAAACCCACACTTGACTGCATCTGGTGTGAACCAGCCCTAATATACAATGGACATACAGATTGAATGGTGCTGGATCTCAAAAATTGTTAGGGTTTAATGTAATTTGCTTATTCAAATGGTACACTGACCCTTGGGTGAGGCAGCTCTTACTCAAGGAATAGCCAGGATATGGCCCTTAAGACAGACATGCAGTAACTGTAGAGAAAAGAGAACACTAAACCAGAGCTCAGGGTTCAAAGAGCAAAGTCCATTTAATAATCATTAATATTACAATCCAACTCCTTTTCAGGGGCCACAAAAAAATCCTCTTTATTCAGGGCTGTAGGTATTTAAGTGGAACAAAGGCTGTTTCAAACCATGTAGGCATGTAGGTCTTGATTGCAGATGTGGGAGTCTTCTCTGCAGTAAAAGCTAATTTTCTGCCTGCTAGCAGTGTTCTTGTAATAGGCATGCCTTGGGTGCCATGATGAATTATTTCATGTGCATGAATTACATCATTCAGAAATCAAGCCAATCAATCAAGATTGCTGAAGATGCCAACCCTGCAAGAGACCAGATGAAGATATCAGTGGCATCAATAAGGGAGATCCTGGACATGGCATTGCTGGAGGAGGCACTTAGGAAAGAAAGTGTATCATAGTTTGCAAGTATGCTGTGCATGCTAGCATATTATGCCAAAAGCCCACCCAACCAATGCAGAATTTAGTTTTTTTAATAAGAGATTATAATTCAGACTACAGTGTATGAATAGAAGAACTCTGCTGAAGCGATGGTTATAATTCTTTAAAAGAATCAGGTCTATCCATGCACTGCAGTTTGGATAATATGCTCTTCAATAACCTGCAGCCCTAATAAAGTGGGATTTTTGGGACCCTATAAAAGTGTTGGCTTTTTTTCTAAATAATAATAATTAGCACACAGACTTTCTTTTTTTGGGCCCTGAATTCTAATTAAGTTTGCTCTTTTCTTTACAAGTAGCACATTACACTTATTTGGCCAGTGGAGTTGATGCATAATACTGACAGGCATTGATGATACTCAACTCATTCAGAAGAGCTTGTTTATAATCGAGTGTTACTCCTACAATCCAATACACTGAAAAATCTTTGACCAGGTCTGAAAAAAAAACACGAATGCATCCACCAAGTCTATGGTCTAGTAAGCTGCAATATATTAAATTTTTGTTCTTGGGTTTAGTTATCCTTTACATCTGACCAGCAATTATTGCATCAGTGCTATAATTGTATCCCCTATTCTGGAGCTCACTTAGGGCTTGTTTGCACCAGCCACTGCATTGATCATTATTATTATTATTATACAGGATTTATATAGCACCAACAGTTTGCGCAGCGCTTTACAATATAAGGGAGACAGTACAATTACAATACATTTCAGTACAGAAGGAATGTGAGGGCCCTGCTCATGGAGCTTACAATCTAAAGGAAAGATGATACAAAAGGTGATAGCTGTGGGGGATGATCTGGTGGAGGTGATTCAAGTAGACTTCTTAGGTGGAGGTGGGGTGGGCTTCCCTGAAGAAGTGCGTTTTCAACGATCGCCTAAAGGCAGACAGGGTGGGGGCTGACCGGACATGCTGTGGTAGGGTGTTCCAGAGGATGGGAGAGGCTCTGGAGAAGTCCTGGAGGCGAGCATGGGAGGAGGTGAAGAGGGAGCTAGAGAGGAAGATATCATGGGAGGAGCGGAGTGGGCAATTTGGCCAATATCTGTGGATGAGGTCGGTGATGCAGCTAGGGGCAGTGTTGTGGATGGCTTTGTAAGCTGTGGTTAGTTGTTTGAATTTTATACGTTAGGTTATTGGAAGCCATAGAAGGGATTGGCAGAGAGGGGCAGCAGTCACTGATTGGTTGGTAAGGTATATGAGTCTAGCAGCAGCATTCATAATAGAATGAAGGGGGGATAGCCTATGTAACGGTATACCAGTGAGGAAGGAGCTGCAGTAATCGAGGTGGGATATAACCAAGGCGTGAATAAGTTGTTTTGTGGTGTCATTGTGGTGTCATTGGGCGGATTTTGGAAATGTTCCGCAGGTTGAGGCAGCAGGATTTAGCCAGTGAGTGGATGTGGGGCCCAAAGGAGAGGTCAAAGTCTAGGATTACACCTAGCACCCTGGCATGAGGGGAAGGACCAATGGTTGTGCTGTTGATCTTAATGGTAAAGTCGTGAGTGGGGGATCGGGGAGGAGGAAATATTACAAGCTGAGTTTGAGGTAGTGATGTGACATCCATGCTGATATGTCGCTTAGTAGATTTGTGATAGGTGAGGAGATTGAGGGGGTAAGCTGGAGAATGGAGAGATAGATTTGGGTGTCATCAGCATAGAGATGGTATTGGAAGCCATGGGAGGTTATCAGTTGGCCCAGGGAGGAGGTATAGAGAGAGAAAAGGGGGGGCCCAAGAACAGAACCTTGGGGTTCCCCAACAGAAAGGGGAAGAGGAGCGGAGGCAGAGGAGTTGTATGTGATACTGAAAGTGCACTGAGAAAGGTAAGAGGAGAACCAGGAGAGAGCAGAGTCACGGAGGCCGATGGAGTGGAGTTTACTGAGGAGGAGCAGGTGGTCGACTGTGTCAAAAGCAGCGGAAATGTCAAGGAGTATAAGCATGGAGTAATGGCCGTTGGTTTTAGATCATTGACAAATGATGCTCTGAGCTTGGTGTATCACACTGTTTCCTTTTTTAAAATAACTTTTTTGAAAAGTCACACAGACATCTCATGAAGTTTAATTGCCAGCTACATGATGCACGGCAGTGGATTGCCTCGCACTGTGCTGCGCTGAAAAAAAAGTATTTTAGACTTACATTTATGAGTCCCTAGAACTCTATGATTAAGCCCCAGTAAGGGGTGAAATGCATTAAATTGAGGGTCCTGCGTGGGAGTGTCTTTGCTGTTCTGAACCTTAAAGTTGTTTTTACCCTTTGGAAGAGGGAAATTTTGTTGAATTGTCTGTGTTGCTGTTGAAGAATTTCCTTTATTTTCTGTCTGGGGAAAAGGTTGCCCCCAGGACAATGAGTTCTGGGAACTCTGTGTAATTGAGTCGCAGACAGCAATAAAACCTGACAAGGGTAATAAGCCTTCCCCTCTCTATCCAAAACTAAAAAACACATTTTTGGTAATAGATTCACTTTAAAAGTGCTATGTCTCCACAAGTGGGAGGCATACATGGAGACAGCCAATCAAAATTGAGAACCCTTTTCTTTATCCTGTCCCTCTTAACCTCCTTCATACTATTCTTAATGGTATAATAAGTTTAGGAAACAGTTTAAGGCAACAGCACTTAAAAATGCTAGATATACACGAACACTGAGTTAAAGGCATTGGATGAATATTTTGTAGCTTTTGGAGCATTTACAAGAGTCAAAGGAGCATATTAGTCATGTTTCAATGCATTTTGAAGCTTATTATGGTGTTTTGAAATATTAAAACACTTGTAACAAAGGTTTATGGGTATATAATTAGCATTTTATTGGAACTGAAAACACTGCTAGAAAATTGCTGCGTGAAGATTTTTATAAACACAAGTATAATATGCTAGTGTGAAAACTCACAATTGAAAACATTGAAATTGCTTTTGTATGTAGCGCCCAACCCTTGTTAGGCTGATAGGCTATATTTAGTTTTTCGTTTCACTGTAATGAGTGAAACAGTGATCAATTGGTTTTGTCTGTTGAGGATTTCCTAAGCTGGGTGTTTGATTCCTCCTATCTACTTCTGGAAGAAGCTTCCACAGTAAAGGGCAATGAGATTCAAATGACCAGTATGAATGCTCCTGAAGGCAGCTTTACTTAGTCAAGGATTACAGTCTGGGCCTCAGCAGGAGCCGGGCTGAGGGCCTGGAGAAGATTGCAATAGAGGATTTTGATACAATCTGGGCCTCAGCAAGAGTTGGGCTGAGAGACTGGAAAATACTGTTAAAAAAATTGTGCAGGAAGGCAATATCTGATGTCCTGGTCTGGAGAAGGATCTTTTATCTCCCTCTCTGAGGACCACCAGCGGATGCTGGGTAGTGGTCAGCTCCTTGGACACTATAAGACCTGATGTGGGACTTTCACATGTGACTGTGGCGATAAGGATTTAGTGTGAAGCTTGTCTTCCCATTGATTGCTAATTAAATTTTTATGCCCGCTGCACACTATTGTGAGTTTGCGACCCACATTTAGACATTTGAATGGACTGCCTTACCTGCATTTCCCACAGAAAAAAAGGTGCATGCGCCATTTTGGAAACACAGTGGCTGGAAAATCTAATGGTGCTTTTGCACCATGCAATTTCCCTGCGGTTCCCACACCTGCAAACGTGCTATGGTTTGAGATGCGTGAGGGTGCCATTAAGAATGAATGGAAGCCCCACGTGTTTTTAAACAACAGCACGTTTTGACTGCAGGTGGTTGCGGGTGAGGGAATGACTGCGATTACTACACCTTTAGAGTATCCTACGGTCCTAAGCCCCTGCACTGGTAATGTCCTGCTGCATTAAATAGTTAAAAGATATCCCCTAAACAGAGCCATTATTGTCAGTGTGTGTGAGACTGCATGTGACTGGCAGCCTCTGTACTAGCAAGGAAGTCCCGTCATTTTCTCAGCGGCCCCTCCGGGAGTAAGTGCTACATATACAAGCCAAATTTTCAAACAGCTGTAAAATGCTTTGAAATATGAGTAGTAGGAACAGGTCCTAAACCAGAGCCTCTCTGTCTCTTCTTCTTGTAGCCAGTTACAGCTTGTTACCATGCAGAATGTGCATATTACAGCAAACAATAGGGATTAGTAAAGAAACTAATCAATGCTACAAATACAAACCTGATAACTGGACTGCCTATGCTGTAAATTAGCCACATCCTGAAAAACTATCTCTGTGGCAGATTAAAAATCAGATAAGTAATCGTGAAAGAAGCTCGGTAAAGTTTAAAAAAAAAGTATGAAAATGTCAGACTGTCATTAAATCAAATAGATGCCAAAAGTGGTTGTGAAGTGGCAGATGAATGTACAGTGAACGTTAGTGACTCATACTACTGGAGATACTCCAGCACTGGGAATAAGTACAAAGTACTGAATTTGTAATGCTACCTCCCCAGCCACTCACATCAAAATGAGATATAGTAATCAGTTAGAATGAATACTATATGGCTCCATAGATCTGTTAATGTCTTCCAATCATGCTGAGACGTATTCACTGGCTGTCGTTTAGGAAGTCTGAACTTAATTTCAACCTGCAACTTAAAGTAGTCATATCAGTAAGCAGAATGTTTCATGCAAAATGCATGGGTGCCTAGCAATGTGGAAGTATAAACTTAAGTATATTTATTACCTCTTGGGCACTTTAACATGGGTGGCAAAAAATAGATGGTTAAGCCAGTGTTTTATCAATCCTTGACAACCCACCCAAAACCATGCAGCCAGAGGGGCTCCTACACATTACACAGCCGCAATGCTTTGTTTTGAGGCCATGGCAAATTAATATCTGCATGTCAAGTTTGGCAGATGGAATTGCCTGCTAAATGCACCCATTGAAGTCAAGGGGACCACAATACATATGCTTGGCTCGGTGTTGATGCATTGTGATCACATATACAATCACCCTACAGCAACAAAAATACAGCCAAAACAAAGACATTCAGGAGGAGACAGTAAAGCCAACGCTCTACCGCCCTCTGAAAGAAAAGTAGAGACTGCCAGTGGTGTAAATTAAATGAGAATTGAAATTGAAGTGCCACACCACTGCTAAGAGGTCCAGATACAAATTTATTCCATTCAAAGTCAGGGGTACAATCCAAAGTGTAGACAGTGCATTTCAGGGTACAAGCACAGGTCTTATCAGTAGCTTGTTTGGCAGCACTTGTCTCAGCTGGTATAAATGTGGCTTTACATAGAACATACCATTCCCTCTGATGATACCTTTGTTGGCTTTTCTCTCTAGAAGACTGGCATAAACCTTTGAAAAGTGTACACTTTGTTGCCTAATCAATTTGATAAAGCTGTGTACAGTTCAATCACCCAACCACCTGCTGGCGTACGTTGTGTCTTTTTTATTTACCTTGCAGATCGTTTGGCATTCAAAGAGAACTCAGCTTCACCATGTTTAAAAAGTGAACATTCACTTTAAAAAGTAAGCATACCCTTTCCAAAGTAAATATTCACTTTGCTAACAAAGAATAGGCACCATCCCCAAAGAAAGAATAAGTGCTAGGCAGTAAATTCCATGAATAACCACCGCTCCCCTTAAGGGGAGGGGGAAAAAAACATGGAAAAATGTGTCACCGCCATTTTGGCCACTGATGCTGTTTATATGTACGTTGTTTCCACGATTATTGTTCCCCCTATGCAGTTGAACCATTTGGTTTTGATCTTCCATCGTAACATCTATATTCAAGAGCTGTGTTCCAGATCTGGCGGAATTCTCAGATGTCTTTCCATATGCATGTCAGCTAGTTGATTGATCTGTCATTGGGATTGATATCAGCATGGGGTATTCCACCTTTGAGGCCTTGCACTATTTTTGGGGTGATTTTAAGTTCCTTTGAAGTCATATAAATGATATGAGCCTCTTCTGTTGTTGTGGCCGTGTATCCAGGGCACATTGACATAGACATATTTACTGTATGTACATCTTTTGTTGTGGCTACACAAGTATATGTATATTGCAGTAACAAAGTGGATCCTGAAGAAGCCCTTCTTTGGGTAAAATGTGTTGATCTTTATACACTTCATTTCTTCCAGGCAAGAAGATATATTTGTTGTCCAACGTTTAGCCTGTACATTATGTGTTTATTAAGAGATTCATAAGTACAAAATAATTTAAAAATTTGTATAAAGTAAAAAATTAATAAATACATAAATATATTTTTTCTTTTTTTTTTTTGTGTTTGCATGCACCTTTTCAAATCCCCATTTTTTAGTGTTTTCCCCCCTCCCCTTAAGGGGCGTGGTGCTTATTCATGGAGTTTACTGCCATTCACTTTGCTAAGTGAACAGTTTTTATTATTTTGTAAATCAATCCTACTGGTTGCTTTCACAAATGTCTGGCTAGGTTCACACTTTGTGCATGTTGGGAAAGCGTGCAAAATCACACAGAAACATGCTGCAATTTAGCAGATACACAGCAATGCCATTAACTGTTAATGGCAACTCCTTTGCTAGTATACACATTTCTGCACTTGCCAAACTGCACCATGCGGCAGCACTATGTAATTTGGTGTAGCGTGTTCTTTAGAATAGGTCAGGGTCTTCTTTTCTGCATTTCTTGCATGCAGGGCAGCCCATTAAAATAAATGGTCTTCACCACATGTGATGCATGGGAATGTGCAGAAGAGTGCATCAGCTCTGTTGCACCTGTATGGTGTGAACCTATCCTTAGTTGTCAGCTGCCACAAAGTTACAATGTTGCCATATGATTACTTTAAAGTTTGAGAAAATGTTTTTTTATGGCCTAAAGCAGACTGATGACATCAGCCCAGCCTAGGTGTTGTATATTTGTAACATGTCAAGACATAGTTATGAAGACTTGTAAGATGAAAGATAGCTTTCTCAGAATTTTTTAAAATAAAAAAATTCAGCTGTCACCTGAGTTTACAGTACAATACTGAAAAAAGGTGCCTTGACAGTATAATGTGGTACCACTCTGCAGTATAGGAGACCATCCACTGCCAATATTGGAAACAGAGCAAGAGGAGAAGAGAAAGATATACATAGGGTGAATAAAAAAAAAATCCACGTGGGAAGGTGGTATGAGGATTAGGGGATAGGGGATATTTTTTTAAAAATAAAAAAAAGAGTTCTGCTTTAAGCAAGCTTTCAAAGTGATGTATAAAGAGTGCCTTGAGATTATTATTAAATTATATAAAATGTATTAGGAGTTTTGTATAGCTAGGATGGATGCATTTCAAATTTGGGTGTAGACTCATACAGAGTTATGGAGCTCATAAAGGTGCAAAGTTTATTTTGTCTTAAATAGATTGACAAATTTTGAGAAGCAATATATATGATTTTTTACAAATGTAAATCATGAAATATGTTATTTATATTCATTTATTGTTTTTAATTGTCCTTGATTTCAAACGTACTGAATGACTGCATTGTATGTAAACCAAATTATTGTTAATATAAAATAAAATATCAAAACATACTGTATACAGCTAACTTGATTCCAAAACTGTAATTCTTGCTTCATAAATCTATATAAATACTCAGTATATATTCAGTTTTATTCTTAAAGAAATACACTTCAACTATGTGACATTTTATTTTATAAATACAAAATGCTGCAACATCATTCATGTTTGTATACTTTGTGTAAGCATTTATCTAGTACCAGAAATTTACACAGCCCACACGAATGAGCACAAACATAAATCTTTACTCTAAGTATGGATTTTATTGCATAGTTACATTGGTCCAGCTTGGCCAATGTGTGTATGCATATGCCCAGGGCTGGTGCTTCCACTAGGCAAACTAGGAAGCCGCCTAGGGTGCACTGCACCCTAGGGGCGCCTGGCCGCAGCACAGGCCGGCACTCTCTCTATGTGGCCTATGGACCTCTTCTTCATTTTTCTGCAGAGTCTCCCTCTCCTCATACACAGGGAATGATGGTATCTTTGCTCTGCACAATTTTCTCACAGCCTGTCCACACACGGCCATTTAGTACATATATATACAATATATATATATATACAGATGACAGTATTCCATGTAGCAGTGAAGTGCCGACTCCCCCTAGGATGGCAAGTGATGACATTAGCCCAGGACCCCAGGTGGTCAGCAGTCTCTGATCAGAGGATCGGTCCGTACATTACAAATTAAAAAGAAAAGCAGCACTGGGGTCCCACTCCAATCCATACCAAGTCCTTCAGGTCTGGTATAGATTTTAAGGGAAACCCCATGCCAAAATGTTTTTTACATTTTTATATTTTTTTGGTAGCACTGACTCGCACATATTGACTGCACGTAGGAGAACTTGTTTCATTTCTGTGTATCACCTGAGGATAATCATTTCACTGGGTATATAATAATTGGATTCATCACCAAGTGCAATGCAAAGTGTCAGATGCAATGGTGTAAGGCACGCCATCACTGGACTCTAGAGCAGTGGAGACGTTCTCTGGAGTGACAAATCACACTTCTCTGTCTGACAATTCCAGGAGAATGGTACTTGCCTGATTTCTTTGTGCCAAATGTAAAGTTTGGTGGAGGGGGGTAATTATGGTGCAGCATAATTTCATGCTCCTAAATTTGTGAGAACAGCTTGGGGATGGCCCCTTCCTGTTCCAACATGACTGCGCACCAGTGCACAAAGCAAAGTTTCATAAAGACATGGATGAGTGATTTTGGGGTGGAGAAACTTGATTGGTTTGCACCTGACCTCAATCCAATAGAACACCTTTGGGATGAATTAGAGCGGAAACTACGAGCCAGGCCTTCTCGCCCAACATAAGTACCTGACCTCACAAATGTGCTTCTGGAAGAACAGTCAAACATTCCCATATACACACTCCTAAACCTTGTGGATAGCCTTCCCAGAAGAGTTGAAGCTGTTATAGCTGCAAAGGATGGGCCAACTCAATATTGAACCCTACGGACGTGCTGTAATGTTCACACTTATGTGCATATGGGCCCAAAAGTTTAGTCTGGCTTAACCTGTTTCACCTCCCAATCTCTTAATGAGGTTACCCATCAAATTAAAGAGTGATTGTGAAGGTGAGAGGGCAAAGACATGCAGGAAAACTTCACAAATCTTGATCTAAAAATTGTTTAAACATATTGTTTGTTATGAAGGTTACCTGTTCTTATGCATTTGTTTTATCATATAATCAATCTGAATAACCCAGGTTTGTGACAGGTTTGATTTAAAGTGGAGCTCCAACCCCCCCACAAAACCAGGTACCTGCTTCCCCCCTCCCCCCCACAAAAAAGTGCCAAATGTGGGGGAGGAGGAGGCAAACAAGCAGAACTTCCCCTTTTGGGTGCAGTTCATATTTAAAATAACAAATAAGCAGTATGGTTCTTAGTCCATGCATGCTACCCCTTTCTGGACCAAGAATAACCACATTTATGCAATTTGTATGAGCGTTGGTTTTTAGGGGATTTTATATTGTTATAGTTTACAGCTTGGAAAATCATTGCTTTTATAGAATATACAAGGATTTGTTGCTTCCAAAACTGGGCATAGTTTGTAGAATTAAAACTGAATCATCCACTTTTAGGCTGATTAAGAGCAGACAAAAGCTAGCCTTGGGTGGTATGAACTCTGTTGCACAGGATGTGTCAGGGTAAGGAGCATTCTTCAGCAACAAGTATTGGATGTTAGTATGACTCGAAGATGTGAGAACATAAGTATGTGTAGAATCTTTGGTTTTATTTGTAGGAAAATTACCTGCTCTCTCTATGTGATTAGGTAGCAGCACCTTAACATTATACAACAGTTATATACTATATTCAGAAAAACCTGTTTCTGGACCAGCCATATGAATGAAATAAAAAAAAATTATATATATATATATATATATATATATATATATATATATACAGTTAGGTCCATAAATATTGGGACATCAACACAATTCTAACATTTTTGGCTCTATACACCACCACAATGGATTTGAAATGAAACAAACAATATGTGCTTTAACTGCAGACTGTCAGCTTTAATTTGAGGGTATTTACATCCAAATCAGGTGAACGGTGTAGGGATTACAACAGTTTGCATATGTGCCTCCCACTTGTTAAGAATTGTGTCAATGTCCCAATATTTATGGACCTGACTGTATATATATATATATATATATATATATATATATATATATATAGAGAGAGAGAGAGAGAGAGAGAGAGAGAGATACACACACTCACTGGCCACTTTATTAACCACTTCAATACTAGGCACTTTTAACCCCTTCCTGCCCAGGCCAATTTTCAGGTTTCAGCGCTCTCACACTTTGAATGACAATTGCGCGGTCATGCAACACTGTACCCAAACTAAATGTTTATCATTTTGTTCACACAACTACAGCTTTCTTTTGGTGGTATTTAATCACCGCTGGGGTTTTTATTTTTTGCTAAATTAACAACAAAAAAAAAACCGAAAATTTTGAAAAAAACCCACCTTTTTCTTTGTTTCTGTTATAAAAGTTTGCAAATAAATAATTGTTCTTCATAAATTTAGGCCAAGATGTATTCTGATACATTTCTTTGGTGAAAATAACCTAAATCAGTATTTATTATTTAGTCTGTAGGAAAGTTAGAGAGTTCACAAACTATGGGATATATCTGAAAATTGACCAATCCTGAAGTACTGACAGCCAATCTAATTTCTTGAGGGTCAAAAATGTCAGAACAGTACAGATATCCCCCAAATGACCCCTTTTTGCAAAGTAGACAGTCCAACGTATATCATAAGAGGCATGGCGAGTTTTTTGAAGTTGTAATTTTTTTGTCATAATTTTTCAGAAAATTAAAAAAATTAAAAAAATAATGTTCACAATTTGTTTTTTACATACTGTCACCAGTGCAGTACAGCGTCACCATATAACTGGTGTGACAGTGATCAGGGACACTGACTGGTAACAGTACGGAAAAAAAACATAATTATTTTTAAATTTTTTTAATTTTTTTATTCAATTTTTTCTCTTTTTTAAGATTTTTTTTCATATTGCACTATGACCAAAGTAGTATAATGTTACCATAGTAACATTGTACTACTTTGGGGAAGTGATCAGTGTTTTGGGGTTTTTTTTACACAATTTGATTGATTATAGCAAAGAATTTCCTTGCTATAAGCAAGCATTTAATTGAATGACATCGATTCATTCAGGTTATTTTTGTTGTGATTAGCTGTGATTGACCACGGCTAATCACATGACACAGATGTGATTGGCGCAGCCTGTGCATGTGATTGCTGTGACCATTCACAACTAGACACACTTGCATACAATGGATGGCATGAAAGGAAGCCATCCATTGTATACAACTGTCACGTGACCGGCTATGATTGGTCACATCAGCACACATGGTACTAGCAACGGGGCCAGTACACAGATCTGTCATCGGCCGTGTTCGAGGTACACGACCGGTGACAGATCTTGGCACAGCGTGGCCCTGCGGGCATGCGCAATGCATGTTCCGGGAAGGACGCCATTTGGCGTCCTCCCGGAGGGACGAAGTGTTTGCCCGGCCGCCATCTGGCCATAGGCCGAGCAGCAACTGATTAAGTACACCTGTTCAATTGCTTGGTAACACAAATTGCTAATCAGCCAATCACATGATAGGAACTCAGTGTATTTAGGCATGTAGACATGGTGAAGACGACTTGCTGAAGGTCAAACCAAGCATCAGAATGGGGAAGAAAGGGAATTTAAGTGACTTTGAACGTGGCACGGTTGTTGGTGCCAGATAGGCTGGTCGCTTGCCAACAAGGGTTTTTGAAATACACAAGGTGTATTTCAAAAACTGCTGATCTACTGGGATTTTTACACACAAACATCTCTAGGGTTTACAGAGAATGGTCCGAAAAAGAGAACATATCCCGAGAGCAGCAGTTGTGTGGACGAAAATGCCTTGTATACAGAAAATAGTGCAGCGCTGTGTATAGAAAAGTAATCATATAAATACAAAAAAGTTATGAATATAATTATAGACAATGGTATATTACCACATGTAGGTGGTTAAAGTCATTGAATTTCAGGTTGTATACTCTGAGTCCTATCAGTTCAAAATTCGAGGACTGTAGTTCATACCATATGATGGTAGGAGAAAATTCTAGAGATAAATGAATGAATTACGCACTCACCAGAAGTGCGTTATCAAAACGCATTTGAGATCATAATCGTCTCATCGGGTCAGTCAGGATGATCACTTCCAGGCATAGTCAGGTTCCCACGCTTGTGTCTTTGAGGACCCGTCCACTGGTATCACGATCTCAGGACACTTCTAAACTGGTTTCTGCGAGCGATGAGACTCGCAGGCAACCAAAAAATAATGCCACATAGCGTGATACTGCATTCAATGGGGTAATTTTATTCCAACAAAGATACAATTCATACAAGGATAAACCAAGAAACTGACCATGTACATAAAGATGGCTGCCAACGGCGGTGGGGACATCAGGATGCTGTAGCCCCTTACACTGACGCGTTTCGTGCGAAGCACATAATCATAGGGTGCAGGCTTACAATTGGCAGGCTTACGAAAATGCCTTGTTGATGTCAGAGGTCAGAGGAGAATGGGCAGACTGGTTGCTGCGACATTCAGATGGTAGGGTCAGAATTTGGTGTAAACAACATGAAATCATGGAGCCATCTTGCCTTGTATCAGCGGTTCAGGCTGCTGGTGGCGGTGTAATGGTGTGGGGGATATTTTCTTGGCACAAATAAAGTGGCCAGTGAGTGTATATTACCTCAGGTCAGCACACAATGGGTTAACGCCTCCTCTGAAACCCACAGGAACATCTCTGCCTAGTTCAATAAAAGACAGCCCCTCCCCAACTGAAGTGTTCTTTTTTGTCATGCTCCAGGCCACCTGATGATTGCAGTTGGTAAGTACTTTGGTTGCTGCAAGTATATCCCCCCTGCAACACCTACCTATCCAGGTTCAGCTTCTCCTGGTGATGGAAGACTTAGATATTTTAACCTCCCTGGCGGTATTCCCGAGTGTAGCTTGGGGTAAAGTTTCAGTACCAGAAGCGGTAACCCCGATCTACACTCGGGCTTACCATGTGGCGCTGCTCCGGGATCTGTTCTTCTCTTACCTTGTCCTGCGCTCCCGCGATGTCCACCCTGCAGTGTCTCCGGCAATGTCCTCCGTCGGATGCCGGCATCTGTCTTCTGGGTTCTGTTCCCTGTGACGTCAGGACGTACGGGGGACGGAACTGGCGGGAAATTTGAAAATGACAAAAAGTGACCTTCACTAAATTCACTAAAATCACATAGTAAAACATTACTGTATCAAACCATTTCACATACAATTTGTCCTGAGTGCTTTGTCCTGTGCCCTGCCTGCATTTTTACTGTTCTTTCTGCCTGGAAACTGAGTAACGTCCCTGGCGTCCAAAAAGTGTCTCTTTAGGTCAAAATTGGTTTTAGACCAGCTAGAGAACAGCGATAGTAAATTAGAACCACTTGCAGAATTGAGTGATAATGATTTGTGGGGAAATTCGTCATCAGACACTGAAAACGATTTTGCGACTTTGCTCAGTGATGTGCGAACTTGGCACTATATTTAAAATTTCAGTGTTTTTAGTTTGATTATATTATTGAATTACATTTATTATTATATTATTATTTTTTATGATTATTTATTAAATTATAATGTATGATTTCGTGTTTCAAAGTTTAACATACCCAGGATGTTTACTAGACTCTTGTTCGGACAGATTTCAGTGAGTTATTCCTAAAAATTACAGGCCAACAATAAAAAGAATACATATTTCCATGCAAAAAAATGTACCGCTTTGAGCACAGAAATATTATTATTATTATACAGTATTTGTAAAGCGCCAATAATTCGCTCAGCGCTGTACATTACAAAGGGGGAAATATGGACATAATCAGACCGCTAGGGAGGTTAAAGTAAACCTTCCTGCAACTTGGTGCCGGGGAGCGGGCAATGTTGCTTAATTAGCACTGGTATTGTACAGGTGTGGTATTAGTAGCTCTGCAATGTCACCATTTGCCTTTCCATTGGGGTTTTTCCAGTCTTGTATAGGCAGCGCGCCGCACCACTCTCCTGGCGTTATTTTCAGTCTGAGAGCTGCCGTGGATGATGTCACATAGGACAGTGCAATGGGACGGAGCGGGATAATGACCGCCAGTCACCAAGCAACAGCGTAAACAGTCTTAGAAACCAGCAGAGGGACTGCCTTCTCTCCCTCTTTCTTAACAGTCCTGCCAGTCTTTCCGTGGTGAGGTAAAGGCTTGTTGTTGTTGCTCCCCTACTGTGCTGTGTGCTCTTGAAGGTTTGACAGTCGGTTTTGTCCATGTCTCCTATCTGCCTCTGGAAGGTTTGCCTGAGCTTACTTGCTGCTTACTTCTGAAGTACTGGATGAAGGCAGATGGCTCTTAAAGGGACAGCGTACCTGTTTTTTTGGTGAGAGATTAATGATTTTCTCAATTTTTATGTACAAATAAAAGCTCACCACACCTGTTAGTGGCACAGAAGACTAGGGAAAGGTAGTTCAAAGACCGCAAAATTATGATGTTTTACATTATTTCAGACTTCTGCACAGGGCGGCTTTCATGATCCCCAAGCAGCTCATGTGGCAATGGCTCACATGTGTTTATATCAGCATGATAGGAAAAGCCTTGCCCAACTCTGGGTCCATGTTGAACCTGCATCTAGTCTGCAGTGGCAGGGAAATTAATTTGTGTGGATTGCCTCAAGTGACTTGGATAAGGTAGCAGATGCACACATTTCAAAGCCTATTTTAGGAGGGTACAGCGGAAAGTATGTGGCAAATATCTGTGCCACAGGTAAGGCAAATAGAGGAGCAAAAGAGTCAAAGGGCAGATGAATAAAGGTTGGGTGCGCATACTTTTGATTTCAATCTCATTGACCCCTTCAGTATCAGGATACAGAGAACAAAGAACTACAGAAAGCATGCTGATATTTCCAAATGTGAAGAAGGAAAGGCCTTCTTTTATTATAATGGCAGAGCATAAATGGCTCATTGATGAAGAATGGAAGAGAACTGATAAGAAGACTAATTGACTGTACAGGTTTTATCTAATGAAGGTGGCTGATGCATGTTTATGCAACACCCTTCCAGGGGTGTATGGGGCCCTCCAGCATCTGGTGCATCAAGTGTCTTTGCCTTTCATTAACTCAGCTGTTTTTAGGGATCCTATGGATTGAAAACTGGACGTAAGGCTGGTTCACACAAGATACAATCCAGTGCATTTTTATTCTACATCAAAAATGCATGAACAGTGTTTACCATGGATTTCAATGGCCTAGTTCACACGAGTGCACTGCGTTCCAGTATAAAATGTATATTATATAGGGAGCACTTGTTAGAGCCCAACCTCTGTAGCTGTAAGATAAAGGTGCCATATGGATATCAGGGATGGATAGATGGGAGCAGTAACACTGAGACAGCTCTTCTTAGAGTGGAAGCAAGGCTCTAATGCAGTAAACCTGAAAAAGAGAGGAAGGCGCTTCGTACTTGGTGGAGAAACCCTTGTTGGCAAGCACAGAAGTGAGGGATATTGGTCCACTCTTCTTTACAGATCTTCTGTAAATCCTTAAGGTTTCTTGGCTGTCGCTTGGCAACTCAAAGTTTCAGCTCCCTCCATAAATTTTGAATAGGATTAAGGTCTGGAGACTGGCTAGGCCACTCCATGACCTTAATGTGCTTCTTCTTTAGCCACTCCTTTATTGCCTTGGTGGTATGTTTTGAGTCATTGTCATGCTGGAAGACCCATCCACGACTCATCTTCAGTTTTCTGGCTGAGGGAAGAAGGTTCTCATTCACAATTTTACAATACATGGCCCTGTTCATTGGCCCCTCAATGCAGCAAAGTCAGCCTGAACCTTTAGCAGAGAAACAGCAATTTATAACATTTGGATCATGTGTTTGTTCTGGATTTTTGGTTTATATTCTGTCTCTATCGCTTAAAATACACATATGATAAAAATTATAGACCCTTCATTTCTTTTTAAGTGGACAAACTTACAAAATCTGCAGGTGATCAAATAATTATTTTCCCCACTGTATACGCACGCAACAACTTTAGAGATAAGGTAACATCAGAGTCCACAATGTACTTGAAGTGACTTGGTCACCTAGGCAGGTTCTGAACGCAAGAAGACCTCCAAAAAGGCTGACCCGTTTCGAGGGGGGTTCCCCTCTTCCTCAGAGTCAACAAATCTTTACATTCCATCAAAGGCAACACAACCTACATAACTAGCATCAATTTCAAGTAATTCTAAAGGTTTTTTTTGTAAAAAAAAAAAAAAAAGAAACCCAAACATGTCTATACTTACCTGCTGTGTGCACTGGGTTTGCACAGAGTAGCCTGGATCCACCTCTGCTCGGGTCCCCCGCAGGCTCTCCTGGCCCCTCCCTCCTGTCAGGTGCCCCCACAGCAAGCAGCTTGCTATGGGGGCACCCGTTGTGTCCATTCAAACACGGAGTCGCAGCTCCGCCTCATCCCATCTCTCTTCTCATTGCCTCACTGACTGTGATTGACAGAAATGGGAGCCAATGGCGCTTCTGTCTCAGCCAATGAGCCAATGAGAAGAGTGAGTCCCTGGATAGCCAAGACTCCAGTGAACATCGCTGGATTGAGAGGGGTCTTAGATGAGTATTACGGGGGGCTGGGGGGATGCTGCACACAGAAGGTTTTTTACCACTTTAAGAAAACGGCATTGTCCTCCTTTTACAATGGCTAGCTGAGATAAGAATACAACAAGTTAGTAACCATACATGCCAGGTGAGGCAAAAACAGGCTACATGTTGACTGAAGTGAAGACTGCTCCTACCCAAACATAGTGCAAGTGTGGCGGTGTGATAAATCTGGGATCTCTCAAATTATTATAGGTCAAACTGGGTGAAGGATGTCTAACTCTCTTGGATAACAGAAGTCAATCCTGGCTGTTTAGATTGAGTGTCAGCTCCAAAGTTCTTTGGGCCAGGTTTGTACTTCAGAGTGAACTGATAAATTAGATAAGGCAGACAGCCAGCAATGTCCTATGGCATCCAGTCTGGCCGTGTTTATGACATACATCAAAAGATTATCAGTTATTACTGTGAATGTAGCCCCATACAGATAATCATTATCAATTTATCAATGATGGCCCATTTAAGCTCCAGGAACTCCAACTTGTGGACTGGGTAATTGCACTTACTAACCGTGAGGTTCAGCTGATAAAGGCTTTTGGTCGTAACCCAGCCAAATACTCTTGGTGGTGCAAACCAATCCTTCACAGCTAGCATCCACATGAATGACATATGGTATCTGGCCATCAGTATATGTTAAAACTAGTGCTTCTGTCAGCTTCTTTTTCAATTGAGTGAAAGCCTCTTCACATGCAGAAGTCCAGAGGTCCTAAAGAACTTTTCGTAGACCTCTTTTGATTTCCTCGACTGCACACATCAGTCTTCAACAGGTCATGGAGAGCTTTGGCCACCTTTGAATACCCTTTTACAAATCTGAGGTGGTATCCAAAAAATCCAACTTTGGCTGGATCAGTGGGGACTCCTTCAGCAGAGATGACATGATCCACATAGGTGACTGATGACCTGCAGAACTTGCACTTGCCTGCTGATAACTTCAGTCCCTCATCTTTGAGGCAATGTAATATTCACATGAGTCCTTCATGCTCCTCTACTGTAGCCCCAAACATGATAATGTCATTGAGGTAGACAGGACATTTTCTGGGTACCAGAACACCCAAAATTCTTTCCATTAACCTTTAGAATGTTGAAGGTGCACCTCTTCTGCTTTGTGGAATGTGAGTAAAGGGCATATAAATGCTGTCTTCTTCCATGGGAACTTTGGAGTATATAGAATGTAGGCCTAGCACGGTGAATCAACAATTTCTATTAAAAACTACCAGAGCTTTCATTTACACACAGGCAGAGGGATCCACATTTTTTCTGCCCCACCGTAATGGAAGAGACATAGGGACTCGTACTGTCCACAATGATGCCTTGGTCTTTTATTTCCTGTAGTGTCTATCTTAGCTCATTCAGATATTTTGGTGCTGTTCTCTGGGGGTTCTATCTGAGTGGCATTAGTCTAAAAGAGGGTGGAACATTCTTAGCACAACCTACTTTCATATCATCTGTAGGGAACACCTTCAGCAAATCTGACCATTGCTATGTCAGTTTCTTGTTCCAGATCTCTGACAACTTCAGGTCACTCAAACTGATTTTGAAGGTACAAGCTGTATTTCTGACATGGACTCTGCATACTCAGCATAGGGGTTAATACCCAGCACAGAATAACAGTTAGCTACAAATTGGCAATGGCCAATTGTGAAAGGATAGGGGGAACAATTTTTGACAGTCACAGCTGTAAATACTTCCATTAAGGAACTCCAGTCCTTTCTCTCAGGAATCATCATCCACCATTCTTTGTTCACAATCTCTTCTGCAGTTTCCTCGAGAACATAACTTCCATCGCCAAGCAGCTCAGGGGCAATACTGGAGGCTACACTTGGCACTTTCTCTCCCCCGACGGAATTTCTACTGGGTGCTCACTGATGAGATACACCACTCCATGCTAACAGAGAGGGCATCGCAGTGTTCTTATAGTTCAGATGGTGTATCGACTTGCCCAGAAGACACAGTCCAACCTACTCCAAGAAACGTCTGGAAGGCACTATGTACTGCTATATAATTAGTACCCAGTATCACTGGAGCTGTGTGTGATTTACCTATGTCAGGACAGACAGGAGCCATGATCTCCAAGAACACCCTTGTTTTTTAAAAGTGAAATAGTCACAGTTACTTGCAAACTTTTGTCAACAGAATAAGACTCAGGCTCCGTAATTCAATTTTTTTCAATAGGCCGAAGAAGTATGCTGTTCAAGTAATTCTGGTAGAATGAATGGTAAAAAAGGGTAACTTAGAAACCTGTGTCAAAATAGAGCTGGAGGTATATGCCTGTTGACACTTATGCCCACCTTTGCATCTTTGCTTCTGTACAGAGAGTGCCTCATTTAGCACTGTCCCCCCAGAGTCCGTATTGCAGTATGGCCAGTGTGACCACACCTGAAACACTTTCAATAACTCCCCCACTCTGTATAAACTAGTTAGGCAACCATGGATTTGGGTTCGCAAAACTCAGGACGTTCTCTTAGGGGAGAGTTAGAATGGTGATCCTGTTATGGAACACTTTTTCACCTCCTTAGGAGTACAAAACTGAATGTCTGCCTCATGTTTCTTCACCAACTTCATTAACTCATGGAGAGAAGGAATTCTATCAGATAACATCATTTTGAGGAGCTGTGTAAGAGGATGATGAGGTAGTAAGCTTCTTACTAACTGGTCCTCATAGAGTCCTCTGCAGCAGGAGGTATAGCAGTGTGATATACTAAACCTGGTAAGGATAGCTATAATTGATTAATAAAAGTGGAAAACTCTTCTCCTTCTTTCTGATAAGACATACGGTAGTCAGCAACCATCTGCTCATTATCATAATATGGCTCAAAGTGATCAGACAGTACCTGTATGTTGTCCATTTCACTTACTCCCTAATGGGAGTCTTGATACAGGTGGGTTAATTCCACAGCTGGGGACCACAGACTTTCAGTGACACACTGTCGCTTTCCTTCTTTGAAACAAGTTCAACTTGTAATGTCTATATAATGTTCACTATCATTATCCATTCTGTGAGAATAGCTAGCTGATATAGGTTCCTTTTTTTCAATAACCATTAGAAAAATACAGGGTAAGTCTACTGATGCATCTAGAAGCAGGTTACCCCCTCCATACTACTATTAATCCTACTTCAATCTCATCAGTGCCCCCAAATGTAGCCCTTTTTCAGGGGGATTTATGCAAAATGGCCCTCCCCAAATAGAATAGTGCACCATACCTATAGGTAACTAATAGAACTAGAACCTTTGCTAAGTGGAAGAGTGGGTTTGATAATAAAGTTGGCAGTGCCTCCATGCAGGACAGAGCCTTTGTGAACAGAGGGGCTTCCCTTCCAGGGAAATTAACTAGTAATCTAATCAAGGTAATTTGGAGTAGAAGAACTACTGCAACCAGCATATAACATTAACCAAAAGCATATAGATGCATACCAGTATGGGAATAATACAGGCTTTATATAAGCAGAGATTAATAACAGTACATACTGTACATCCAATGTACAAACAGGTTTTATTTTCAGCAAAGGGCCCAATAGGAGCCCTGGTGGAATTGTATACAAATACCGGGTATATATAGTTACTACATTGTTAATAGAGATACTATACCTCCAGATAAATGCTGCAGCAAAGTCCAGTTGCAGGGACCCCTGAGGAAGATGTGGCATCTGTCTCTGTGTTGCAGACCTGAAGACAAGATCAGCGGTCACAGTGGGTATCCTCCAATTGTTGTTTTACCAGCCTGCAATGAATTTTCTCACTGGCAGGAGCTGTGGTGTTGTGCTGGAACTCAGAGTAAGCCTATCTACTCTGCACTTGAATCCCTCCCTTTTAGTATATAATAGTCTCTTCTGGTACAAGATTTAGTAGAATGGACAGGACATATGGCTGAATCTTTCTCTCTCTCCGCATTTCTTCCTTCAAGGGTTTCAAAGCCAATGACCCGAGGGTAGGAAGTACATACATGATACACTCTCCGGCCACTTTATTAGGTACACCTGTTCAATTGCTTGGTAACACAAATTGTTAATCAGCCAATCACATGGCAGCAGCTCAGTGCATTTAGGCATCTAGACGTGGTGTGGACGAATTGCTGAAGTTAAAACCGAGCATCAGAATGGGGAAGAAAGGGGATTTAAGTGACTTTGAATGTGTCATGGTTGTTGGTGCCAGACGGGCTGAGTATTTCAAAAACTGCTCTACTGGGTTTTTCATGCACAACCATATCTAGGGTTCACAGAGAATGGTCCGAAAGAGAGAAAACATCCAGCAAGACGGTTGTGTGGACAACACTGCCTTGTTGAGGTCAGAGGAGAATGGGCAGATTGGTTCGAGATGATAGAAAGGCAACAGTAACTCAAATAATCACTCGTTACAACCAAGGTATGCATAATACCATCTCTGAACGCACAACACGTCGAAACTTGAAGGAGATGGGCTACAGCAGCAGAAGACAAGAACGGGTAGCAACGTATACCTAATAAAGTGGCTGGTGAGTGTATATTTACAGGCATTTACAAACTTAGACAGTAGGGGACAGGAGATCCCTACATGTTTGTTTGTTTGTTTGTTATTTTATGATGAGCAAAATTCTTTGTGACAACCAGCACTTTAAATGCACCATATCAAGTGACTCCACACCAGTGGTAGAATCTACAAATTACAAATCCCCTTTTTTTTCTTTTTTAAGAATGATTCATTTTCCTGTCTATAACAGGAAATGAGAGAGAATATCTCCAAAGTGAAGAAATTCACTCTTAAAAGTTGCCATCAGGATAGGTGCCTCTTTAGAAGCTTTCCACTTCTGTTCTGGTGACTATTTTAAAATATTGGATTTCCCATCACTTTCTGATGAGATGACCAAGGCCACCAGGATAAATAGAAAGGGTGAATAATCCAACAGTGACATAAATAAAGACCCGGCCGAGGTTCTAACCTTTTGCTTTCCTATTTAAAAAAACAAAAACGTTAGAGCCTTAGACATGCTGAAGTGTGTTACTAAACCCAGGACCCTGCATTCACTCTATCTGGTCTCCCACAGTCCACACAACATGGAAATGAAATTATTTTAGTAAATATAAACTGATAAATACCTTTTCTCATCAGCAGCGCAGTCTTGTGACTTCTATCAGTGTCCAGCAGAGCAGTGGTTAAAGCTCATAGGAGGAGTTTTAATTCTCCTGTAGGAGGATGAAGGACCCCTGACCTCTGCTTGGACAGTGCTGACTGACCCTGTGCTGATCACATGCACTCCCCCAAGAGAAAGAAAATTTTTTGGCAATACACACTACACTGAGCATGTGCACCGTGCCCCCAAGCCTCTGTTCTGTCAGGAGATATTTAGCAGACACTGAAAAAAGGGGAGGATCAGAGAAGACAGGATCAATCAGCCTTTTTACACAATGCAGAGGATTAACCCCTTAGGTTCCACAGTGAGTATAACAAGCATGCTTTACCGCATATACAGACTGATTTTACTGCTGTGGGTTTAGTAACACTTTAAAGTATTTACTTTTTTCAAATTCTACCTCTGCAGTGGTTTCCTACACATGTTCGTGTGAACTCATCCATTGTCACAGAAACCTTGGGCAGTTCAGATTCCATGTTCATTTTAGATTTAAAAAGTGAAATTGTGACTTTTATACTAAAATACAAAGGTGCTCTATTAGACTATTAAAATAAAACTAGAGGTATTTTTATAGAATAAAGAAGGATTTTAAATCCTGTTAATTTTTCTTTTTGCTAGCTGTGTCTCATTGGGGAGATTTCCCTTCACTTCTTGTACCCAGGGGCAGACTGACAACTCATGGGGCCCCCAGGCAATAGGGGATCATAGGGCCCCTGTGACCTTGCCCACACTCAAAGCACACCCAAAAAAGCTAATAAAAGGTACCAGGGGCATTTCATGGGGCCCCCTACTGACCATGGGCCCTCGGGCAGTGCCCGAGTGCTCGAATGGTCAGTCCGCCCCTGCTTGTACCACAGCCAAAACAAGAAGTGAGAGAAAATCCCTCCATCCCTGGCAGTCACCAGAACTAGTGTCCCCATTGAGAGATTTCCCTTCTGGTGACAGCCCCAAATATGGGATTTTCTTTCACTTTTAGTGATAATGGTGAACAGGACAAACAAAGAATGTGAATCACCCTGATGGGGACATTGACAGCAATAAAAACTTAGCAATGTTGTCCTCCCTTTCCACTCTGTACAAAACTTAAAAAAATGTGTTTAGTTATACTTTTAATGCAGAGAGATGCGTAGTAGTGACTAAATTTTGCTATAGCACAGAGTTTTACATGTTGTTAATAATAATAAAATAGCGATTGCAAATGTATCTGCAATAATAAACTCTACAGAATAGCTTTTAGACTGTAGGAATTACTTTCAGGACAGTGACACCTAGTGGATTATATGAATTTTGACACCTGTAAGCCCTAAGTACTGTATATTCACATATTATCAAAACAAGTGCTGGAAAATGAATGTTATTAATATGTGAAAAGCATTTGCTGCGCACAGTGTTAAAAAGTTTTTTGACAATACCGTGGTGTTATCACAAAGTATGAAAAACTTGCTTGTGCACTCATCAGTACTTTTTTCTGCAGTAAACTTTTAACAAAACTTATTACACTATATTGCCAAATATTTTTCCATGGGCGACAAGTTTAAAAGGCTAAAAATCAAACCTATGTGGCTTACGGCCAAAGTTAAAAAAGCTATAGATAATAAGAAAAGAGCTTTTGTTAAATATAAAAATGAAGGAACGCTATCATCGTTTAAACATTATAAAGAATATAACAGTATATGCAAAAGGGAAATCAGTGCCACAAAAATTGAAAACGAATGACAGATTGAAAAAGATGGCAGGACAAACCCCAAAAATTCTTCAAATATATTAATAGTAAAAAGCCCCGGTCCAAGCATGTAGGCCCTTTACAAAATACTCTAGAGTGGGTGACTGAGGACAAAGGAGGCAAATTTATTTAATACCTTCTTCAGCTCTGTATATACAAAGGAGCATGGGGGAGCTCTTGTCCATAATGGGCATGGTATTGACACAGCTCCAGATGATCCACATTGGCTCACAATTGATATGATCCAAAAATATTTAGACAGTATAAAGGTGAATAAAGCACCTGGACTGGATGGCATACACCCATGGGTCCTTAAAGAATTGAGCTCTGTCATTTCAAAGCCATTGTTTCTAATTTTTAGGGACTCTTTAATGACTGGCATAGTACCACTGGATTGGCGTAAGGCCAATGTGGTGCCAATATTTAAAAAAGGGTAAAAATCTTTACCAAGTAATTATAGACCTGTTAGTTTAACTTCTATAGTTGGGAAGATACTGGAGAGTTTAATAAAAGACCACACAGATGAGTTCTTGCTGGAAAAAAATATTTTAAGCAACAGACAGCATGGATTCATGAAAGACAGAAGTTGTCAAACAAATCTGATTTCTTTTTATGAGGAGGTGAGCAAAACCTTGGACAGAGGGGTGGCGGTGGACGTGGTATACTTGGATTTTGCAAAAGCGTTTGACACAGTTCCCCACACACGGCTAATGTGTAAGGTAAAGTCTATGGGCTTGGAAAAATCTGTATGTAAATGGATAGAAAACTGGCTAAAAGATTGTATTCAGAGTAGTGGTTAATGATTCATACTCTGAATGGTCTGGGGTCATCAGTGGTGTACCCCAGGGTTCAGTGTTGGGACCCTTATTTTTAATATATTTATAAACAATATAGGGTCTGACATTAAAAATCCCATTTCAGTCTTTGCAGATGACACCAAGCTGTGCAGTGGAATAATGTCCTTACAGGATGTCTTCAATTTACAAGCCGACCTCAATGCACTGTTTAATTGGGCAACTATGTGGCAGATGAGGTTTAATGTAAGGTTATGCACTTGGCGGCTAAGAATATGCATGCATCATACATACTAGGGGGGGGTACAACTAGGGGAATCAATGGTGGAGACGGATCTGGGAGTTCTGGTAGATCACAAGCTTAATAATGGCATACAATGCCAAGCTGCGGTTTCTAAAGTGAGCAAAATCCTCTCTTGTATTAAAAGAGGTATAGACTCCAGAGAGAGAGATATCATTTTAACCCTGTACAAATCCTTAGTAATACCTCATCTGGAATATGCAGTTCAGTTTTGGACACCAATTCACAAATAGAACATTGGGGAACTGGAGAAAGTACAGAGAAGGGCAGCCAAACTGATAAGAGGCATGGAGGAGCTCAGATACGAGGAAAGATTAGAGGAACTGAATTTATTCTCTCTTGAGAAGAGGAGATTTAGGCTACTTTCACACTGATCCACTACAAAAACGTATAGGCGTTCTTACCATGCTTTTGTTGCATTTTCTGGGTTTTTTTAAAGGACACATGACTTAAAAACTGCACCAAAACCGTTTCTCAGAGGTGTTTTTCAGGTGTTTTTCCATTGATTTCAATGGGAAGAGTCTTTTTTGAGGCTTTTTTTAAACTCCCCAAACATGCCCCAAAGATGCTGCAAGCAGGAGTTTTTACATCGTACCGCAAGTGCAACGCCTCAGTGTGAGAACATACATAGATATACATTCACATACACAGAGAAGTAGTTTTCTTGAGCTTTTCAGGTGCTTTTTTTAACGCAAAGATGCTTGAAAAACTCCTCAGTGTGAAAGCAGCCTAAGGGGGGATATCTTTGTTTTCTTGAGAAGAGGTGATTAAGGGGGGCATATGATCAACATGTATAAATACATCAGTGGTTCATATAGTGAACTCGGTTTAGAGTTATTCACCCTGAGGTCATCACAGAGGACAGGGGGCACTCTACATCTGGAGGAAAATAGATTTAATCTCCAAATATGGAAAGGTTTCTTTACAGTAAGAGCTGTGAAAATTTGGAATAGGCTCCCTCAAGAGTTGGTTCTGGACAGCTCAGTGGATTGCTTTAAAAAAGGCCTGGATTCTTTCATGGATACACAGAATATAACTGGATACTAACATTTATAGCTAAAGGTGATCCAGGGAATATCCGATTGCCTCTCGGGGGATCAGGAAGGGATTTTTTCCCCTGCATGAGCAAATTCGATCATGCTTTTCTTGGTTTTATGCCTTCCTCTGCATCAACTGTGAGTATAGGATTCTAACTTTTTTTTTCTGGTTGAACGGGATGGACTTTTGCCTTTTTTCAGCCAGACTAACTATGTAACTATGTAAAAGTATTGGGATGCCTGCTTTTACATGCACATGAACTTTAATGGCATCCCAGTCTTAGTCTGTAGGGTTCAACATTGAGTTGGCCCACAACTTCCAGCTATAACAGCTTCAACTCTTCTGGGAAGGCTGTCCACAAGGTTTAGGAGTGTGTCTATGGGAATATTTGACCATTCCAGAAGCTCATTTGTGAGGTCAGGCACTGATGTCGGACGAGAAGGCCTGGCTCACAGTCTCCACTCTAATTCATCCCAAAGGTGTTCTATCGGATTGAGGTCAGGACTCTGTGCAGACCAGTCAAGTTCCTTCACCCCAAACTTGCTCATCCATGTCTTTATGGACCTTGCTTTGTGCACTGGTGCACAGTCATGTTGGAACAGGAAGGGGCCATCCCCAAACTGTTCTCACGAAGTTTGGAGCATGAAATTGTCCAAAATGTCTTGGTATGCTGATGCCTTAAGAGTTACCTTTATTGGAACTAAGGGAACAAGCCCAACCCCTGAAAAACTATACACACCATAATCCCCCCTCCACCAAACTTTACACTTGGCACAATGCAGTCAGGCAAGTACCGTTCTTCTGGCAACTGCCAAACCCAGATATGTCCATTGGATTGCCAGACAGAGAAGTATGATTCATCACTCCAGAGAACACGTCCCTGCTGCTCTAGAGTCCAGTGGCGGAATGCTTTACACCACTAATTCCGACGCTTTGCATTGCACTTGGTGATGTAAAGCTTGGATGCAGCTGCTTGGCCATGTAAGCCCATTCCATGAAGCTCTCTACGCACTGTTGCTTTGCTATACTGAAGGCCATATGAAGTTTGGAGGTCTTTAGCTATTGACTCTGGAGACAGTTGGAGACTTCTATACACTGTGCGCTTCAGCATGCACATTTGTTGTTGTTCCCAGTTGCTTCCACTTTGTTATAATACCACTAACAGTTGACCGTGGAATATTTAGTAGCAAGGAAATTTCACGGTGGGACTTGCACTAGTGGCAACCTATCACGGTACCACACTTGAATTCACTGAGCTCCTGAGGGCAACCCATTCTTTCACAAATGTTTGTAGTCTGCATGCCTAGGTGCTTGATTTTATACACCTGCTGCCATGGAGGTGATTGGAACACCTGAATCCAATTATTTGGACGGGTGTCCCAATACTTTGGGCAATATAGTGTATGTGTTCTACATTTGTAAATCTACATATGATAATCTAAATATAAATAATATCAATCACACCTACTGTATGTCAAATAATGTAAATTTATTAAGAACTTAATTTAAATTCATAAGCTTTAAAGCTGCACTCACACTATAACAGTTTGTGAACACATACAAAATTGCGTGATTTTGTGCTGCATCACTAAACGCACAAAAAAAGGAGCGAATTGTGCTTGTATTGCCATTCATTGCTATGGCATACCAAACATGGCAAGCAAGTAGATGTTTTTTAATACAAGAAATGGCAAAGTGCACAAAGTGTGAAGCTCAAAAAAGGTGCATGATCTACTTTGCTACATTTGTCACATGTAAGACAGCCCACTGAAATGAATAGGTTGTCTTATGCATGTAGGACGACAAAAAAAAATGCAGATATGTGCGATGCCTCATGCTTGTGCATCATAATGTGAATTGGACCTCAATGTACCTTACAGTCAAACATGAAAAGTTGCCATTTCAAAGGAACCTGGAAGAGCAGGGGCTGGAAATGCCACCTGAATGGTACCTCTAATTTTATTCCACTGTTACTTCTGTGTTCTAGGGTTTCCCCTACTCTGCTAATCTTTATGACCACTGGTAACCAGGACTCCTGGTACTCCCTTGCCTTTATGCAGGAGGTTCCATCATTTCTATTTTGCCTGTTTGACAAGACAGAAGTGGCGGGGGTAGCGCTATACAAGGAATGCATTTAGGTAAAAAATGTTTAGGCGTTAGAACTCTGCAAGCCAAATGTTAAAATCCATGCAGTGTACTTTGATTACTCAGAGGGGAATGGTTTTTTTTCTCAACTAAAGTGGGGTTAAATAATTGGGATATCCATACACCCATTGCAGATTGTTCTGGGCACTCCTTGATGATGTAGCCCATTGAAATGTTATTACTTGCAGTACATTAAAATGGACATTATATGGCGGTGGTCTGCCATTCAGGGTCACTCACATGGACAGAACAGCCCTCTGGAACTTGTATGCTCTATAGCAGGACCCAGCTGGAGAGCAGGGTAGTCAGGGACTGCATTTCCCAAGAGAGGTAGCGTGTGGGCAGGGGCATTTAACTATCAAAGCCCCAGAGACTGGCCAGGAGAGCATGGGGAGAGACTGAAAGAGAAGGAGGTGTGCTGACAGCTGAAGTGCTGAACTAGGCCACAGAGCCAGAGTTGGAGAGAGTGGAAGACCGGAAAGGTCACCCAGTCTGGCGCACTGCACAGCAGGCCAATCTGACAGCAGGAAGGCAGACAGGACACCGAGTCTGAGCCGGGGAACCCATGGGCTGACCCAGTTTGCAGACAGAGTGAGACCGACCGCTACGATTTGCTGGACTACTTGATTGTGTGAGAGAGACCCATGCACCCACTAACCCAGTGAATACTGACAGTTTGCCACCTTAGCCATCTACTTACACACAGTTGTGAACAATACACATAGTTGCCACAGTTTGCGGCCTAGTTTCTACAGCCACCATCGTTGAGATACATCGACATTAGTTATTGTACAAGCTGACCGCAGGACATACAGTTGCAGGCTAGAATACAGCAGTGCCAACTAAAATAAGTTACCCTTTTTCAACAAAGCAGGATTCCCATTACTGTTAACTTTTGCTTTTGATGTACAAAGGGAGCTGTCTTTGCCTATAGACATTCATGCCAATTGCTGCTATTCAGTACTACAAATCTGCCCCATGGTGAGTGTTTTAAAGGGGACCCCACTCTAATTCTCTACCACCAAGGGGACAGGTGTTAAACCCCCTTTGGTCTTTCACTATCTTTGTGTTGCCATCCCAGGGAACTATATTCCACACCTCAACTCAACTTCATATGAACTGGGCCTCAACGAGCACGCGGAAAACACTGTACTGTTCTTCAAGGGACAGTGCTCAATTTCAACTGAAAATTCACTTTCCTTCACATCTAACCCTTGTCATCTAGTTCTGAGGACCCACAGTGAGCTTACCTTTTACATGCTTTGATGAGCCTTTGATTTTCCGATCACGCTCTGATAGAAATCATCGATCTATAGTCAGCAACCCATTCGACTGATATGTCACACACAGAGAAGTGGATTTCGAATGATAGTTAAGGTGGTGTGTGTGACTTGACAAAGGAAGCCATGCTTCCGAAACGCATCATCATAGCTACCACGCCTGACATTCCCTCCTCCCTTCCTCTCCGGAGCAGAGAGATGTGAACACCATGTGTGCGCTGGCTGGTTCAGGCGCATGCACAGTAGTGGCGGTACACTCTGTTAGGCCGCTCCAGGACTGAGGGGAGCTGCTTACCAACCAGCTCATCATATGGTTTATCCTACTAATGCTGGAAAGGAGCCAAGGAGCCGAGGAGGATTACCATATCAAAAGTGCCTTTTTATAACTGTACCATGTGAGTGCAATTGGTTTTATGATTTTATCTATTAAATAATGGAGTTACACTAGGGCAGTTGTGAGCTCTCTGTTTTTTTTTTTACCCTGTTTCTTGTTAGCTGTTGTTTTCTGCTCACTGTGGATTCAGCAGGATCCTCAGATTGGAGGCAGTGGGTTATTTTTGAAAGCAGGCCTGCTAACAGTTATTGTTGCTTCATGGTGAATGTTGTTACTTTTGCTCACAATTACAAAGAGTGGTTATTTTTGATACATATATCAATGTCATTTTGTTCTTTTAGACCAAGTTATCTTTGATTTCAATATAAACTTCATACTGATTTACACTAACTCGTGTGTGAGTCCATTTTATGGTTTTCTTTGGTCACAGGAGCACGGTGGTGTCAGCAGAGGTTGGGCTTGCAACAGATTGACAGATTTCCAGATTGACAAGGAACCCAAAGTAATTGCTAAACAACCATTAAGGGGGTAGAGCTACAATGAAAACACAGGTGTCTCTGCATAGAAAAAATACTCTTGTTTACAGAAGTGAATCCAATAAAAGCAGTTTGAAGTTCTGTCGCTGCTATAAAGTAACTGTAAAAAAAAAAGAAAAGGAAATTCTACAGCCAAATATGTGTTGCCAAAGTACTCTGTTTCTGATTCAGTCCCTGAAAATCATGGTCGGCCCATGAAATTATATACAGCTTTATGGCATTTCCCTAACCTGTGATTTAAAGGATTTGAGTATTTCTCCTGTCACCCTAAAAGCCATATAAACAAGTATAAAAAAACAAACTGCATTAGCAAAGGTTCCCCAGAGCTGTGAGAACTTCCTATGCCATTTCAGTGTTACAATATTTTGTCTAGCAGCCCTCCAAAAGGCCAACGGTGATCAGTAAAAATGCCCCCCCCCCCCCCCCCCACTGACTTCAGTTCTATTTGAAACTCAAGTTCGTCTTATTTTTTTTTTGCTTTGAAAAATTCATATGAAACTGTATTTTGGCAGTTTCACTCATCATTAAAATGTGACTTAAGAACTGCTTTCTAAAGATAAACTGTAGAACTTTCCTTTTTAATTATGACATTACTGTATATGATGTGACAGGAAATTATTTATGAAAACTTTTAAAGTTACTCAAAGGATAACTGCAAGTAAATTATGCAGAAGTCAGCTGAGACAACAGGATCAATGTGGTCTACAGATCCGTCTAAAGCAGCCTTTCACGAAAGATATTATATAACTTACAAGCTGTACATTATTTCTGGGGCAGTAAAGTACCTGTTTAGCACCAGTGTGAACAAGGTGATCATCCTGGAACATAGAGCCTGGATGAGAGACTATTGCAATCTCTAATATACTGTATATCCTCCAGTTTTGAACACTTAAAGTGTTCCTAAACCCATCACCCTGCATTCACTACATCTTGTCTCCCACAGTACACACAGAACATGGAAATTAAATTTTTTTTTTGCAAATACCTTCTCTCATCAGCAGTATATAGCAGTCTTGTGACTTCTATCAGTGTCTGGTCGAGCACTGGTTAAAGTTTGACCTTGCAGCCTCATAGGACTGTTCTATGAGGCTGCGTGACTCCTGACCCTCTGTCTGGACAGTGCTGATTGGCCCTGTGCCAATCACATGCACCCTCCAAAAAAAAAAAAAAATATTCTAGCAATACACACCAAACTGAGCATGTGCAGAGTGCCTCCTAGAGTGCTGTACTATCAGCAGATGGATTGGGGACAGTAGAAGAAGGGGAGGATCAGAGAAGACAGGATCACACATCCTTTTTACACAATGCTGTAGATTAACCCCTTAGGTTCTACAGTGAGTATAACTAACAAGCATGCTTTACTGCATATATAGACTGATTTTCCTGTTGTGGGTTTAGTAACACTTTAATTTGTAGCTTTATTTTCAGTTATGCACAGTGCTCAGCATAAATGAGTAGACCCCTTTTGAAAAGTGAGATTTGAATCAATATCTCAATGGACACAAGACCAATTTTTCCCAAATTTTGACAAAACTGATTTTTATAGAACATTTGTTTAGCTCAGTAAGGTTAACAATATAATTTAGATTACAAAATTATCGGTTTTACTCAAATTAGTTAGTGCAAAAATGAATACACCCCACAACAAAAACTACTACATCTAGTATTTGGTATGACCTCCATGATTTGTAAGGACAGCACCAAGTCTTCTAGGCATGGAATGAACGAGTTGGCGACATATTGAAACATCTTTTTCCATTCCTCAGGAACAACCTCTTTTAGAGCCTGGATGCTGGATGAAGAGTGATGCTCAACTTGTCTCTCCAGAATTCCCCATAGGTGTTGGATTGGGTTCAGATCTGGAGACATACTTGGCCACTAAATCACTTTCACCCTGTTCTTCAGAAATGCAACAGTGGCCATAGATGTGTGTTTTGGATCATTGTCATGTTGGAAAAGTGCACGGAGTGATGGTAGCATCTTATCTTTCAGTATAGAGCAGTACATCTGTGAATTCATGACACCATCAATGAAATGCAGCTCCCTGACACCAGCAGCACTCATGCAGTCCCACAGAAGGACACTGCCAGCACGTTTCACTGTAGGCACCATGCATTTTTCTTTGTACTCCTCACCTTTGTGATGCCATACAGTTTTAAAGCCATCAGTTCCAAAAACATTTATCTTGGTCTCATCACTCCAGAGTACAGAGTACCAGTAGTCTTCTTATTTTTCAGCATGGGTGCTGGCAAATTCTAGGCATTGTGTAAAAAGGATGTGTGATCCTGTCTTCTCTGATCCTCCCCTTCTACTGTCCCCAATTCATCTGCTGATAGCACAGTGCCCTAGGAGGCACTCTGCACATGCTCAGTTTGGTGTGTATTGCTAGGCTTTTTTGTACATGGGCTTTAGGAGAGGCTTCCTTCGTGGACGACACCCATGCATGCCATCCCTCTGTAGTATTTGTTTTATAAAAGTGCCCTTTTATAATCAGCTGTCTGCTGGACACCTGTTTCATTAATATAATTAGACTCACCTGTAGCTGAATTCTTGTTAATTAGGATTTTGCTGTCTAAAATGTAGCTTTGCTCCTAAGACTTTTATTGGGGTGTATTAATTTTTGCAACATGGTCTTGAATGAATTTCTTAGGAAAAATACTTTTTTGTGTGTGCAAATTAACAAATCTTGTTTGCAACCAAAGGCCCATTTATGGGAGTATTTTGGAGTATAGTATCCCATAGCAAATGTTGATTCTGAAAGGAAAGTAAAGGTTTTCTGACATCTGTTGGGGTGTACTCATTTATGCTGAGCACTGTATAAATCAAGACAGGCAGTTCATAGGAGAATGACAGTATTGCACGGTCTGTGCAGCCAGGTGACATAATTGTAATGATGTATTAGGTTCTGTGCCAGGATCCCAAAATCTTCATTTGCACATACCTCACCTAACTCAAAGATTTAACTATTCATATTGTATGTTCTGGCTTTTACCCCAATTCTGTTTCTGAGGTTGGCTAAGCAAGGTGACACATTACACAAATGAAGAGTACTCTGTTCCCACTGTATTGTAAATGCTGATTCATTACAACTAGCGCCAAGGTATTCTACCAGGAGTTGTTGCATTGTCAGACATTGCTCATCACATAGTTACCTAAAACTGATACACCCAACCAAATGACCTGCTGATCACCTAATAGAAAAAAAAATGACAGACACCCAATCAATTAACTAGAAAGGAAAGGAAAACACTGGAATAGCAGTGTAATGAAGATTACAAAAACTACTCCTAAAAAATACAAGAACCTCAAGGAGCCCTTCACGGTAGATTTTCAGGTGTACGGTACAAATTGACACCTGACAGAAGTTAGTCTTTATCTGAAAGCCTATTTCTAGCAATTAGAGTTAGTAACAAGTTTGATTTAATAACAGCCATGTTTCCAGGCTGGGATCATAGGAAATGAGCAGAATGACATGACTCTCATTTTTTCCTAGGAGAACTGTCAGTGCTATTACCCACTGTAATATAAAGTGGGTAATCCGAGAATATATTTTTTCTTATAGGGAAAGGGAGGATCCAAACAAAAAATTGTTGGAGTTCTGCTTTAGGGGACAGTGTCACCTTGTCAGGGAAAAGTGACATTGTCTTTGTAAAGCAACACCCCTACCTTACCCCAAACCCCTCATACTCACCTTGCCAGCATTTCTTCAAACCTCTGTCACAGCTGGTGGCAATACCCTTTGCTGGGTATGGAGAAGCATGTGGTCTTCTCCTATTTGAACAGAGGTTGGTGTCCTTGAAATGTCCATCCATGATAGTGGATCTCTGGAAGTGCAGGCTAGTCTTGCAGTTCTGAGTGAGTCTCCCTGATGAGTCACTGGAAAGGCAGCTTTCGTATTAGCAGCTTGGTGGATCTCTGGTAGTGATGTATCTTTCGGAAAGCCACTGTGCTAGGCCTGTAGCAGTGAGGCTTCTTAATTCTGCTGGTGGCCAGGGCGCTTTTGTGTGTGGCTTTGGTGGCCTGCTGCTTTTCAAAGAGATTTCCCAATAGTGGACTTATGAGTGGTCTTTTAGACAGTGCCCTAGCAGCCAATTGGAAGAACTGAGCACTGTCCGATGACTGGAAGTGACGTTACCCCTCCAGTTAGTGTCCTATGCAAGGCACAGTAAGCATTTTAGCTCTCCAAATGTGCTAAGGGAAGGTGCAGTGCATAAATCAATCCAAGTATTAAAAACTCATAGTCTTTAAGCTAATTAAAATCATAACAGACAATCAAAACAATATATATAAATGGATATAAAAGTCCCAATAAGCAATCTCTGTGACGTGAAGGTGCTATTCCACCAGGTTGTGCACATATATACTGGAATCAGCCAAATAGTGGGAAGTGCTTATCATCTGGTGGTGTGCGATAGATTAGTGGGATTGCAAACTCACCAGAAGCGCAATCTTAATGTGCATTTAGCCAAAATTTTTCCAGCCTGGAGATCTTCCTTCAATGGAACCTGATCTATTCTGGAAATCTTTCCCTCTGATGGTGTGGGTGTTTAAGGTGAGGTCACTCAGAGGTTCCTCTCATGGATGGTCTGGTCATAGGGGAATTAATCCATCTTCCAGCCGGATGGGGCCTAGGTCCTGAGGGTTTAAATGCTCATGGTAGAGCAAGAAATAGGGATCTCATAGTGTAGTACTCTTGTCGTTTATTAAGGGAGTTATAAATATGAATAAAAAGGTGTACACACATGTAAATAAAAATCAGGTGAGCGAAGTATGAAACACTCTGTAAACAATCAGGTGTAGCTATAATATAATAATATAAAACGAGCACTGGATCTATGAACAAAAAGCAGCTGGCATGAAAGGCAACACCCCTGAACCTTCTAGGAAAACATATATAAAAGACATGCAGCGCTAAAATATACAGTGTTAAAAATTCCAAGTGTGACCTTAGTAGTAGGTCATAAATTGTTGATGTCTCTTGGATAGATGAAATAAAGTCTATGTAAGGACTAAACTAAATAATGGCCGCCGCTCGCGCAATCTGCGCATGCGCGATCTGTGCATGCGCGAATGGACGGCAGCGACGTCACTGTCCCACTCTGTGCATGTGCGAACTGTAGTATATAAGAGCTGTCACAGAGGGAGGCACGCTTCCTTTGAGAGCGTGCTTTCGCACAAAACATGTCAGGAAGCTGCCCTCAGTGACATACCACGTGGCTTTCCTTATATGGCCAGCGGCCATCTTTAACATTGCACATTTAGAGTGCAATTTTTTTTCCTTTATTATTGATATACCTCAATTGTAAAAAAGCAGTTTTGCACTATGGATCGATGTGCACCAATTCTTTGTGCTTGGGCTCATTTTGTTATGAGCCTTCCCTTTCAAGGAGACCATTGATGACATCCACAAGTGTTGGCTCCCCCTGGTGTTCTTGGATTGCACTCCTGGTACATGCACTCCTTGTACATGTAAGCTCTTTTTGTATGCTGTAATTCCTGCTGATGTCCACCAGATGACCCGGATTTCCAGATGCCTAGATGTAGATGACCAGGAGTTGGTCTAATCACTCAAATGCGCTTAATTTTGCGCTATCTGGTTAGTGCAATCTACACATTCACCATACCACTAATGTCATGGTTGCCAACTGGTTATTGATGATTGATGGATATTTCACTATACGCACTTATACTAACCCCAGCGTGCTGTGTAGCATCTTATCCAATCACGAAGAACTGTAGTAATACTTTTTGGGTTATTTCATCTACCCAAGAGACGTTAACAATTTATGACCTACTACTAAGGTCACACTTGGAATTTGTAACACTGTAATCAGGTGTTGCTAGTCAGTGCTGCCAATGTTACTAACCAGTCAGTAGGGAATGGTGGCCGCCGGACCTCCTTGATCCGGCGGCGTGACGTCACTGGGTAGTGGGGCTCCTCCTTGACACGTTGCGTATAAACATACGTCCTCAGAAGGGGCGATGCCTTGACTACCTGGACGTCTATTGTGCTATATATATAGTTTCAAATGGCGCGCGCTTATTAGCGAGCAACATTTTGCCGAAGATCTGTACAGACTGCGCATGCGCGAGAACCGCGGGCGCCATATTTCTGTGGATCATTGTCGGCTATTGCAAATCGCACATGCGCAAATGCTGCCATGTTGTCTACAACAATCTTCTAAGATCAGACTGCGCTTGCGCAAGAGCCGTGGGCGCCATGTTTCTGTGGATCATTATCGGTTATTGCGAATCGCATATGCGCGAATGCCGCCATATTCTTGAAGGTCATAGCTGTGTCAAATATATATGCGTTTATACGGGCGGAACTTAATATTAGTCAGAGATGGTGATAAACACATTAAGTGCCAGTCAGCCAGCTAACTATGGGTCTGAGCTACTCAGCATGAATGTGGCCATAATGTTATAATTATGCGATGATTCATTAGCTGTATATAAAATCTAAATATAAGAGATAGAGGTAATAAGCATTATGCTGTCTGGTGTTTAACATGCAGCACGGACTACGGCATACTACGGCATACAATTGAGTTATCACAGGTTACAATCAGCGTTTATCAAATAATATGAATGCAAACATAATACAAAGATGATTTAAGCTAAATATGGACTTAATGACACCCATACATTATGGTATAAGAATGATAATAACAATGAAGGTCTAATGATAATAAAAATGATAAAAATAGAATAAAACATCAATGCAAGCTTCAAATGGATAAAAAAGGGGGGTCATGTGGATAGACATATATAAAGAGGTACAGATTATGCAAACAGGAGCATGGTATCATAATTTGGTAAAACTGTCAACTATTGTCTATGAAGCAGTTAATATTGATATCGATATTATGGCCTGCAGGGGTAAGGGTCCTCATTTCATAGATCCATTTGGTTTACATTTGTGAAATGAGGCTCTTTTTGTTTGAACCTCTCCAATGTTGCTGGACCATGTCTATTCCAGTGAATTTAAGGGATGATGGATCACAATTATGATGATACCGAAAATGTTTGGATACCGAGTGTTCCCTGAAACCCTTCTTGATGTTGTAGCAGTGTTTGCGAAATGTATCGCGTAACCTTCGGGTTGTGCGGCCGATATATTGTTTTCGGCAAGGGCACTCCAGAAGATACACCGCGTATCTAGTATTGCAGGTTATGAAATGTGTGATATCGAATGTTCTACCAGTTACAGTAGACATAAAAGTTTCGATTCTTCTTTTAGATGTTCTAGTCTGTACACAAAAACCCTTCAAGGAAAAAAACCCTTCATGTTTGTGAAAAAACTCGGTCTAGGGGGGTGTTAAATCACATTAGGTGAGATTTTTGTTCTGAGGGTGGGTGCTCTTCTGAAGACTACTTCCGGTTTATCAGGTAATGTTTTGGCTAAGATTAGATCTGCCTTAAGGATGTTCCAGTTTTTCCTGATAATTTTATTAATGACTTTGTGCTGTATGGAAAAGGAGGTGACTAAAGGGCAGAACATGCTTTTCTTCTGCACGGCAGTATTAGACAGCATTACCTCCCTATTCATGTCTGCTACATGGGATATTTCAGTGTCCAGAATCTTTTCTTCATAGCCTTTCTCCATAAACCTCTGTTTGAGTATATTAGCCTTAATATGGTATGCTTCAATGTCAGTACAATTACGCTTAATTCTCATGAATTGACCTCTGGGGACATTGGCCAACCAGGATGGGTGGTGACAGCTATCGGTGGGAATGTAGCTGTTTCTATCCGTTAGCTTAAAGAATGCTTCAGAAGTTAGATAGCCTCCCTTGTTCAGTATCGTAATATCTAAGAAATTGATTTCAGTTGTGCTGTAAGTGTACGTGAGTTGTATATTTAGGTCATTGTTATTAAGCGTACCAAAAAAGTTGACTAAAGCAGATTCGTCACCCTGCCAAATGAGTAGAATGTCATCAATATAGCGTTTGTAAAATAACAGTTCTGGCCAATCCCTGGCGTATATGACGTCCTCTTCCCACCTGGCCATGAAAAGGTTGGCCAGGCTAGGGGAAAATTTAGCCCCCATTGCAACACCCCTTACGCTTCTTTTGTGTTGCCTGACCCTAAAAAATGAGACTGTGGGTATGGTCCACCTTGCTAGTCTCTTGATCTGTAATTAAGTGTTCTTGCATAGCAAGGAACACTTATTGTTATCTCACATATATATTCTTATTCTTATTCCGTTTCTTCTTATAGCCATATTTGCCACGCTAACTCCTCCCACAGTTTTTACACTACAAAGACAAGTAATATATCAAAACGTGCGGATTGTTCCCGATCGGATTGCTATTTTCCCATAGGAATGCATTGAGCAACTAGAGTGAGAAATGACAAATCTAGAGTGTAGAAGGAAAAATCAGAACATGATTTGTAAACTGCCATCAGTCTGTCATTTTCAAGCCCACCTACACATATCTTATATCAAAACGTTCAGCTAACCCTGCTGCCACTAAAAATGTTCACGGATAGGACATACTCCTGATAGTTTTCACAATATGACCATTTGTTTGCACCTCACCCCTCCCATTGACTTTCATTGAAACTTCACTCACAGCCACCTGAAATGTTAAGGGACGTTTTTAAACTGCGACTGTGCCTTTATTTTTAATATTGCAGAGACATACTATATGTCAAAATTTAGGTCTGATTCTTGTGATTGTCACAATATAAACCTTTTCACGGTAGCATTTATACTTTTAAAACTACAAGTGTTTGAAGAAGGCAATCGCCAGTGAACTTGGCAAGTTTAAAAAGCCTGTTTAGAACAGACATGCTGACATTCCTCTCAGAGTGAGTTGTCATAGCAACCCAGCTGTCTCAGCACAGTGAGCCTACTCCGCCCTCTCCAGGTGCAGCAACCAAAGGTCACTCAAGAGGCAGATGACTCACCAGGCTGGACTGTGAGCTTCAAAATACAAGCTGAAATGCATTTCTCACTATCAGGCTTGCAATGTGCACTGCTTACATTTCATCAATCATTTGGTAAAGGTTGCGGCAAGAACACTTTACACAATTTCCCCAGAAATTGTAGATTTTCTTTCTTATTAAGTGTTCTTGCATAGCAAGGAACACTTATTGTTATCTCACATATATATTCTTATTCTTATTATAGCCATATTTGCCACGCTAACTCCTCCCACAGTTTTTACACTACAAAGACAAGTAATATATCAAAACGTGCGGATTGTTCCCGATCGGATTGCTATTACTTTGTAGAACGTTTCGCCAAATCGTTCAAGAAATATCGCGGTTTTTGTGGCGAAATTTTCCCATTGGAATGCATTGAGCAGCAGAGCACAGCTAGAGTGTGCAAAGGAAAAATCAGAAAAATCAGAACATGATTTGTAAACTGCCATCAATCTGTCATTTTCAAGCCCACCTACACATATCTTATATCAAAACGTTCAGCTAACCCTGCTGTCACTAAAAATGTTCACGGCTAGGACATACTCCTGATAGTTTTCATAATATGACTATTTGTTTGAAACTCACCCCTCCCATTGACTTTCATTGAAACTTCACTCACAGCCACCTGAAATGTTAAGGGACATTTTTAAACTACAACTGTGCCTTCATTTTTAATATTGCAGAGACATACTATACATCAAAATTTAGGTCTGTTTCTTGTGATTGTCACAATATAAACTTTTTCATGGTAGCATTTATACTTTTAAAACTACAAGCGTTTGAAGATGGCAATCGCCAGTGAATTTTTCAAGTTTGAGCAGTGTGGTTAGAACAGAGCTTGTCACACACCTGTGACTGACTGAGTCACAGGTGCAACCAAAGGTCACTCAGGGGGCAGCTGAGTCACATTAGAGCAGCGGTTCTCAACCTGGGGGTCGCGACCCCTTTGGGGGTCGAACGACCATTTCCCAGGGGTCGCCTAAGACCATCGGAAAACACATATTTCCGATGGTCTTAGGAACCGAGACACCGCTGCTGTCTCCGGCGATGTGTGGGCGGGATGATATGCTGCCCCTGTCACCGCCTCCTCGCCGCTGATTGGCCACTGGAACTGTAGCTCAGGAGAGGCACACAGGCGGCCAATCACCGGCGAGAAGGTGGAGCTTGGAGAGGAGGAGCCGAGCGGCAGCGCGCGGAGATCGAAGAAGATCGAGGGAGCTGCAGGAACGAGTGAAGAGAGAGGCCAGAGAAGGAAGACAGCTGACAGGTAAGTGCAAATTTTGCTGCTGCAGCGAGGTATGCAGGCTGTAGATGGGAGAGGGAGAGAGCGAGTCCAGGCTGGAGCAGGGGTCAGCAAGGTAAGTATCATTGGTGTCAGTGGAAGGGATAGTGCCCCATCATTTGTGTCACTAATACCAACGATGGGGCACTATTCCTCCCCCCACTGACACCAACGATGGGGCACTATTCCTCCCCCCACTGACACCAACGATGGGGCACTATTCCTCCGCTCACTGACACCAACGATGGGGCACTATTCCTCCCCCCACTGACACCAACGATGGGGCACTATTCCTCCCCCCACTGACACCAACGATGGGGCACTATTCCTCCCCTCACTGACACCAACGATGGGGCACTATTCCTCCCCTCACTGACACCAATGATGGGGCACTATTCCTCCCCCCACTGACACCAACGATGAGACAGTATTCCTCCCCTCACTGACACCAACGATGGGGCACTATTCCTCCCCCCACTGACACCAACGATGGGGCACTATTCCTCCCACTAACGCCAATGATGGGGCACTATTCATCCCACTGACATCAGTGATGGGGCGCTAGTCCTCCCACTGCAAAATTACAGTTATGAAGTAGCAACGAAAATAATTTTATGGTTGGGGGTCACCACAACATGAGGAACTGTATTAAGGGGTCGCGGCATTAGAAAGGTTGAGAACCACTGCATTAGAGTGAGAAGTGAGAAAGCTACAGTGTGAAAGGAAAAATCAGAACATGATTTGTAAATTGCTATCACTCTTTCATTTTCAAGCCCACCTACACATATCTTATATCAAAACATTCAGCTAACCCTGCTGTCACTAAAAATGTTCACGGCTAGGACATACTCCTGATAGTTTTCAGAATATGACCATTTGTTTGCACCTCACCCCTCCCATTGACTTTCATTGAAAATCCACTCTAGACACCTGAAATTTTAAGGGACGTTTTTAAACTGCGACTGTGCCTTCATTTTTCAGAGACATACTATACATCAAAAGTTAGCCCTGCTTCTTGTGATTATCACAATATAAGGCTCTTTGCTGTAGCATTTATACCTTTAAAACTACAAGTGTTTGAAGATGGCAATTGCCAGTGAACTTGGCAAGTTTAAAAAGCCTGTTTAGAACAGACATGCTGACATTCCTCTCAGAGTGAGTTGTCATAGCAACCCAGCTGTCTCAGCACAGTGAGCCTACTCCGCCCACTCCAGGTGCAGCAACCAAAGGTCACTCAAGAGGCAGATGACTCACCAGGCTGGACTGTGAGCTTCAAAATACAAGCTGAAATGCATTTCTCACTATCAGGCTTGCAATGTGCACTGCTTACATTTCATCAATCATTTGGTAAAGGTTGCGGCAAGAACACTTTACACAATTTCCCCAGAAATTGTAGATTTTCTAGTTCTTATTCCGTTTCTTATTATAGCCATATTTGCCACGCTAACTCCTCCCACAGTTTTTACACTACAAAGACAAGTAATATATCAAAACGTGCGGATTGTTCCCGATCGGATTGCTATTACTTTGTGGAATGTTTCGCCAAATCGTTCAAGAAATATCGTGGTTTTTGTGGCGAAATTTTCCCATAGGAATGCATTGAGCAACTAGAGTGAGAAATGACAAATCTAGAGTGTAGAAGGAAAAATCAGAACATGATTTGTAAACTGCCATCAGTCTGTCATTTTCAAGCCCACCTACACATATCTTATATCAAAACGTTCAGCTAACCCTGCTGTCACTAAAAATGTTCACGGCTAGGACATACTCCTGATAGTTTTCACAATATGACCATTTGTTTGCACCTCACCCCTCCCATTGACTTTCATTGAAACTTCACTCTAGATACCTGACATTTTAAAAGACGTTTTTAAACTGCAACTGTGCCTTCATTTTTAATATTGCAGAGACATACTATATATCACAATTTAGGTCTGTTTCTTGTGATTGTCACAATATAAACCTTTTCACGGTAGCATTTATACTTTTAAAACTACAAGTGTTTGAAGATGGAAATCGCCAGTGAACTTGGCAAGTTTAAAAAGCCTGTTTAGAACAGACATGCTGACATTCCTCTCAGAGTGAGTTGTCATAGCAACCCAGCTGTCTCAGCACAGTGAGCCTACTCCGCCCTCTCCAGGTGCAGCAACCAAAGGTCACTCAAGAGGCAGGTGACTCACCAGGCTGGACTGTGAGCTTCAAAATACAAGCTGAAATGCATTTCTCACTATCAGGCTTGCAATGTGCACTGCTTACATTTCATCAATCATTTGGTAAAGGTTGCGGCAAGAACACTTTACACAATTTCCCCAGAAATTGTAGATTTTCTAGTTGTAATTAACCTCCTGTGGTGTTAGCTGCCTAGATGGAGGGTGGGTACGTCCAATATACCTGATGTTAAAGTTAAAATTAGAGTAAGAGTTGGGATGGGTTTTCGAGGTGTTCCCCATCCTTTCCTGGGGGTGTTATGGGACTGGTGAGGGTTATTGTTAGAATAGGATTGTTGATGGGAATGGCCGTTACGAGTTTGCCGTCCCTTTTTCTTAGGGCGTACCGGATGCCATCTCATGTCTCTGTGGCCTATATTATCATCAGTTATATGTTGTAAAGGGTCAAAGTGGTTAAATAAGGGGATAGAGTTTCCATCTTTAAGGTATGCCCTTCTAGGCGATCTGTAATCCTGATTGTAGTTGGATGAGATACGCTGTCTGGGTCTAGTGGGGAGGGTTACAGTTTGCTCCATGGAAATAGGGCGTGTGAAGTTAGTCCCACCCTCAGGTTCTGTTTTGGGAACTTGCCATTTGAAAACCAAATTTTCTTGGTAATCCCTGGAGTCTTTAGCATATTTCTTCTTTTTCTTTATTTTCTGATTCCTTTCCACACCCTCTAGGTGAATTTTAAGTCTTTTGGATTCAGTGTTATACTCCTCCATGCCTTTGTGAGGGGTTAATTTTTCTCAGATTTTTTGATTTCTTCATTCCCTACTGACTGGTTAGTAATATTGGCAGCACTGACTAGCTACCATTGATTGTTTACAGAGTGTTTCATACTTCGCTCACCTGATTTTTATTTACATGTGTGTACACCTTTTTATTCATATTTATAACTCCATTAATAAATGACAAGAGTACTACAATACTACAGTATGAGATCCCTATTTCTTTCTCTACCATGAGCATTTAAACCCTCAGGACCTAGGTCCCATCCGGCTGGAGGATGGATTAATTCCCCTATGACCAGACCATCCATGAGAGGAACCTCTGAGTGACCTCACCTTAAACACCCACACCATCAGAAGGAAAGATTTCCAGACCAGAGCAGGTTCCATTGAAGGAAGATCTCCAGGCTGGCAAATATTGGCTAAATGCGCATTAAGATTGCGCTTCTGGTGAGTTTGCAATCCCACTAATCTATCGCACACCACCAGATGATAAGCACTTCCCACTATTTGGCTGATTCCAGTATATATGCGCACAACTTGGTGGAATAGCACCTTCACGTCACAGAGATTGCTTATTGGGACTTTTATATCCATTTATATATATTGTTTTGTAAAGAAAACAAAACCTCAGCGCCCAGGACTCTCCTATTTAACACACAAATCCCCGTGAGATGCTGCTGTGCACAGGTACAAAAACCAAAAAACTTTTAACAATGAAAACCAGCGCAAACCCACATATTCAATTGCATTACTCAACTTGAAAAATCATTTTTTTGCTAATAAAGATATATATAATAAATTATATATAAATAAATTAATATAAAAATAAAAACATTAAATTAAATTCATAAGTCCAGTGACAAAAAAATCAAGTGATAAAAAATTGAAAAAGTCCCAAAAAAATATATATATATTTAACAGTCCCGTGACAAAAATAAATCAATTTATAATTATCATTGGATTCTTCCGTGTTACTGATCCCTTCACCATCCACCAGTGCAGAAATCAACATTAACCGCACTCACCAGATATTAGTAAGTCACACGCCTTTCAGGAATATTAAGGGCTCCTGGACCCCCTTTACTTTTGTGAGACCTCCAAATGCTGTTTCCTCTTATATTTGGGTACCTCTTCTGCTTACTCCTCTCACCGAATCCCCCAAAGAAAATCAGGAAAAAGAAAAGACCATAGCGTGATACCGTAGTAATCTCTCCTCCAAATAATCTCTCCAGACCACTCACATTCTTTTGCGGGATATAGCCCGCCTTTTATTCAAAACAACAATGATTTTCTTCCAAAATGATCCACTTTTCAGGTACACCGACTTCTTATAAGAGACCCCACAGTCTAGTGTGCAGCAGGATGGCAGACCTCAGCTACAGACTCATCTACTAGGCTAAGATGGCCCCTTGGAACGCACCGCTCGGCGTGCGCTCCACTCACCGGAAATGACGTCAGACGACGGACCAGGCAACCGGAAGTGCGTCAACGCGTTTCACCCCACCCACAGGGCGTTATCAAGACGCTCATTACCACTTCCAAGCCACTTATAAAGCATTAGGGGATCCCTCCCACTAATTAATCTGGACACAAAACCTGGACACAGGCATGTCCATCACCGCCATCCATCTGCACACCCATGTGGGGTCCCTTTACAACAAAAACCATTACAATAAATACATTAATTAAAAGACATAATACCTAATTTTAATCCTAAGTCTTCACCCCAAACACAAGGGTAAAGACAGATAAGAATAAATATAAATGAAAATAAAAATAAAAATAAAATAATAATAATAAAAATAGAAATAAAAACAAATATAAGTAAATAAAAATAAAATAATAATAAATACAAAAATAAAAATAAAAATAAATATAAATAATAGAAATAAAAATAAATAAAAATAAAAATAAAAAATAAAAATAAATAAAATAAAAATAAAAAAAAAAAAAAAAATTATAATAAAAAATATAAATAAATAAAAATAAAGATAAAAATAAAAATAAATAAAAATAAAAGTAAAAATAAAAATAAAAATAAATGTAAAAATAAAAATAATAAAAATAAAAATAAGATAAAAATGAAATAAAAACACCTAATCATGAACACGCACTACGGACTTATAACTGGATATTACCAATTCGACAAAAAGCAATTTATATCAATATCTACATTCAACCCATTAGGATACAATGTACCCATTTGATAAATCCACTTCGTTTCATTTTGGGACACATTTATTACCATATTACCTCCTCTCCAAGGGGCTTCTACTCTATCTATCCCACAAAATTTCAATGATGCCGGATCTCTGTTATGATACCTTCTAAAATGATATGATAAACTATGATGTTTGAATCCCTTCTTTATGTTCCTAATATGTTCTCCCAATCTGGTGGCAAGTTTCCTAGTTGTTCTCCCTATATACTGGAGTTTACAAGAGCACTCCAGCAGATAGGTAACATGCGTACTATCACATGATATAACTTTATTGATCTTATGGGATCCTCCATTATAACAGGATTGAAAATCCTTGTATTGCTTCTTTCTATCCCCTTTCAGGGTTCTACAAGCCAAACACCTCCCACACTTGAAAAAACCAGCCCTATCCAAAAAAGTAACCAATTTCTTAGGTACATCTGGAACATTTTTAACAAGCCTAGACCTTAAAGTAGATGGTTTTCTATATATAAACAGGGGTTTACTAGGTAACACTTTCCCAAGGGTTTCATCCCTCATTAAAATTGACCAATATTTTTTAATAATGTTTTCAACTAATTTGTAATGCTTAGAATATCCTGTGATGAAAGCCACATCTCCCAACTTCTTTTTACTTTCTTTTTTCTTTAGAAGTTCATCTCTACTGATCTTTCTAACCTGTTCCAATGAAACCGCCAGATTTTCTTCTCCATAGCCTTTCTCCCTAAACCTTTGCAACAACACCTCAGACTGTTCCAAAAAAACACCTTCATCATCACAATTACGTTTGATCCTAATAAGCTGACTCTTAGGGATGGATTTTAGCCAATTTTTATGGTGGCAACTAAAATTTGGAATATATCCATTCCTATCTACTTGCTTGAAATATGTCTTGGTATAAAACCTGTCATCTTTCTTGTAAATTGTCAGATCCAAAAAATCCACTCCCTCCTCACTAATATTTTTAGTAAATGATATGTTAAAAGAATTAATCCCCATTTCTTGGATAAACTCCTCCAGTGTCTCTCTTGTACCTTTCCAAATTATAATAATGTCATCGATAAATCATGTTAAAGAAGGGGGTAAAAGAGGAATACTTAACAAAAAAGAGATTAAATATCTGGTACCTTCTGCTCCAATAACACCTGTGATCTACCAATTACCAAAAATCCACAAAGATCTTAAAAAACCTCCCGGGAGACCCATTATTAGTGGGATAGATTCATTGTTCTGTAGATTGGGTGAATATGTGGATAAGTTTCTGCAACCTCTAGTTCCCATGTTTCCAGCGTACTTGAGGGATAGTGGTGATTTGATTAATCTGATTAGGGGAATTAGGGAAGAGGGGAGATGTGTGATGGCTAGTGTGGATGTCAATTCCCTGTACACTAATATAAGGCATGTGGATGCATTGGGAGCAGTTAAATGGGCCTTGGAGGCAAAAGCAGGTTTAAAATCACAGCAAACTGAATTTTTACTTAATAGTTTAAATTTAGCTATGTCACATAATTACTTTTGGTACTCTGGGAAATATTATAGGCAAGCAAGGGGTGTGGCCATGGGGGCCAAGTATGCACCATCGGTGGCAAACTTGTTCATGAGTAGGTGGGAAAGTGAAGCCATTTTCAAGAAAAGAACTACAGAGTTGCTAGTGTATAGAAGATTTATCGATGACATTATTATAATTTGGAAAGGTACAAGAGAGACACTGGAGGAGTTTATCCAAGAAATGGGGATTAATTCTTTTAACATATCATTTACTAAAAATATTAGTGAGGAGGGAGTGGATTTTTTGGATCTGACAATTTACAAGAAAGATGACAGGTTTTATACCAAGACATATTTCAAGCAAGTAGATAGGAATGGATATATTCCAAATTTTAGTTGCCACCATAAACATTGGCTAAAATCCATCCCTAAGAGTCAGCTTATTAGGATCAAACGTAATTGTGATGATGAAGGTGTTTTTTTGGAACAGTCTGAGGTGTTGTTGCAAAGGTTTAGGGAGAAAGGCTATGGAGAAGAAAATCAGGCGGTTTCATTGGAACAGGTTAGAAAGATCAGTAGAGATGAACTTCTAAAGAAAAAAGAAAGTAAAAAGAAGTTGGGAGATGTGGCTTTCATCACAGGATATTCTAAGCATTACAAATTAGTTGAAAACATTATTAAAAAATATTGGTCAATTTTAATGAGGGATGAAACCCTTGGGAAAGTGTTACCTAGTAAACCCCTGTTTATATATAGAAAACCATCTACTTTAAGGTCTAGGCTTGTTAAAAATGTTCCAGATGTACCTAAGAAATTGGTTACTTTTTTGGATAGGGCTGGTTTTTTCAAGTGTGGGAGGTGTTTGGCTTGTAGAACCCTGAAAGGGGATAGAAAGAAGCAATACAAGGATTTTCAATCCTGTTATAATGGAGGATCCCATAAGATCAATAAAGTTATATCATGTGATAGTACGCATGTTACCTATCTGCTGGAGTGCTCTTGTAAACTCCAGTATATAGGGAGAACAACTAGGAAACTTGCCACCAGATTGGGAGAACATATTAGGAACATAAAGAAGGGATTCAAACATCATAGTTTATCATATCATTTTAGAAGCTATCATAACAGAGATCCGGCATCGTTGAAATTTTGTGGGATAGATAGAGTAGAAGCCCCTTGGAGAGGAGGTAATATGGTAATAAATGTGTCCCAAAATGAAACGAAGTGGATTTATCAAATGGGTACATTGTATCCTAATGGGTTGAATGTAGATATTGATATAAATTGCTTTTTGTCGAATTGGTAATATCCAGTTATAAGTCCGTAGTGCGTGTTCATGATTAGGTGTTTTTATTTCATTTTTATCTTATTTTTATTATTTTTATATTTATTTTTATTTTTACTTTTATTTTTATTTATTTTTATCTTTATTTTTATTTATTTATATTTTTTATTATAATTTTTTTTTTTTTTTTTATTTATTTTTATTTTTTATTTTTATTTATTTTTATTTTTATTATTTATATTTATATTTATTTTTGTATTTATTTTTATTTACTTATATTTGTTTTTATTTCTATTTTTATTATTATTATTTTATTTTTATTTTCATTTATATTTATTCTTATCTGTCTTTACCCTTGTGTTTGGGGTGAAGACTTAGGATTAAAATTAGGTATTATGTCTTTTAATTAATGTATTTATTGTAATGGTTTTTGTTGTAAAGGGACCCCACATGGGTGTGCAGATGGATGGCGGTGATGGACATGCCTGTGTCCAGGTTTTGTGTCCAGATTAATTAGTGGGAGGGATCCCCTAATGCTTTATAAGCGGCTTGGAAGTGGTAATGAGCGTCTTGATAACGCCCTGTGGGTGGGGTGAAACGCATTGACGCACTTCCGGTTGCCTGGTCCGTCGTCTGACGTCATTTCCGGTGAGTGGAGCGCACGCCGAGCGGTGCGTTCCAAGGGGCCATCTTAGCCTAGTAGATGAGTCTGTAGCTGAGGTCTGCCATCCTGCTGCACACTAGACTGTGGGGTCTCTTATAAGAAGTCGGTGTACCTGAAAAGTGGATCATTTTGGAAGAAAATCATTGTTGTTTTGAATAAAAGGCGGGCTATATCCCGCAAAAGAATGTGAGTGGTCTGGAGAGATTATTTGGAGGAGAGATTACTACGGTATCACGCTATGGTCTTTTCTTTTTCCTGATTTTCTTTGGGGGATTCGGTGAGAGGAGTAAGCAGAAGAGGTACCCAAATATAAGAGGAAACAGCATTTGGAGGTCTCACAAAAGTAAAGGGGGTCCAGGAGCCCTTAATATTCCTGAAAGGCGTGTGACTTACTAATATCTGGTGAGTGCGGTTAATGTTGATTTCTGCACTGGTGGATGGTGAAGGGATCAGTAACACGGAAGAATCCAATGATAATTATAAATTGATTTATTTTTGTCACGGGACTGTTAAATATATATATATTTTTTTGGGACTTTTTCAATTTTTTATCACTTGATTTTTTTGTCACTGGACTTATGAATTTAATTTAATGTTTTTATTTTTATATTAATTTATTTATATATAATTTATTATATATATCTTTATTAGCAAAAAAATGATTTTTCAAGTTGAGTAATGCAATTGAATATGTGGGTTTGCGCTGGTTTTCATTGGTAAAATATATATTGTTTTGATTGACTTTTATGATTTTAATTAGTTTAAAGACTATGAGTTTTTAATACTTGGATTGATTTATGCGCTGCACCTTCCCTTAGCAAATTTGATCAGATTGAGAGGATTTGTAGTTCCTTTTTTGGAGCATATAGCTGCTATTTTTGGGAGCGCTAGCTGGCAAGCTGCACCTGGGATTGGAGAACACTAGGGGTATGGAGCCTGTAGCAGAACATGTCAGTTTTTAACAAAACATTCCATTTTTAATTTATACTTTTAAGATTCTTTGGGTTCTTTTTCATATGTTTTCTGATTGTTTTCCAAGGGGGAGATTGTTTTCCTGCTCCTCTGTGCAGCTCTATTCAATAAAATGTATGTGTTGGCCAGTGTTGGTGCCCCTTTATTTGTAGCCCCCCATAGTGATGTAATGGGTGGAGATAGTGCCCCTTTATATATCAGCTGTGGGCGGGGCCCAGGTAGTTTGGGTATGGGAGCAGGACACCCCTGAACAGCAGGATGTAGAGCTGTGCTGGAGGAAGCAGAGCCCTCTGCAGAGCTGAACTGCCAGACTGGACAGCAAGGACACATTGGTGACAGATGGAGAAACCTTGTCACTCCTGACCTTCATCTAGCAGGTCCTGTGGCTTGGTTTAGGACAGCCTAAAGTAGAGACCAGAGAGAGAGAGGTATAGTTTTTTTGCACTGGAGAATTCTGTCAGGATGTCATGTCATTGACTAATGTAGGTAGTGAAGAGTTGTACAGTATAGCATTAAAATGCAACTGGATTGGACATTTCTTTATTCCAGGTAACAAGCCTCTGGCTGGGAATATGTGTGTGAGCGGGCTTCAGGCCAAGAGAAATGTGACACAATATAGGCATAGTTTCTCCAAAAACAGGTAGGTGACTATCCCATCCAAGGAGAAGCAAAGAGGATCCAGAGTCACTTTGGCAGGAACAGCTGCCTAATAAGAGGTATTTCACAGTTACTACTGTTCGCAAACATGGTGGGATCACTTTCTGGAAACTGCAGGTACTGTACACTGCATACAGTAGGCTTGCAAAATAAAATAACAAAATATAAAAAGTAATAAGCAATAACTGGGAGCCGGCAGGGGCATTTGTTTTTGTCCATTGTCTCAAAAGGAGTGGAGAGGAATTAGAATACATGTCCCCTTTTTAGGGAGAATCACCCTCTCTATTTGTCCTGTTTATTGTTTTCACCCAGAGTAAAAGTGAAAGAAAATCGCAAACTTTAGGTTGTCACCAAAACAGGAATAGATGATAAATTTCCAATGAGGATACTAGTTCCTTCACTTTGGAGGGACTTCCGCTAACTTTCTGTTTTGGCTATGGGACAGGAAATCAAGGGAAATGTCCCCAATGGGACACAGATGACAGGGATTATAACGCTCCCTCACTTATTCAAAATGAAAAACGTTATCTTCAGTTGTACTTTAAAGTGATTCTAAAGCTTAAACAGTTTTACAGACCCTGCATTAAGGTAAAAAATGTTTAGGGATTAGTATCACCCCTTCCCCCACTCATACTTACCTGAGCTCTCACTCGTTCAAGGGCTATGCCCATCTGTAATGGTTGTCCTTGCTTTGCTGATACAGCAGGTGCTATTGGTTCCCACTGCTGTCAGTCAAATTCTGTGATGAGGGAATGTAGGATGGGGTTGAGCCACTGTGTCTGTGTCTATGGACACGGCCAGCATGGCTTGGGATAGAACCCATAGGCGTGCCACAAGAGGAAGTGACTTTCCATGGTGGCACACTGAGAAGAAGAGGTGCCAGGAGTACCAGCAAGGGACCCCAGAAGAGGAGGATTGGGCTGTTCTGTGTAGTTCTCTTGCACAGAGAAGGTAAGAATGTTTGTTATTTTGAAAAAATATATACTTTACAATCACTTTAAAACAGATGTATAAACAGGGCATAAGCACTAAAGCAGTTACACCTCTTCCTTTTCCATCATTAGAAAACTAGTCAGGGTGTCATCCTTTCTCCATAAAACAACTGCTGACACTGCTTTGAATGGACAGGGATATACTATATCGCAAGGGTATGTGCAAGTGCTTTCGGAATTTATGGAATTGGCAGTCAATGAATAAAGGAGCCTGAGGCTGAAAAACTTCAAAGGAGTATACAATAACAACAGAACTGGTAGGAAAAGTTTGAAAGTGCTGCTTACTCTGTACAGGAGCTGGAAATGCTATATTATCCTTACCACGTTACAATTTTGCAATAGATCCATACAAATACTCATCAGTTTGTATATTTTCAGTTAATGTATCAGGAAAAACTGATCAGAAATGGCAACCCTTGGTACCATCCAGTCATTATTTCACAATCCTGAGTGATAAAAATATATGAGAAACAGGGGCTGGTAATTATGTATTCCTTTGTATTACAATAGCTGGCAAATTTTCAGGGAAGTTCCTCCCCCTACTTGTACTATGTGCATAATGCATATTGATATACGTACATGGCATATGCAGGTAAAACGAAAAAGTTATCAGTATTCACTTTTAATGCTGACCTTTTCTGTGCATATTAGCACTACTGACTGAAACCATACTTCAAGGAAGACTTAAAGAAGTATGGTATGTAAAAAACAAACCTTCAAATTTTCACCTCCTTGCTGTAGAATCAATTTCAAGAGGCAAGTTCAAGAACTGAGCAATCACATGATCGCTGATTGCTCAGCTCTGTTTGCTAAAAGCAGAGAACAGTGACTGACAGTCAGCCATGCTCTGAAAGGCGGAGCCAGCTGTCATTCAGGCAACTAGGTGGATTCCAACAATATTGCCAGATTCCTTTCAGAGCCTGGTGTCACTTTGCCCCATCAGCTGATAAAAGGGAATTGTCTGTTATAAGCTTATTCTGGGTGACAGGAGGACAAAAGTAAATATATTGCTTTTGCCAGCTTTCTCTTTTAAAGCAATGCTCACCATCTCTACACTTTAGTGCATCCTCCTCTATTCCTGGCTTCTCTTTCAGAATGAGTGACACCCTGTGCAATTTGACTCACTCCTGTCAGCCCAGGGCATCAAGGACATGGCCCCTGTGAGTCTGTCATTAATTTTCCCTGGGCTCACAGAAATAGACTATCATGGCGTTGTCCTTGGAGAAGATAGGTCCAGTGGTGGAGACAATTTTTATTGCTCTAACCTCCAAGGTGTTGATGGGGATCTTTGCTTCCCTGGGTGAAAAAGTTCTCTGAACTGTAAAAGACTGAAACACACCTCCCCAGCCTGTGGGGCTGGCATCTGTTGATATCACTTTCCATAAGGTGGGAGAAAGGACTTTCCCATTTCCAATGCTGGATTGGTATTTGACCAAGCTATGGAGTTCCTTATTTGACTGGAGAAAAGCATAGGGAAGTCAAAAGATAGACAGTGTTTGTTAAAACCAACAGAATGTCGTGATGGTGGGGGGGGGGGGGCTTGAGTGGAACTGAGCCTCAGTGTAGGAACACAGAATCTTGTTGACCGAGGCAACCATGAGGCCTAGCACTCTCAAGGAGAATCTTACAGGGGGTTGTCTTTTTGATTTTAATGTTCAAGCCTGAGACCTTAGAGCACGAAGCTTGTCTGGTGCAAGGAAAACCTTTGCCTGGGTCATGTCACGGGTGAGGTCTAGATATCCTAGATGCAGGGAAGGCAGGAGGGGAAACTTTTGGAAGTTTATTACCCAACCAAAAGTCTGAAGAATCTGGATAGTCCTTTTTAAGTTTGCAGATAGTTGTGGGGGAGATAAATCCATCAAAAGAAAGTTGTCTAGGTACCTAGTAACTTGGAAGCTAAATTCTTAAGAGGGAAGAAGAGGTGCAAGTTGTTAGAACTGGGTGCAGAGCATAGGCTAAATGGCAGTGTGACAAATTGGAAGTGTCTGTCTATTATGAAGCCCTGATGAGCTGGGAATATGGAGGTAGGCATCTTGAGTGTCTACTGAAGCTACTGTAGGTATTCCCTTTGTCTTAGAAAGGCAATAACTGACCTTGTGGATTCCATGTGAAATTTGTGAATGCAAAGGTACTTGTTTAGTTAGTCCATTATAAAATGAATACCAGTGTTGCATTTTGGTAACAGGTTTGAATAGAACCCTTTGAACCTGCCTTCCAGAGGTACCAAAACAACCACTTCCTATGACAAGAAATGGTGCAGAGCGGTTTGTAAATCTGGCCATCCTTGGCCAGATTTTTGTTGGTTTGAGAAAAGAAAATAATTAGGGGTCAGAGTTTAAAAGTCTATTTTGTACCTCTTTAAAATCACTGGTTGAACCCATACGTAGGTCTGGGATGTCTGTGAGAAATAGAAATGGTAACAGATATTCCCCCCCCCCCTCAATCCTAGGAGTGGGGGCACCCTTTTCATTGTGGAGAGGGATTTTTGGCAGACTTGGTGGTCTTTTTGTTCCAAGTCTTGTTGTAAAACGAATTTTGGCTTTGAAGATGATGCCTGAGGAGAGTCATGTGGAGTTCTAAGGAGGTAGTAGAGGGGGCGTTTGGAACCTTCCGCTGTGGGAGAAGGACCCACCACCTGTGACATCTTTTATTAAATTTTCAAGGGCCTCACCAAAAACAAGTCCTCATTCAAAGGGCATATGAATGGAATATCTTTACAGGCAGCTTCCGCTGACCAGGCTTTCAGCCATAAGATTCTGCGCATATTAATAAAGTTTGAGAGAATAAAGTTTTTCATATCTGCCTCATCTAAGGGAGGTAGTTCCAACTCAGCTTGAGAAGATAGAGGTGGAGAGGAAGCCTGGCTTTTTTGGGCTCTGATATGGTTGCACACTCAAGAAGTCAATATAGTCAAACAAAAATTCCTGGTTGCCTGATAGTTTAATTGAATAATGAATATTATTCTGGGGACACTGCAAGTATATTGCAAGCAGTGGAGATATTAAGTCTCATACTTGCTAAAAGGCTGCAGTAATGGTCCGATAAAGGGACAAACCTGTCTTACCTTTCCACCTCCCTGTATGGTTCCAGGCTTCTTCTGTCATGGTGGCCATACCCCAGGAGGGTGTCTTCTGGTTCTGGGAGCCATAAGAATGGACCACTGTTCTGGACCTGTATAGCACCCTGTAGCTAACTACACATATTGCCCAGCTGAGATTAGCGCCCAAGCAGGATCTGGTGCCCAAAGAAACATTACAGGCCATCTCCACTGCAAGGAATTTATGTACAGTTTCCAAGGTTTTACTGAGCTTGCACAGATCCAGACGTACTGCTTCCATTATAGCAGAAAGCACTGAAGAGGTTGGATGAAGAATTCAAAGCAAATACAAACCAGTTAAGCATAGAAACTTCTCCATAGAGGATAAGTGGACAATCACCAAGAGGACTCTATAAAAAAACTGAGGTCTCATGGAATGGGGTAGGGTTACAGGGGTATGCCCAAAGGGAGGGTTTCCAACAGTTTTGCCAGCGTTCAATCACCTGAAGGTAGCAGCCTATAACCCAGAGTTTATGAATATCTAGCCTGTTTCCTGTATTATATAAGATATATTTTCACACAGGGGCAGACTGACCATTTGGAAACTGGGGCACTGCCCGAGGTCCCGGGGTCAGTAGGGGGCCCCATGAGATGCCCCTGGTACCTTTTTCATAGGCTTTTTGAGTTTGGGCAAGGACAAAGGGGCCCCATGATCCCCTATTGCCCGGGGGCCCCATGAGTTGTCAGTCTGCCCCTGTTTTCACCTTTTTATGTATCTTAACTTTCAGCCACTTCATGTATGCAACCCCAGCATCAGCTGCATATCATTCTTTAGAACTAGGGATGAGCTTGGGATTGGTCCAAATTCATGCTTGGCCAAACCCAGAAGGAAGCTGTTTGTCCTGGCAAATCAGCTGCAGGCTGCCCTGCAGCTGCATTGACACAAAGGGGCCGGATGCTCCTGACATAATTGAATATGGTCATATTAGGTTATTGATATCAGGAGCAAGCCACCGCTTTGTGTACGTGCAGATACAGGGCAAGCAGGGAATGCCACAACCGCACTGGGTTGGCACTGACAGCTTTCTTTTAGCATCAGGCAAAAATTAGTTCAGACTGAACCCAAGCTCATCCCTACTCAGGACTAAGTTGCTAATAGTGTCAACAGTGAACCATGCCTGGGAAATGTTTGTTAGTACAGCATTTTGTAGTCATCAGCAAGGGCACATCGGACAGAGTGACAGAGGCAAAATTGGGGGATCGATGTCACCCGAGAATGTGAAATACCTAAAAAAAGGACCAGGTATCATTTTAACAAAAGCTGCATAGTTAGAAAGATAAACAACATTTGTTATTACATTAATGTTAAAACTTATATGAGACTTTAGTGATTTGGTTTAATTTCTGAAGCCTAGAACAAGGTTGATTACCAAAATGCCTTCTTTTTTTCCAAAATTGAGGAATGAATTTGACTTTAGAGTTATCAGCAGGAATGCAATTTATACATGGTTGCAGAGTGTAGACAGCCAGGCTGGGGTCTCCGCATTTCCTGTTTTCTATTAATAATTCCAAAGAGAGGCCTCAAACAAAGAGAGGAAAAGGGTGTGACATGAAAGATCAACATGTATGTTAGAAGGCAAAGTAGCAATTTAAAAAGAGACATTTTTTAAAAAGGCAAAAACCATCATTCTGTATGTAAATGTGGTTACCCTGCTTAATCCCTTCTCGGGGGCACTGCAAAGGAGAGTGGCAGGCTAACATTTCATATTGTGTGTCTGCGTTTTTTAATAGCATACATTTACTGTCAGTCATTAAAATGTATAAACCAGCAACACAAACTATGATTTCATCAAAACGTAGTCACTTATAAATTCCCAAATATATATTTATTTAAATGTGTGTAAAGTGTGCAGAAATTAAGCTTTTATACACATGTTTTATCTACAGAGAATAATTAACAGGTAACAAAGTTGAACTGCTTTTTACATACATAAAGAGCCAGATTTATAAAACCTGGAGGAAAGGAAAGTGTCTGTGTTGCCATAGCAACCAGTCATGTTCTGCTTCTCTTTGCTGTGGGAAACAGATGCTTTTCTTTCTTCCTTTTTTTTCTTTACAAAGGAGACGTTTCCATTCTGATTATAATGGCTGAACAAATCCAGGCCCAAAGCCTGGGTCATGTCCCTTTTGGTCTATTTTAGTGTTTCCTGCTTATTACCATAATGCACTCCCCATTACAGCAAATATTTACTGTGTACCTTTGGTATATGGCAGTTTATCTTAGGATTCCCATAAAGTGTGTGGATAATATTTTAGTTCTGGGCTTCAGGGTCCATTGGTGGCAACCAAATAGGCAATGGGTGTGATACTGTGTGCCTGAGTGGCTGGGAATACTTGACCGTAAAAGAAAACTGATGACATCACAACTATTTAAAAAGGTAAGTTTAAGCTAAAAGATGTGAGAAAAAAACGCTCAATTTTGTTGTGGTTGGGGAATTGAAGTTAAGGGCAAATTTTCAGAGCATCCAAGACTTCCACTTTAATGCCTAAGACACTTTATCCTTACACTAATCTACCCCTGGACTCAGCCCTTACCTAACTAACCATTTATTGTGCCATATTCACACCTCCTGCGCTGGGAGTTTTTGCATGTACAAACCGCTACAGTGCATTCAATAACCCTGACCTCTTACTATTCATCAGTGCTTCACAGTAGCAAACAATAGTAGCCTTGCCCCTGTAAGAAATATATGTATTACATACTGAGGTCCACTGGTAAAGAATTTGTGTTTCATTTTTTTGGTTTACTCAGTGCTTGCAGAGTGATCAACCAAAGGTGCATGGCTCACTGGATCATAAAAGACTGGCAATTGATATAAGAGGGTAGTTAAATATTCAAGTATGATCTGAAGCTTTCCAAGCACTGACAAAACTTGCACGAGGAGAGTGGTACAGGCGGAGGCTGATATGTGCCTGCTACCATAGATGTGAGTTTGTTGCTCAGTCCAGTCATATGGTTGACTGTCCTCTCATATTTATTGCCTACTTAGAAGAGCTCCATGCCAGGTAAAGTGATTTAATGATTGATAGCACCTGTATTGAAAAGGCATGTAGTGCTCACTGACTGATCACCCATCAGGCACAAAATACCTACAAAAAATTGTAAATCACAGGGATGACATGACCCGGTTCTGGCACCTGGATTTTTACAGCCCTAGCCACCATAGACCGCATAATGCTATCTTTTCAGGTACCTGCAGAATCTTGGCACAAAGTAAGACTTATAGGACATTATTTACGATTTATCTATTCCTTGTGAAATGCAGCATAAGAGTTTGTCAGATCTCTGAAATCACACAAATACTAAATTTGCAAGACCAATGCCATATATCTGCCTAGACTGTATCATATCATGTAGCTCTAAGGGTCAGTTCACACTACCGACAGAAAATAATGTTCCCTTTTCTCTTGGGGGGAGTGATAACAGCTTCCAGCAAAGAAGGGGGGGAGGGGGGCAGTGCCTTGTGGGTTTTTTTTTACAACTTTTTCTCCTTTTTTTCTAAACTTTAATAAAATGTCATAAAGTGACATTGCATTCATTTCTATACATGGCAGCTCAGCTGCCATGCATACAAACAGGGTAGCACAGAGACCTGCGGGGCAGTGTGCAAAAATGCAGACGTTATATTTTTCTGCATCGTTCTGCCCCACAGCTGGAAGCAATTGTGAACAGGGCACACAGAAAAACGTTGTTTTCTGTGTGCCCTTGTGGATAGCTGCATCTTCCTTATGCAGAAAAATGCAGCTCGCTTCACAAGTGTGAACCGGCCCTAACTGGCCAACTGTAGGTTTATCTTCTCAATACCACATTTCCTTCATTGTTCTTAAAAATATAGGAGCAGAGATAAGGCTGTCAGTCATTTTCATGGATTTAAAGAAGCCTTCCTGTCAATGACATTCTTATCTATTTGTCTGGCAATGCATAAAGACAAGAACATATCTCACCAATAAGAACAGACAGTGAGACATCTGCCAATTCTTTTCCCCATCACTGTAGTGCTGGGATTCACATTTATCACAACTATACATAAATATCTTCTCAATTCGCCCACAGGGGATGCCTGGTCACTTATGATAGTCAGGAGCACTCATTATCACCCCCTTAAGAATTCCATACATGGTCTGATTTCAGGCATTGCTTGCAAAGACTAGTCCATGTATGATCACCCTATACTTTTAGGCATCTCCCCTGCAGGCCAGAGACAACCAATTACACCAAACCAGACCATTTTCAGTGTCACTGATGGCATGTCATGGCTATTATTGAAAATAACACAGGTACATTTTGTTGCACAGTGGGAGATGAGGACTGTTGTGATAAAAGACGTATTCAAATGCATAGCTGCCATATAGCAGCAAATGTGGAAATATGATGAACAATTAAAAACACACACCTCAGATACATCAGAACTATAATCTGAGACTATAAAATGTATGTAGAGAGATTATGTAACTATTTTATCTGTAAATATACAGAGATCAGTGCATGAGATCAGACACTGAACTATCGCCCACCTGTATGCATACAGAGACATTGTACAATGGCTTGCCTGTATACATACAGAGGTGACTGACTGTGAGAAGAGATTGTACTGTCTTTCCTATGTATACCTACAGAGATCATTGACAAGGTAGAATGTGTACTATCTATTATCTGTATATATACAGCGACCAAGAGCAGAAATTGTACTAGCTCACAGCCGTGTACATATAAAGTATTTGTTCATCAGCTTATTTACAGAAAAGAATACATGGCTTCAGGTTTTTGTGTGTACAATATATACACGAAAAAGAGTGTATGGGTAAAAAGACCAAGCTGTTATTCCCAGATTCCCCCCGCCCTTTCAATGGCCTTATGAATCCCAATTTGGAGGCCAAAAGTCTTTGTCATTCACAGCCATATACATTCAAGAAAATGGTATGCCAAACCCCTTTCAGTCATCAGGGGAACAAACAACATGCAGTTGGTCTGGACTCCCGACACTGCCTGTACTGGAGCTCCCGTCGCCTAAGTCTCGTGGTCCACAGGGTAAAAGACTAAGCTCTGATGAAGCCACGGGGCTAGCATGGTGCCTTATGGAGGCCCCATCTTCTTCTAGAGCCAGAAAAACTTCAGACAGACATGTGTTTTCCCTCACAAGCTCATCCTGCCGCCTCTCCAGTTCAGCCAGTTTTTTAAGGTACCCACCCAAGTCTTCCCTTAAGACTTTAGCTGCATGGTAGCCAAATAGTTGCCACTCACTAGCTAGTTTCTTGCTTTTTAATCTGTCATCATCCAAGAAGCAGCAGAGGTCTTTCAGCTCTCTATTCTCTTCCTGAAGACGATGGTTAACTTGTTTCAACTCACGAATCTCTGTCAAGTGGCCTTGCAGCTGGCGGTTGACCTCTTTTATAAGACGACCCCTTTGAATAAGAGCTGCCATTTTTTCTGCTTCCTCTTCTCTTAGCTTCCTGACAAGTTCCTCTTTGCTGTGAGACAGCATTTCTTCATCAGTCATCTTGGAGAGGTCTCGACCCAGTAGACCACATTCCTCATTCATTGTGTATATCCTCTGTGCCAGCTGCCGTGAACAAAATCTACAATTTCGGTTTTGGCCTCTTAAAAGCGGTATAAAATATTTTCGACCAAATGAGAGCAAGTAAATAGAAAAGTCATAAAAGGTTTCTAGCCTAATAAAGCTAAGCCCAGAAGTCCTTTTACTGTCTGACAAGTTGATGAGATAAAATATGAGATTATACTCCTTCACAGACCAAGAATTGGCCTGACTTGCTTTGATCTTGCTAGGTGTCTATTACCTTATCTTTTTGTTCATGTTCCTCATTTTTACAGAACTGTATCCAGAAAAGCTTGAAAATATCTGGATAAAAGAATAAAATGCATTAATCAAGTACATGTGTGAGTTTACAAATTCATTTTAATGAAGCTAATTGAAATAGAGCACATTAACATTGAGGTGCAAATCTGCATACTTATCGGAGATAGAAAAACTTTTTGCCTGGTAAAGCTAAGCTACGCAGCTATAGAAGGGCCACTTCATCAACCATTGTGGTAAACATTTAAATGTCACTTGTGATTATTTTTTAACAGTTTAAATAAGTCCACTCAAAAGATTTCATTCAGCTGAGTTGAGAACTCTATTGGGGCTGATCACCCACTGGCTTGTCCAAAGACTGCATTACCCTGTACCCAATCCTTCCATGTCCAGCCATGGCAAAATCGCAAAAAACATAAACACACTCCAGAGCGCACTGGCCTTGTGAAGCATGTAAAGCTACTTTAATATAAAAGTGGCCTAAAACACTCACAATTTAATACTGAAAAAGACCTATCTGTCACAAAATTCCAAAGTCCAATCTACACAATGACAGAGTTTCTACAAGCATTAGGACTTCAGAACTTCAACCAGCATAAGCACCCTACATTTTTGGGGATTGCCCCCTGCATCAGAATCCCTGCTTTTCGAAACCCCCCCACTAAACTCCTGTAGGAGAAAAAAAACTTCTTTAAACTTACAGTATGCATGAAGCCTAAAGGGTGAATGCCCCATAAATGTAGCAATCTGGAGCACTCATCACAGTCATGGTAATTGTGCTGATTGATTGATGCTTCATATGTATGTATACATTTCCTTTGTATTTATTGTTTATAGCTAATTCCCAATCTAGTCCATGAGCAGCAGATGGTAGCGAAGCTCTGCGATTAACATTCAAGTACCTTTTTTGGAGTCTTTTGGTGACATCCTCCATGCATATGGTGTCCTGAGCAGTGGTTGTATCATTTTGATAAAGTTTTCAAATTGCATACCATAATCTTACTCTGCATACAATTATACACAGGCTAAAGCACAAGCCTGGCAGCACCACTGCCTGGTATAAACCAAGCAAGGTAGGTATCTTGTAAGACATATTCGCATCAGGGGTACAGAGTTCTGATCTTGCAGTAGGGTAGATTTCATAGCTGGTATTCTGAAGACTAAATAATTGAACCTATTAACAACTACTCAAAACTCAATAATCTGTTTTGGGTAAACTTAATATAGAATATCCGTTTATTTTCTATCAACAAAATAAGTAGAATTGGTTAAAGCAACCCTGCAATGGGGAAAAGGTACTAAGCTAAAATAACTGATAGATAACAGACACAGTAAAATTTAATATCTTAATGTTCTTGTCTCAATATTCTATATGACTTCAGAAATATCCCACGTTCCAGGTATGTTCCAAGCACATAACTAGGCACACACTTAACTCTTTGATCGCCCTTGATGTTAATCCCTTCCCAACCAGTGTTATTAGTACAGTGATTAGTGTATATTTTTAGCACTGATCACTGTATTAGCATCACTGGTTCCCACAAAGTGTCAGTTAGTGTAAAAATGTCTGACGCAATATTGCTATCTTGCTATAAGCCGCTGATTGCTGCCATTACTAGTATAAAAAATACATTTTAAAAATTCCAGTATATGTACCATAATTTGTAGACACTATAACTTTTGCGCAAACTAATCAATACACAATTATTGGGATTTTTTTTACTAAAAATATGTAGCAGAATACATTTTAGCCTAAATTTATGAAGAAATTAGATTTTTAAAATGTTTTTATTGGATATGTTTTATAAAAAATATTGTTTTTTTTTTCAAAATTATCAGTCTTTTTTTGTTTATAGCGCAAAGAGTGATCAAATACCACCAAAAGAAAGCTCTATTTGTGGGAAAAAAGACCTAAATTTCATTTACGTACACTGTTGCATGACTACGCAATTGTCAGTTAAAGTATCGCAAAAAATGGCCTGGTCAGGAAGGGGGGTAAATCCTCTGGAGGGCAAGTGGTTAACCACTTCAAGTCCAGACACTTTCTCCCCCTTCCTGTCCAGGCCAACTTTCAGCACTATCACAGTTTGAATGACAATTGCGCAGTCATGCAACACTGTACCCATATTAATTTTTTTGAGACAGATAAAACTTTATTTTGGTGGTATTTATTCACCTCTGGGATTTTTATTTTTCTGCTATATAAATGAAAGTCCAAACATTTTGAAAAAAGAAGTGTTTTTCTTATAAAATTTTGCAAATAAATAATCTCTCTTCATAAATCTTGGCCAAAATGTATTCATCTATCTTTTTAGTAAAAAAAAAAAATAACCCAAATTAGTTTATAACCAAATTTTTCCAAAAATGTTTTGGCATTTTTATTTTTTATATTATTATTTATGTTTTTGTTTTTTTTTTTAACATACTGTCACCCTAGCAGTACAGTATCACCATAGTGGCACTGTACTACTTGTGGGGGGGTGATGAAGATTTTTTTTTTTTTTGCACTGATTGCTTTTACACCCATAAAGGCTGTAAAAGCAATCATTTCTCCTTCTCTCTGGCTGCATTCTTGCAGCCATTGAGAAATACTGTGCGTGCTGTGATTATTCACAGCTTGTCACATAGTACAAGGCTATTGTGAATATCCTTGTATCATGTGCCCTCTGTGATCATTCACAGATTTCACTAGTAGTAAGCAATGATGTCAATAGTGACATCTTGCTTACTACTATTTATGTGATCACTGATTGGCCAATCAGTGATCACATGATCGGGACCTCACACAGAAGTCCCATACAGCGATCAGTGTCCAGAGGACACAGCGGGCACCAGATCGTGGTGCCGAGCGCTCCCAGGGAGTGCACACAGGCAGGGAGTGGGGAGGACGTTTATAAATGGCCACCCGCTCCTGCAATGCTCCCGTCCAGACGTTTATATACATGGGCCAGACGGGAAGTGGTTAAAGAACTATACTCACCTTGGATCCAGCAATGAAGCATCCTAGAGCTCCCTGCCCAGTTGGTGACATCTTTGGGCAGCCGGCTTCCAGGTCATGATTGCTGGCCACTTTTATTGGCCAGGTGGAGATGACTTCACTCCTGCGCATGCACGGGAGTTCAGTCAGGTTTGGCATTGCCAAAGTTGCACAGTGAACTTCACCTATGTGGCTCACTGTACAGGGGCAGACAGGCAGGTAGGTAACTCAAATGCATTACATACGTCGTGAAGCCTGACTGGCAAAAAACTCCCAGAACATTGCTAAGTGAGGCCTAGTCATTACTGCTCAGCTCCACCGCCACAGGAGTGAGCTCTCAAACACTGAGCTCAGGGCTACTGCATCAGGAGAGAGGAGGAGAATGTGAGGGGGTTTGAATCAGAGAAGAGCTCACTCCTGTGATGGTGGAGGTAGGCAATAACGACTAGGCCTCACTTAGCAATATCCTGGGGGTATTCCAGTCAGCGCATTCGGAAGGTACGCATGTAAATGGCCTACACCTATTAAAAGGACATTATTCAACTTTAGTCAGAGCTGCATAGTTTGTTTTTATCTGCAGACACCCCTTATCTGCATAGGCAGTTTTTTTTTGTACAGGTGAACTAACCCTTTAATAGATAACTGCACTATGAAGAAACACCACCCAGTATCAAGCCTTGAGCCACTTTGAAATAATTAAAAAAATAAAAAAAAACATTTATTTAACCTCAGCCAGCGGTTCATTGTGATACAAGGCCTGCAGTCTTGAAAGCCTCAATGGCAGCTGCATGTCTATGAGACAGCCTGAGGCCAGTTTTTGCAGCTATACCTTGGTGCTGTAATAGGAGAAGCATAGTAAAGAACTGTCAGCTTTGGGCAGTCCATGGACTACAATGGAACAATTTTATATGTAACTTACTGCTTATCTAATGTTTACAAGACAGGCCAAGGCTTCCTACCTCTGGTGCTGTGCTTCTTTCTAAGTGCCAGTACACTGTCATGGGAACGTGAAAGCGCAGAGCCCGCGTCCTATTGTTTTCACTATATATCTAAAATAAATGGCCGCTTTGCTGGTCTATCTAAATCACTGGTGTCAAACTGGCGGTCCTCCAGCTGTTGCAGAACTACAAGTCCCATCATGCCTCTGCCTCTGGGAGTCATGCTTGTAACTGCCAGTCTTGCAATGCCTCATGGGACTTGTAGTTCCACAACAGCTGGAATACCGCCAGTTTGACACCCCTGATCTAAATCTACTACTATAGCTTTGATGACAACAAATATTGAACAGAAAATATTCCAACAGTTAGGTATTTTTTTTAAAGTCACTTCGGTGTTGAAATAACCTTGTTTATGGTATTTGTTATGTTAGGCAGACATGCAAATATCAGGCCTAGACTTGCAGAAAGGTCAGGGCCTTCACAGAAACATTTTTACAAGGTAACGGGCTGATTATCTTTCACCTTCTCACCACTTTTTAGGCAACATTCACCCATTAGCTGTGAGTCTCTGGTAGTTTTAGGCTCCATGCACACTGAGCTTAAAAAATGGCCAGTTCCCTTAGCAGAAAAAAACACTGATTTAGGTTCCATACACACTGGCGTTTTTATTTAAGCTCTTAAAAGCTATTATTAGCAATTTCTAGAAGCTAAATAGTGTTATCCTATGTGTCCATGCACAATACGTTAGGCTATTAGCATTTTTTGAGCTTCAGCTTTTAACAGCAGAAAAAAAATATTTTTTGTAGAGTTTTTTTAGCATTTTTCCAGTAGGAAAAAAAACGCGTAACACTCCTAAATGCTGCTAAAGCGCTCCTAACAGCTTTTTTCTAGCTTTTGTTTTTCTCTACATGTACTGGAAAAATGCTAATAAAACACTAATGCTCCTAAACACTTCTGAATGCTACTAAAAAACGCAATTACTAGTAGTTTTTATCCAGCGTTTTTTGAGCTTATAAAATATGCTAGTGTGCATGGAGCCATAGAGGGTTCTTGTACACAGGCGAGTTTGGGAGAGTTTAGTGTTTTTTCTGCTAGAAAGTTCAAATCAAAATACGTAAACCAGAAGGGTGTTTTTTCCTGCCTCTAAACACTGAGCTTAAAATATGCCTCTAATTGTCCTAATGTGCATGGACTCAGGATAACACTGAGCTGCTTCTACAGGCAAAACACAATACTCCTGTAGAAGCAGCGATTTATAAGCCAGTGTGCATGGAGACTTACCAACTCCTTTTCTTTTTAGCATTTTACAAGTGTTTTTCAGTGTTTTTGTGGACTTGAGAGTTTTTTATTATCATTTTTAACCAATAGAAAGCTAGTAACCAGGGGGAAACAAAACCTGTGATATGTGCATTTTTGCATGTTTTTCAGGCACTCACATTGAAGTTTATTGGGGTGAAAAATGCCTGAAGCTTGCAGATTAACCAGTTCCTGCCTGGCCTATTGTAATATGACAGCCGGGCAAGACTGTTGTCGTTCTGGGTGGCCGTCCGTCTGCCCCATGGGCGCGATCTGTCACCCGCTGAATCCACTGGACACAGCCAATGACAGATCACTGTACCGTCCTGCTGCCAGTACCATGTGATCGCTGTGACCAATAACAGCAGATTTAATGACAACTGTAAACAATGAATGGCTGCCTTTCATGCCATTCATTGTGTACAATTGTTAGCTGTGATTAGTCACAGTGATCACATGGTACCGACGGGGACAATCACAGCCCACAGAAAATCACAGCTAATCACAATACTTACTGAATGAATAGATTTAATTCAGTAAAGTGCTTGCTTATAGCAATGAAATTCACTGCTACAAGCAATAAAAAAAAAAAAAAAAAAAAGAATACTGATCACTTCCCCAGAGTAGTACTGTGTTACTATGGTAACACTGTATTGCTCTGGTCACAGTTTGTTTAAAAAAATCCTAAAAGAATGTAATAAAAAATAAATAAACAACAAATTAAAAAAAATTATTATTTTTTTCCATACTGTCACCAGTCAGTGTCCTTGATCACTGCCACACCATTATATGATGACGCTGTACTGCACTGGTGACAGTATATAAAACAAATTGTGAAAAATGTTTTTTTATATGTCTTCATTTTCCAAAAAATGATGACTAAAAATTAAAACTTCAAAAAACTTGCCATGCCTTTTACTAAATACCTTGGACTGTCTGCTTTCCAAAAAAGGGTCATTTGGGGGGTATTTGTACTGTCCTGATATTTTTGGGCCTCAAGAAATTAGATCATCAGTACATCAAGATTGATCGATTTTCAGATATATACCATAGTTTGTGGACTCTTTAACTGTCCTACAGACTAAATAATATACACACACCAAAAAAATTTAGCAGATTACATCTTGGCCTAAATTTATTACGAACAATTATTTATTTGCAAAATTTTATGACAGAAACGAAGAAAAACACTTTTTTTTTCAAAATGTTTGGTCTTTTTTTGTTTATTTAGCACAAAAATTAAAAACCCAGTGGTGATTAAATACCACCCAAATAAAGCTCTATTTGTGTGAAAAAAAAATTTAAGCAATTTTCTTTGGGTACAGTGTTGCATAACCGCACAACTGTTATTGAAATTGAAACAGCTCTGAAAATTGGCCTGGGCAGGAAGGAGGTGAAAGTGCCTGGTATTGAAGTTTTTAAAGGCATAGTTTACCTTTACCATAAAACATACCTCCTGAAGTCTGACTGAGAAACTCCCAGAGATGGCACCGTCCCATCCTACCTTGTTGCTAGGACGTTGTTAAGACACTGCCAGCCCTTACTGTTCACCTCAACCATCACAGAACCAAGCTCTTTCTCTGATTCAAACGCCTCTCTCATGCACTTTCTCCCCCTTGAAGCAGTAGCTCTGAGCATTAGCATCTCAGCATTTGACAGCTCTGAGCATCTCAATATTTGACAGCTCACTCCTGTAATGGTGAAGGTGAACAGTAACAGCTGGGAATCTAGGGAGGTCTAGGAAACGCAAAATTTCTGTAAAAACATACTAAAGTCAGTTTTAGGGCACACAAACACAATAAATTACCCACATTTTTAGTAAAATATAAAATGCAAGGTTGCACTGAGTAAACACAGTATATACCCAACATGTCAAACCTTACGTTTGTGTGGGCCCATCAAATGGGAAACAAACTTCAGTACCCTATATTTTCTATAGGTGACGCTTCAAAAGCCCCCCCCTATAGGTCATCTGTTTAGCGTTATGCTGGTGCTAGATTTATTGCTCTCACTCCAGCATGCACGGTGATATGTAATATGTGTATCACATTAGACGTTTTCATGCGTAGGCGCCCTTGATGCGTGTGTTTATGCTTATATGTGAGGGGGGCCTCAACATTTTTGGGGGGGTTACTTGGGTGTAACTTTAATTTTTTACCATTTACATTTTTTTCTTTCTTTTCATAACATAGGAGGCAAAAAGCAGCACAGTGGCCAAGTGGTTAGCACTTCCTCCTGGCAGTACTAGGGTTGTTGGTTTGAATCCCAACCATGGCACCACCTGCCTGAAGTTTGCATGTTCTCCCTGTGCCTGCGTGGGTTTCCTCCAGGTACTCCGGTTTCCTCCCACACTCCAAAGACATGCTTGTAGGTGAATTGGCTCCTGTCTAAATTGGCCCTAGTATGTGTATGTATGAATGTGAGTTAGGGACCTTAGATTGTACACCCCTTGAGGGTTAGGGACTGATGTGAATGTACAATATATATGTAAAGCGCTGCATAAATTGATGGCGCTATATAAGTACCTGAAATAAATAAAAGTCCCCCATGCGATGATGTTTTGATGACAAGTTCTCCTTAATGAGACATCCAGATCTAAAAGACCCTGGATGTCTACTCTGTGCTTTACTGAATGTAATGCAATTCAGAATGTAGGTACACTAAGCCCCCCACACACACACACCGCTGTCAGGTCTGTACAATGTATGGACCTGGCAGCGAAAGGGTTAAAAGTAGCTTGCGGGGATGAGAGACCTCACACCACTAGCTCAACAGCTGGAGAGGAATGTGCACAGCCCCAGCCTTCCTTCTAAGGCATGCCACTGACGCATTTCACCAGGGTTTAGACCTTGACCTCTATGACTAAGTCCCGTTGGGCAGGGTGAAATGCACCAGCGGCATGGCTTTGTAGAAGTGGATGTCGAGTGTTTGGAGCTTCAAGCTACATAATGCTCAGATGTGAATGGGGTCTTACTATTCCACAGGGAAATGACACAGTATAATGACAGAGTGTGTTCCCTGGCACTCAGAACAGTCAATATTTAAGCCTCATGCACACAGGATGTTTTTCCAACTCTCCTAGAATCCTTTCCTCCTGGCAGCAGCATTTTGTCAGAAAAAAACGCTTGACAGATGTAAAAGGGTGTAACGCATTTAGGTGTTAATTCATTTCATTGGCCAGAATGACAATATTCTGGCCAATAAAATTAACTAATGGTCAATCGCTAAATGCGCCTAGCACTAAGGCTACTTTCACACTGATCCTCCACAAAAACACAGCAAAAATGCATAGGCGCTTTCTGAGCGGTTTTAAAGGACATGTGACTTAAAAACTGCTCCAAAAACGCTTCACAGAGGCGTTTTTTTTAGCGTTTTTCATTGATTTCAATGGGAGGAGGTGTTTCTGGGGCATATTTTTTAACTCACCAAACATGTCCCAAAGATGCTGCAAACAGGAGTTCTTACACCGTAAGCGCAATGCCTCAGTGTGAAAACATACATAGATATACATTCACATGTATAGGGAAGCATTTTTCTTGAGCCTTTTAGGTGCTTTTTTTTTACGCAAAAACACTTCAAAAACTCCTCAGTGTGAAAGTAGCCTTGAGCACATTTAGATGCATTTACAGGCATTTTTTTGTTGAAACTCCACTGCTCCTGGATGCACTGGCAATGTTTTTTTTCTGCCTCTAAACCAGCAATGGGCAAACTACGGCCCGCGGGCCGTATACGGCCCGGCGGACCTTTTAATCCGGCCCGCGGAGCTAGGCTCCTCTCACAGTCCGCCCTGAAGACCGGTGTAGCAAAATCTGTCTCCTATGAGGATCTGTCCCCCTCGACGTATCTGTGCCGGAGATCGCCGATCGGCTGCTAATGCCTGAAACTGGCACATGCGCAGATACGTCGAGGGGGACAGATCCTCATAGGAGACAGATTTTCATGCCACACTGGAACGGCGCGGACACGGCGAGAGGAACGCGCGGAGCAAAGGTAAGTGAATTGACACAGGGGGGACTTGGGGACTTAATATGGGGAATGAATTACTATAGGGGGGATGAATTACTATAGGGGGGATGAATTACTATATGGGGGATGAATTACTATAGGGGGGATGAATTACTATATGGGGGATGAATTACTATGGGGGATGAATTACTATAGGGGGATGAATTACTATATGGGGGATGAATTACTATGGGGGATGAATTACTATATGGGGGATGAATTACTATGGGGGATGAATTACTATATGGGGGATGAATTACTATGGGGGATGAATTACTATAGGGGGGATGAATTACTATGGGGGATGAATTACTATATGGGGGATGAATTACTATATGGGGGATGAATTACTATGGGGGATGAATTACTATATGGGGGATGAATTACTATATGGGGATGAATTACTATGGGGGATGAATTACTATGGGGGATTAATTACTATATGGGGGATGAATTACTATGGGGGATGAATTACTATGGGGGGTGAATTACTATGGGGGATGAATTACTATGGGGGATGAATTACTATATGGGGGATGAATTACTATGGGGGATGAATTACTATATGGGGGATTAATTACTATGCTTACTATGGGGGAATATTACTATACTTACTATGGATGACACATACACATCATTCATCTACTCTTGGTCCGGCCCCCGGGTCCAATATATGAACCCATTGCGGCCCTCAAGTCAAAAAGTTTGCCCACCCCTGCTCTAAACTCTTCTAAAAACCTATGTGTGTATGGACACATAGACGAACATGCAACGGCATTTAGAGGCAGGAAAAAAAAATGCCAGATGCCCCTAAGAGCAGCTGAAAAAATATCCAGTGTGCCTGAGGCTTTAAAATCAAGGTGGTATATAGAGGGGCATATTTCCTAAGCCACAACTGAATTCTTGTTGTGAATCACATAGAAAAAAAACTATATATGTTGTTTTTCTGCTTGGTAGAGCAATGGGGTCCCACCCCTTAGGATCCGTTTACATTGGAACGTGGTGCAGGAGACCCACATTTCGTGTCGGTTTCCCACACCGTGATCTGTAACAAGTGTCAGTGCAAAGTTAAGGAACAGGCAAATGTAGGTCCCAAACACTGTGCGTTTGCCAGCACCATATTGCACTGGATTGCATGCTACAAAAGTACCATATATTCTGGTTGCAGTGCGTTGCCACTACTTCTGGTGCGGTGCGATTTCAGCCCATTCAAAATTATTGGGCTGAAATTGCACTGTACGGAACTGCATGTTAACCGCAGAGGAACTATACAGCGTTCTGGGATGACTCACATGCAGTTCCTAGTGTGAATGGGCCCTGCGCATTTAAAAAATACAAAAGGTTTATCATGTGCTTTTATATGCATTTCTCTGAGTTTTTGCACATAATATTACATTTGGTTATTATAGTACTCATGTTGCAAAAACATACCAACGCATATCAAATGAATGTGAAAATGTGCAAAAATGCGCAAAAACTGCATTAAAAGTAAAGGTGTTACTGGGGGTTAGCCTGCACAATAACAGAAAAGTCAAAAATATCATATTTCTGCACACTTGTGAATTCTTTTTCCTATACAGTTTCAAAGAGCAACATAAGCTATTTCACATAAAGCATTTACAGTAAATCTATATTTCAGTTATAGTCTGACACAGATTAAAGGATAAGGTCACCTTTCATTAAATAAATAAATACATGATTTTGCAGGTTAAAAAAATGTGTATTTATTATTTTTTACACTGAAGCCTGCAAAGCATTTCACCCACCATCACTGGAGTGTAGAGGCAATGTCAGGCTCCTGCAGTACAGTCATCTGCCTGAACCGACATATAGGCAGACAGTTACTGAGCTGCAGAAAGAGTCAATGAACTATGATGGTGCTGAACAATGTGCTCATAGTTCATTAAAAACTAGAAGTCATCTGCCATGGTGGCAGACAGGATTTGTAGTTACTTCATTAAAGCGGAATTCCACCCAAAAGGGGAAGTTTCGCTTAAAGATTGGTCCCCCACTCCCCATTAAGGATTGGAACCTTTGGGGAACGGGTACCCGAAATTGACAGGTACCCGGTCCCACTTCAGCTATGATCGCCTAGGCGATTGGAAGCAGAAGTTGTCCTCCTACCCTCCATCCCCGTAGTCTTCTGGGACATGAGACAGGTTCCAGAAGATGACGGTGCCATTCAGGAAGCACAGCGCTACTCGCGCATGTGCAGTGGGCACCCGGCTGTGAAGCCGCAAGCTGTCATAGCCGGGTGCCCACACTAAAGATGCCGGCGCCTGGAATACAGGATGGCCGGTGAAACGGGCTGCGGCAGGGGCACCGAGGGATCGTGGGACAGCTGCTGACTTTTATGTATTTACAGAGTGAGTGGAACTCCGCTTTTAACCTCTTGAACTCCAGATGATTTACCCTCCTTCCTGAGCAGGCCATTTTTGCAATACGGCGCTGTGTTACTTTAACTGACAATTGCGTGGTAATGTAACGCTGCACCCAAATTAAATTTAGGTCCATTTTTTCCCACAAATGGAGCTTTCTTTCGGTGCTAATTGATTGCCTCTGTGTTTTTTATTTTTTGCACTATAAACAAAAAAAGACCGACAATTTTGAAAAAAAACCCAGTATTTTTACGTTTTGTTATAAAACATATCCAGTGAAAAAATTTTAAAAATGTAATTTCGGCATAAATTTAGGCCAAAATGTACTCTGCTACATGTCTTTGCTAAAAAATATCCCAATATGTGTAAATTAATTTGTTTTTGGTGGCGATCAGCGACTTATAGAGGGACTGTGGTGGGAATTCTGACACTGGGGGGGGGGGAGGACTTGGTGCCACTGACATCCCCAGTGACACTAATACAGTGATCAGTGCTAATAAAAACCACTGACAGTGTACTAATGACACTGGGCAGAAAGGGGTTAACATCTAGGACGATCAAAGGTTTAACTGTGTGCTGTTTTACAAACTGTGCTGTGTGCGTATTACTGTGTAAGCATGCTGCTTTGTATTGCTCTGCTATGCAGAGCAATACAAAGCAACATGCTGGAGCTAACAGGAGAGAGATCTGCATTGTTTACATACAGACCTCTCCCCTGTCAGTGTTCTCCAGCAAAATTGCCGGCAGGGAATCTCTGCCTGGGACTCGGTAATAGACAGCTGTAGTTGCCAATGGCGGCGTGGGTAGGGACGGTGCGCGCGCCCCCTACCTGGAAATGCAGAATCACGTACAAACAAATGCATTTGTGTACGAGATGTGACAATTTCATTCCTGGAATGGCCAGTAGATACACCTTGCAACACACTTTTCCAGACGACTGTGCCACTGCCAGAAATATTCCTGGAATTAATTTTCCAAAATGCTGTGCAGTATCTTTGTCGTAGCACTCTGGATGTTCAGAATATCATCAAATCTGTGTCCTTTTAAGGCATTTTTAAATTTTGGAAACAGCCAAAAGTCGCAGGGTGCTAAGTTAGGGGAATAGGGTGGTTGGTAAAGTTTCGGAATGGATTTCTGGGCCAGGAACTCGTGAACACAACGCATCATGTGTAGGAGCATTGTTGTGGTGGGAGAATCCACTTGTCAGGCCAGAGTCCCGGTCTTTTCCTCCGAACAGATTCCTGTAACTTTTTTCATCTTCCACATTTGCATCCGGCCTTTGCATTTTTGGCTGCCCACTTCTTATGTCATCGTGGACACCTTCTCGCCCCTCCCTATACCGCCTATGTCATTTAAAAACACTTGATTCCTTCATGGAATGTTCACCATAAGCCTGTAGTGTAAAGTTTCGCACTTTTGCCAATTTTCAAGTAAAATTTTATATTAATCCCCTGCTACAGATTCCTGTCACTTATTTTCCACCAACAGCGCAATGCACACATATGTTATTTCATCTACTAAGCCTTAAAGACTGAGTCAACTGGTCTGTGAACAAGGCAAGTGCAAGTTATAACATGTCAGAACACACTTGAGTGCAAATGGTTTTGTGACTCACCACCTTATGCAGGCCATAGACGGTTTGTTTATCGGCCAATTTTTAGTCTGAAAGAATAATCGGCCTATTTTTACACTGTTAGTGGGGCAATGGCATCGGCCGATTTTCGCGGTTCCTCCTCATTTCGTTTATTGGTCATGCTGGAAAATTCGTGAAAAACGTCCAATTTTCGCAATCATTGGTGGCAACATCGGTTTACAGAACGAATGATGTTTCGTTTTTCGGACGAAAAATCGGCTGTTAAATGAACCGTCTGTGGCCTGCATTAGTGCTATGCTGCGGACATTTTGGGAATTAAATTGTCACACCTCATACATGAGCCATAATTGTTAATCCAGCATCGGTGGTCATTTAAAGTGCTTGTAAATCCTTACATATATCCAGTTAAGTGACTAGCCTCAGGTGATGCACAGAAATGAAACAAATCCTCCTACATAAGTTGTACCTGTTTTTCTGCAGCCCTCTTTTCGTCACGGCCTCCTGAAGCACACATTTTACACAGCATGTCATAGCTCTACAACAGGGGTCTACAAACGCTCCAAACAAAGGGCCAGTTTACCATCCTTCAGACTTTAGGGGGGCTGGATTGTGCCCAGTGGGGATAAAAATGTCCAGGAGCCTGGCATCCGTGAGAGTAAACAATGCCTCAGGTGTGGTGTTCAGTTGCATAGTGCATGTGGTCAGTAAGAGGAGGAGTAGTGCCCGCCATTGGTATTACAGAGAAGAATAGTGCCCCATCATTGGTGGGAGGAATAATGCCCAATCACTGGGAGGATTAAGCCCCACTGGTCGGGGGAATTAAGCCCCACTGTTGATGTCAGTGTTAGGAATAGTGCGTCAAGTCAGGAGAAATAGTGCCTCAAGAGCACTAGCAAAGGGCTGCAACCAGCCCTTGGGCTGCAGCTTGGGGACCACTGCTCTAGAAAGCAGGGGGTGAGGATATGACCTTACTCACTACAGGGCACAGAGCTGAATGTAGTCTGAGACCTGAGTGGAGGGAAAGTACATACCCCCCTCTACAAAGTCTCATAGGGAAACATTCACAGCTGATGCTGTCAATAATTTTCTGTGTGCTGTGGAGTGGGTAGACCCCAGGATTCTGTGGTGTTGGCATTAACAGAAGTGACTTATGCAGATAAAGAGACAGCAGGTAGGAACCACACTAGGTGCTTTGAATTGAGGCAAGCACACACTGTAGAGGGATATGCTTTGTTCATTTATCATTTTAGAGGTTTACAACCACTTTAAATAGGCCTGTTTGACCGCATCCTTACAACGCTATAGCCGAATGATGGCTACAGTGCGGTTGTCCAGTTCCAGATCAGTGCCCTGATGATCAGTGACCTACGGTGCCACCCACCAGTGCCCAGCAGTGCCACCCACCAGTTCCCATCTGTGCACAGCAGTGCCACCCATCAGTGCCCCCCATCAGTGCTGACCTGCAGCTGTGCCCATATAAGTGCCCGGTAGGCAAGTGGTTAAATAACGCAACATGCAATTGTCTTCGCAGTGAATCACAGAATGTATTTATTCTCTACACAGAGATAACAGAGTAACAACACCAAGGACATAGGGCTGCAAAGTACATGCTGTGGGACAAGCAAAATCTAGGCACAGTAACTATTATCATAAAACTGATAAAACTGTTTGTTAGGGAAAATGATTTATTTATCAATAGCTGGACAATTACCAGCAGCCCACTGAACTCAACAAAAAGCCACATCTCTGTCTGATTTAGCATATATACTGTAAATGTGGTTAATAGTCTTGATGAACCAGTCATCTATATGGCATAGGTCATGCTGAAAACAGAAACACTAACAGTGGAAATCACATCATGAAGGACGTGGACCTTATCTGTCACCTTTTATTATCCACTAGTTGAATACAATGTCCAAAGAAACTATTTCAACCAGTTTCTGGCATTCTAGGTCTGTAATGGCTAGGCCAATATCGTCACCATGTATACAAGCAAATCCTTTCATGACTTAATTAATTATATATATATATATACAGTAAACTTTAAGCAGCTGAAGTAATATGGAAATCTATTTTCAGTGACCTATAAAGAAGCAGGGCCAAGATTGACCTGTGCAGGAGAAAGTTCAGAATAAACATAAACTTCGGTGAACTAATCTAGATGCGCTGACTGTTTCGATGTACAGCTTTTCACAGCTTGAATTTTCCCCTGTGGCGTGTTTCAAGTAAATGTAAGCCATAAGTGAATGATATTTAGTTAGCTGAAGTACTGTGTATCATTGAAAACCATTTTTAAAAGACTTTAAAAGCCATTTTTAAAGACTAACTCCGGCCAACTAATAATCTCTTGCAGTGGATCTACAGCAGGGATCTCCAAACTTTCTAAACAAGGGGCCAGTTTACTGTCCTTCAGACTTTTGGGGAACCGGCTGTGATCAGTGGGAGTAGAAAATGTCTTTGTGTCAATGGGCGTAAACAATGCCTCACCTTTGGGGTCAGTGGGAGGAATAGTGCCCCTCTGTTGGTGTCATTGGGAGGAATAATGCCCCATTGTTGTTGTCAGTTGGAGGAATTGTGCCCTATCGTTGGTGTCCATGGAAGGAATTGTGCCAAATTGTTGGTGTCATTGGGAGGAATAGTGTTCCATCACTGGTGTCAGTGAGAGAAGTAGTGCCCCATCTTTGGTGTTAGTGGCAGGATTTGTGCCCCATCACTGGTGTCAATGGAATGAATTGTTTCTCAATGTTGTTGGCGTCATTGGGAGGAATAGTGTCCCATCGTTGGTGTCAGTGGGAGAAATTGTGCCCTATCACTGAGGTTAGTGTTAGGAATTATGCCCCATCCCTAGAAGGAATAGTGCCCCATCATTGGTGTCGTTGGGAGGGAATAGTGTCCTATTGTTGATGTCAGCAGGAGGAAATGTGCCCTTTTGTTAGTATCATTGAGAGGAACTGTGCCCCATGGTTGATGTCATTGGGAGGAATAGTGTTCCATCATTGGTTTCAGTGGGAGAAATTGTGACCCTTCATTAGTGTTAGCAGTATTATGCCCCATTGCTGGTATCAGTGGGAGGAATTTCGCCGTATTGTTGGTGTCAGTAGGAGGAATTATGACCCATCGCTGGTGTAATTGAGAGGAATTGTTCCCCATCGTTGATGTCAATGGAAGGATTAGTGCCCCATCCTTGGTGTCATTGAGAGGAACTGTGCCCCATCGTTGGTGTCATTGGGAGGAATTGTGCCTCATAATTTGTGTCAATGGAAAGGATTGTGCCTCAACATTGTTGGTGTCATAGGGAGAAATAGTGTTCCATCATTGGTTTTAGTGGGGGGAGTAGTGCCCCATTGCTAATGTCAGTAGGAAAAATTACGCCCCATTGTTGGTATCAATGTAAGTAATTGTGCTGCATTGATGCTGTCAGTAGGAGGAATTGTTCCCCATCGTTGATGTCAATGGAAGGATTAGTGCCCCATCCTTGGTGTCAGTGGGAGGAATAGCGTCCCATTGTTGGTGTCAGTCGGAGAAATTGTGCCCCATATTTGGTGTCAATGGAAGGAATTGTGTCTCATCATTGTTTTTGTCTGTGGGAGGAACAGTGTCCCATCATTGGTGTCAGTGGGAGAAATTGTTTGTTTTAGAGGTAGGAATTATTCCTCATTGTAGGTGTCTGTGGATGTAATAGTGCCCAAGGGCCGGATAAAGGCAAGCAAAGGGCCACAGTTTGGAGACCACTGGTCTAAGGGAACAAAAAAAAAAAGGATTTACTTAGCTAATTATCCGTTCCTCCCTGCAGCTAGACTGGTCCCTTCTGCTTCTTCTCCCCTGCACCCCAGTGGTCTAGAGTCCTGACATCATCAAAATCAAAGCAAGGTCCTTAGTCCTGTCTTGGATGTGATTACCCCGAGGGACAGTTCACCTCAGGAGCATGGACCAGCACCATCTGCCTGAAGAGCAGTGGATCAAGCAAGTAAAATGGTTTGGCCCCTGCAGTGTAGGTGTAGTCCCATTGCAAAGGATAATTTTACATTTTCCCAGAGTTGGGCTTTAACAAAATACGTTTCATATTTTTTTAATGCTTTGTTACATCTTAGCACTGCTTATCTCTGCTTATCTAACTTCCAGTCTACATGCATGCAGTCCAGTGTTGACTGCATGGCATTTCTCAGGGCAGGGTTTTCTGATAGTTCCTGATTACAGCGTAATGTGTTCTGAAAAGACCATATATAGTCTCCATCGGAAGTCCATGTGACAAGGCAACTGGGAGACCAAGAAAGAACATTGGCTGCATATCACAGGAAATGTCTGAACAAGGACCTTTTATAGTAGGATCACCAGGCATTATTTTAATGAGCCACAAAATGTAAAAATATTGAAAATGACACTAACCAGTTAAAGTTATATATGAGATTATAGTAATTGGGTTTACATAGACTTGTCCAACAAAAAATATCTTCTGTTAGTGACTCCCTGTCCCACTTGAAAATAATATTAAGGGCTAAATAACAAACATGTCACACTTACCTGCTCTGTGCAGTTGTTTTGCACAGAGCAGCCCCAATCCTCCTCTTCTCAGGTCCCCCTCTGGTGCTCCTGGCTCCTCCTTCCTGCGTAGTGCCCCCAGAGCGAGAAGCTTGCTATGGGGGCACCCAAGCAAGCTTGCTCCTGAGCTGCTGCTGTGTGTGTCCATTCACACACAGACCCGCAACTCGGCCCCGCCCTCTGTCTCGGCTCACTGGCTGTTATTGCCAATGTCTCCACTGCTGTATCTTCCAATCAGAAGGGAGAGTCCGCAGAGAGCCAAAGGCTGAATTGCGATGGGGCTCAGGTAGGTATTAGAGGAGGCTGTGGGGGGAACACAGAAGGTTTTTTTACCTTCATGCAGAAAATGCATGAAGGTAAAAAAAAACTTTCAGCCTTTACAACCATTTTAAGGGCCCATCTACATTCCTGTGGTGCATAATATGTGTTGCACTAAGGAAGCTGATTCAGAATAAATGGTCTGCCAACACGCATGGCCTTACACACAGGTGCCTTAGTGTACTGGGCTGCCATTCCAAATGAATGAGACTGAAAAGCAGCAATGCATGTTACATGTGTCACCGTACATTGCGATATACAGAGCCATATGAAGGATAAGAATGGAGAGGAGATACTGAAAAGTAGCAACATGTTACATGTGTTACCATGCATTACTTGTAACATGCAAAAGTGTGGATATCCGCCCAACACCTGACATATAATACATTTTGACACTTGTTCCATGCTATTACCAACCAAGTGGCTTGCTATCCAGAAAGTCATCTAACCTTTGTCCTCAGTTTTCGTATGTTGGATCTTAAGTTAGCCATACATTGTAAGATTTCTTTTGTTCAGTCCAGCAAGCTGAACAAGAGAAATCTATCGATTCCCCCATCTGCAGTGGACATTGTGCATTGACGAATCTCCACTGTTGACTATTTTATTCTGAGAGCCAGCACTCACGGCTGTCAAAATACCCAAAGAGTAGATGCATCTGACTATTTGGCCAACAATTTTCTGACTGGATCCTTATAGTTTCAATTTGAAGGATGTCAGGGCTACCCTTGATTGGCTTTTCACTGATTCATCAGGAAATTTGCTCTGCATCTTACATCTAAGAGTTCACCAAGAAAATCCATCTCTAGGCTGATATTTCTCTATTACTGAAAATCTGTCTAGATAACAAGCACACCCTGAATGTACCCCACCTTTCTTACTACAACTTGTACTTCTTTCAGCATAATTAGGGAACTCCTGAGCGGATGCCAAGTTGTAAAAATTTCACTACATGACACTTTTGGCCTTTCTGCCATAAAGACAAAACCATATTATGGACAAGGGCAGAAAGGTAGGAAGATTGTGATAAGTGAAGAACTTCTACTTCAAGCCTAAAGGCCACCATACACATTACGATCTGACTATACAATCTCTGCACAATCAACTTTAGGCTAGCCAAATACCATACAATCTGATAGTACAATCCTTTTTACAATCTTGGCTTACCAAAACTATGTAATATAAGGACAAACTTAAAGTGGTTGTAAAGGTTCAAGGTAGAAAAACGTGTGCAGCAGCCCCCCCCCCTCCCCAATACAGGCATACCTCGGTTTATGAATTTTATTCGTTCTGCGGAACTTTTTGTATTGCGAATAATTTGTAAACCGAAACGCGGATTCCCATAGGAATGCATTGAAAACCAATTAATCTGTTCCAGAGGTCAGAAAAAAGTAAATAAAAAGTCTTTTATCTGTTCAAAACTCTTTATAAAGTGCACTTTAAAGGCATAAATACTGTACAGGGACATGATTAAAAATTAATTTGTAAATGCATTGAAAACCAATTAATCCGTTCCGGAGGTCCGAAAAAGGTCAAAAAAAGTTTTATCTGTTCAAAACTCTTTATAAAGTGCACTTTAAAGGCATAAAGGCACATGATTAAAAAAAAAATCGTAAATGCATTGAAAACTAATGAATCCATTCCGGAGGTCAGAAATAAGTAAAAAATAGGTCTTATCTGTTCAAAACTCTTTATAAAGTGCACTTTAAAGGAATAGTACTGTACAGGGACATGATTAAAAAAAAAATTTGTAAATGCTTTGCAAAGCAATTGATCCGTTCGTATTGCGAAAAAAATTTGTAAACTGAGCCATTGTTTTCAATGGATTTTCATTCGTAAACTGAAAATTACACTAACCGATGCGTTCCCAAACCGAGGTACGTCTGTACTTACCTGAGCCCCATCTCGATCCAAGGATGAACAGTTCCCCTGGGTCTCTTATTTCTCGCTGGCTGAGACAACAGCAGGAGCCATTGGCTACTGTCAATCACAGCCAGTGAGCCAATGAGGGGAAAGCAAGGGGGGGCTGAGTCATGTTTCATGTGAGAGTGGACACACAGTGCAGCAGCTCAGGAGTAGGCTTGGTTGAGTGCCCCCATAGCAAGCTGCTGGATATGGGTAGGCAATTGGAAGGAAGGAGGGGCCAGGAGCACCGGCACGGGACCTGAGAGGAGGAGGATCAGGGCTACTCTGTGCAAAACAACTGTAAAGAGCAGGTAAGTATGAAGTATGAAGAAAAAAATCTGCCTTAAGGGCCAGTTCACACCACATGCAGTCCAGTGTGTTTATTTTCTGTATGAAAAACACATTAATAGTAGGTTACATGGTTTCCAATGGCCTGGTTCATACCAGTGCAGTCAATTCCAGTGCATTCCAGTTCCAGAAAAAAGTAAAACATGCTGCATTTTTTCTGCACTGAACCATACTGGAACACAGTAAAATGCATCAAAAATGCATGGAACGCACATGTATGGACATTGTTTAAAAAAAAGAGAAAAGCGCAAAAATGCGTCAAAAACGTGCATACAGAAATGCATCCAGAACACATTTGGACTGCGTTTCTATGGTGTGAACCGGCACTTAATATCACTTTAATCAACCAATTCCATTCATAGCCAATCAGTCAGGCCCTAGGGCAGCCCACACATTTATCATATATTTCATCCAACCAGCATCTTGAAAGAAAAAAAAATTATTTGATACCCCTATCCAAATATTCAATGTAGGTAGGGGAATCCTCCTGCGGTGCCATTGTGTTCTGAAGGCCTTCCCCACCGTCAGAATACAATGATCAGTGCTGCTGGCTATAGCCAGCGGTACTGATCAAATAGGAAAAACCCAACAGACTGAAATTTGTCTGGTCCCTGCTCAACTGGACGAATTTCGATCCATGTATAGCTGGATTTACACTATAAATTGATGGTTGATACAAAGGAGATTATACGGTCAGGTTTAGTGTATGGTCACTAAAGCTGAACTCCAGGAAACGTAAAAATTCTCCCTTGCAGTGGGGCTGTGCCCACATTGCATGGGTGACCCAGTCCTCTGCTCCTCTATGCTGATAGACCGGTCCCTGTAGCACCTTCTCCCCCATGTTCTAAAGCAGGGGTCTCCAAACTTTCTAAACAAAGGGCTAGTTTAGTGTCCTTACAACTTTAGGGGGGCCAGACTATAGCCAATAGGAGTAGAAAAGGTCCCAACGTCAGTGGAAAAAACAATGTCCCAGCGTTGCTATCAGAGGGAGGAATTGTGCCCCATCATTAGAAGGAATTGTGCCCCTTCACTGGTGTCACCCACATGAAAGAAAAATATATTTTTAAAATATTCTTCCCAAATATATTGACATATATTTGAAATACTACAGTTTTGGCCATATTCAATATATATATATATATATATATATATATATATTATGTTGAAATGTGTTTTTATTACAAAATAGATGAAAAATATTTTTAAAACTACATTTTAAAATATATGTAAAAAAATATAAAAAATATATGTTAAAATTACTTTTTTATATGTAAAAAAATCTGAAGAATATATTTTAAAAAATATATATGTAAAATATATTTTTCATGTGTATATATATATATATATATACACACTACATGTTGAAATGCATGTTTTATATATTACAAAATATATAAAAAATATATTTGAAAATATACTTTTTTTAAATATATTCTTTCTGATTTTTTTTAATATATAAAAAAGTCCTTTTAACATATATTTTTACATACATTTGTAAATGCATTCCAAAAATGTAGAATTGTATTTTTAAAGACATACAGTATATTTGAAAATGTAGTTTTAAAATTATTTTTCATATATTTTGTAATAAAAACACATTTCAACATACAATATATATATATATATATATATATATATAATTTATTTATTGAAATATTTTTTGAAATATATTGAATATGGCCAAAATTGTAGTATTTCAAATATGTCAATATATTTGGGAAGAATATTTTAAAAATATATTTCAAATATATTTTTCTTCCATATGGGCAGTGGAGGGAATTATGCCTCACTGTTGGAACTAGTGGATAAAATAGTGCCCCAAGGGCCAGATAAAAGCAAGCAAAGGGCCGCATCCGGCCCTGGGGCCACAGTTTGGAGATCACTGCTCTAGAGGTCTAGAGACCACTGCTCTAGAGGCCCTGATGTCATCATGACTACTGCAGGGTCCATAGCCCTGCATTGGAAATGAGGATGCTGAGGTACAGTGTACCCCCCTGGAGCATAGGGGAACGCCGTCTGCTGGGGGAGAGGGGTAAGTAAAAGTATATTTTTCAGCCCCTGGACTAATTGAGCAGTTAACCCTTACAGTACAGGCACAACCCAATTGCAATGAATAATTTGCAGGTTTCCCAGAGTTGGGCTTTAAGCCATGCAATATAAAGACCTACCTAAACTATCATATAAATCTGGATCCAATTAGGCAGGTACAACATAGTTAGTCAATCTAAAGGAGATTGTACACAAACAATTGCATTGTGTGCGGTGAGCTTAGGACACCTTGATATACAGCAAATTACAGTCCAGACCATCTTCATGAATCTGGTAAACATGGCATGTGCATTTTATTTTTTAGGAATACACTGATGGGTTGAAAAGAAAAACTGCAATTAAAAAAAGCGTAACCTGAGAAGAAATGGAAGTGATAAGAATCCAGGAAAACACGGCGTATGGGAAGCCAAGCAGATTGATTCGGCAGAAGGGAGTCGAATCAATTACATTGAGATATATAGAACCATAGAAAGGATGGGGCTGGAGAGGAGGTACCGTAACCAAGAATTGTTTATTTCTAGGATGTCAAATGACAGCAATGAAAAGAGATAAAAATGGGGCTATAGATGTGCAGCAAAACCAGGCTGTCAGTAGAAGGATGATCATGTGATGAAAACTATACAGTGCATAGAGAGATGGGCTCCAATGCAGCATGGGGTAAAGCACATAAAATGGAAGATCCTGAGCAGGATGGCCGGGGATGCAGAGATCCATCCAGGAGAGCAGATTTAATCCCACAGATGGTGATGAGGCTTGCAGTGACAGAAGGAGGGGAGGAGAGGGCAAGAAGCAGGCAAGGAATGCAAGGTGAGGGAAATGGAGAAATACAAAGAGAAAGCCAGATGCAGATAAGAGAAGGAGGAGGGGAGGGCAGGGGAGAGGTAAAGGAGAGGAATGGAAGACAGCTAAATAAAAGGACAATCATCAGGAGCAAGGAGACCAGGATGATGGAGGATGAAAATCTAGACATGGACAGGCAGATCAGGATTTGTAAAGCAGAAAAGGACTAACCTGCTCCTGCAGCTGATGGAGAGAGAGTGGAAGCTGGAGAACATGGGAAGGAGGGGAGAAGGCAGAGAAAGGGAGGTGTGCAACGTCACAGGCTGGGAGAGCTCAGGAAATCCTGTACACCACAAACTGCTGGACACTGGATGGATATGGGACTTGTTTGTCTACAGGCATGGCCAGATGTGCATCTAGATATGACAGCCATGTATATGTCATCAGATGAGCCATCACCAGGGGCACTGAAATGTCTGACAGATACTGCATCTTGTACACCTAGCTGCTGACAGCGGATCTTTACTAATAATAGATTTTTTTTTTTAATTTAATTTAATTTAGATTTATTGCTTGTGAAGGCTCATTCGGTGATCATTAAATTATTACTGAAATGCATGTCTCTGACACTGCTTGAGATAAACGGGGCAAAGTATTGGGCGCCATCAAAAGGAGTTATGATGCTGCACCCAGCAACAAATTCTGATACTACACTATAGGAATTTTACACGTGTTCAGGGCTGGTTCACACCATGCCCGGAGCTGTGCATTCCTGTGCAATTCACATGTGGTTCTGTGTGGTGCAATTTCAAGCCCATTCATTTTGAATGGGCTCAAATTGCACCAAGCCAAACGTAGTACATGCACTACTTTTTAGAACACACTGTAAGCAGATCGCATGGTACAAAAGTAACATGATCCGTTGTGAGCAGTTTGCAACCTGTGTTTGAGGTGTTGTTAACATCGTATTGATACCTGCTGCAGATTGCAAAATTGCACAGAAACACACCACACATTCCTGCGCGATTCTAGGTTGGGCATGGTGTAAACGGGCACTTAGTCATCATTTGCTGGAAAGTGCCTAAAGCAGGGGTCCTCAAACTTTTTAAACAGGGAGCCAGTTCACTGAGCTTCACACTGTTGGGGGGCCAGACTATAGTTTGAAAAAAATATGAACAAATTCCTGTGCACACCACGCACCTCTTATTTGTAGTGCAAAAAAAAACAGGAAAAAACAATAAATATTTAAAATGCACTGTACACTGTAACGCACTTGACACCAAAATGCACAGTACACTGTAACGCACTTGATACCAAAATGCACTGTACACTGTAACACACTTGACAACACAATTCACTCTACTTGGTGCCTGGTGTGCTCTCCTGTCCTGTTGCTCCTCTGGCTGCAGAAGGTGAAATCGGGGGAAATCCAGGATCGTCAGCATGCAACATATATGGGGTGACACCGGACCCGCTTTAAGAAAAGGTAAGTTGTAAAGAAAGCCGACGATCCCCGCAGGATGGATCGGATCTGTGGATTGAGCATAATGGATCGGAGTCTGATCCATTATGCTCAGTCTGCAGATCTGATCCATTCTGCAGGGATTGTCGGAGGGGGTGTCACCAAGTGTTACTGCACCGGGTGACACCAACCCTAGGGACCCTCTGCTACCTTCCCTTCCCTTTTTGCAGGGACAAAGCCCCACTGATCCAACATTGTTTATGCATGATACCATGATTGGTACCTGTTATACTTTCAAGTTGATCCCTGTTCAACATTGTGTTAAATTTTGACTACGTTTTTTTATTATTCTTATTATACAGGATTTATATAGTGCCAACAGTTTGCTCTGCGCTTTACAATATAAAATGTCTGTATTGCTTACTTTTTGGGAAAAAAAATTCAGCAGGAAGTTCTGCTGCTGAACATGATCCATTGAGGTGAATGGGGCTGTGATGCAACCATCCTGCGGCATGGTGGATTGGCATTTTGAGGGTTAACACAGGCAGTAAGTATTGCCCTTTGAGAAGTGATCCACCACAGATAACATTTCAGAGGGGCGCCAGTAAAGCCGCATGTATGAACAAGCCTTTATCATTCGTTCACACTGATGCGGTGTGGAATTCACAGTGTTTTCAGTGCAAATTCCGCACCACATCACAATCGCATCCCATTCACACGGACCGATGCAGGTGTGTACGTTAAGTTAACGACACCCCCACATCGATCAGCAGAACACTGTGCGATGTGCAGAATCGGATCACATAGTTGTGAATATCTATACGATCCAATTCTAGTGTGGACCTAATTCTAGTGCTGCTCTAATCGTACTGCATACAAATCGCATGTGATTTGTACAGGAATGCGGTGCAGTTCCTGTGCGAATCACATGGGATTTCCACAACCGCTGTAGTGTGAACCTAGGCATAGACTGATGTTAGATGGGTAATTTTGTAGCAGAAATTAATTCCTGCTACAACTCACTAATGCCAGTGATGCACTACGGCATTGGGTTATGCTCTGCTACAAATCTGCAGGATTTGAGTGGGACAGGAGGAAGCAGCACAAGTAACCAATCAGTTCAAGTGTTGACAAGAAGCATGCTGAAAAGAGGAGAGAGGAGAGAAATGAACTCATCACTGTGCTGCTTCTCATTTCAATGTCCAGTCACAGGCTGGGGGGGGTTCAGAATGACCTGGGCTCAGAGGAAGTGGGTAAAAAAAATGCTGGCCATCGGACTAAGGACATCTAGCAGCAGCAAATAGTACTTTGTGTGAGAAATCTCTGGATTGAACGTGAATATTGCAGCAAAAGCTGGTTTTGTTATTTTATCTTTCCATGACCTCTTCATTTTTATCTTGTTTTTCTGGCTAGAGTTCTGCTTTCAGGTAGCAAATATTAGCTCAAAAATAAAAAAAAACTCAGACACTGCTAAATAAAGGGTCAATGCACTACTGCCAATGCTAAAGCAGCTTAGCTAAATCCGCAGAATACTTGCCGGTATTGCCCCCCCTGCCACCAATCTATGCTGCATTGAAGAACTACCTTGGCTTAAAACATACTGTATGTACATTCAAAACTAAACTTTTTTTGCAGTTTTGGATAGTTTTGGGAAGGGTTAAAACCCCTGTCACTTTATTTTTTTTTTGCTGTCTTTGACCTGTTATAGTAAATCTCTGCTAAGTGAAGGAAATTCCCCTCATATGCAAGCCATACACGGGTTGAACACTGAACGAATTTTCTTTAGAAAATCAGAAATGTTGTGTGTTTTATAATCCGATGGTGCCACCATTGATTTCCAAATTTGACCAACTTTAAGCTTTTAATTTCACCTCATGTTACAACATAAAATAATTTTCTTTTCCTTCAGGTCACAGCTCATGCTCATTTCTTTTTCAATTACATTTCTCACACGATTTTCCCATTATTGATTAGAAATTCAAAAAATTTCCAACATGTCCAATCACTCAAATTCGATGGTTGCTTCAAAACCGGTTTTTGCTGTGGCCCACTAATGCTGTGGAATTCAAACAAAAATTCTTAGAAAAGATTTTCTAAAGGAAATTCTTTTGGAATTCTAAAGAAAATTCAACCCATGTATGGCTGGCTTTAGACAGGAGTCCTTAGCACAGGTGTCCATATTTGAAAATTATCTCTCTATTCTTGTTTTGGAGCACCTGTAAAATTTCACATTTCCGATTATTTTCTGCTTGGAAGAGCCAACAGAAAAAAAGGAGAGGACAAATTTTCCTAGGACAGTCAGCAAAAAAATAAAATAAATTAAAAAAAATCACTGGGGTTCTAACCCTTCCCAACTCTACATATAACTAAAGCTAAACTTCAGCCTTACTTTCAGTCTTGCACAGTTGTAAAGGCCCTTCTTCTGTACTGAAATTGCTTATGCTGATGTCACTGCATACTGTGAACTTCTCACAGTTTGAAGTAGTAGCTGCAGCAAGTTAGAAAGAGCCCATCTCATTCTCTGACTAAAAAAACATCCAGCATCAACAAGCCTTTTTCTCCCCAGCCTGAGTGCACCGGACAAATATAAGCAGATAAACCATTTTACTCGCAGGTCAGCTCTGACATTTCTGACATACATGTAAAAATCTGCAGTTTTTTTGCTCAGAACCCCCAAGCATTATAGATTTGGGAAAGCAGAGACCCTGGAAAATAAAATGGCGGTTGCAATTTTTTTTATCACATGATATTAGTGCAGTCACTTTTAAAATGCAAATTTTAGGAAAAAATACACTGATAAATATACATATATATTTAGAGCACAAAAACACAATATAATACCCAATTTTTGATAAAATATAAAAGATAATGTTACGCTGAGTATTCCTTCCTGATCCCCCGAGAGGCAATCGGATAATCCCTATACCTATAAATAGTAACCAGTTATATTCTGTGTATCCAAGAAAGAGTCCAGACCTTTTTTAAAGCAATCCACTGAGCTGGCCAGAACCAACTCTTGAGGGAGTCTATTTCACATTTTCACAGCTCTCACTGTGAAGAAACCTTTCCGTGTTTCGAGATTACATATATTTCCCTCCAGACGTAAAGAGCGCCCCCTTGTCCTCTGTGATGACCTCAGGGTAAACAGTTCTACACCGAGTTCACTATTTGAACCACTGATGTATTTATACATGTTGATCATATCCCCCCTTAATCTCCTTATCTCAAGAGAGAATAAATTCAGTTCCTCTAATCTTTCCTCATAGGTGAGCTCCTCCATGCCTCGTACCAGTTTGGTTGCCCTTCTCTGTACTTTCTCCAGTTCCCCAATGTTCTTTTTGTGAATTGGTGCCCAAAACTGAACTGCATATTCCAGATGTGGTCTTACTAATGATTTGTACAGGGGTAATATGATATATCTCTCTCTGGAGTCTATACCTCTTTTAATACAAGAGAGGATTTTGCTCGCTTTACAAACAGCAGCTTGGCATTGCATGCCATTATTAAGCTTGTGATCTACCAGAACTCCCAGATCCTTCTCCACCATTGAGTCCCCCAGTTGTACCCCCCTAGTATGTATGATGCATCATATTCTTAGCCCCAAGTGCATAACCTTACATTTATCAACATTAAACCTCATTTGCCACATATTTGCCAAATTAAACAGTGCATTGGGGTTGGTTTGTAAATTGGAGACATCCTGTAAGGACATTATTCCACTACACAGTTTGGTGTCATCTGCAAAGACTGAAATGGGATTTTAATCCCAGACCCTATATTGTTTATAAATATATTAAAAAGTAAGGGTCCGAACACTGAACCTTGGGGTACACCACTGACAACCCTAGACCATTTAGAGTATGAATCATTAACCACTACTCTCTGAATATGATCTTTTAGCCATTTTTTTATCCATTTACATACAGATTTTTCCAAGCCTGTAGACTTTACCTTACACATTAGCTGTATGTGTCAAACACTTTTGCAAAATTCAAGTATACCACATTCACCTCCACCCCTCTGTCCAAGGTTTTGCTCACCCCCTCATATAAAGAAATCAGATTTCTTTGACAACCTCTGTCTTTCAGCTCCATAGTTTTGTAAAAGAGTGATGATCCGTGCCGCAGCAAGAGACAGTGTATTGCAGCTGGGTCGACAGATAGTGTGTGTACAGCTGTGGCCGCTCAGCCCATACAAAACAATGACATGCTGACCGGAGAAGTATTTATTTGCATGTATCTTTAGCACCCTACTCTAGTTAGACTGCTAGGCTAAATTTCTTTTTGGCCTCACTGTAGTCGGCAGAGCAGTAATCTATTGTTTTTGTCTGGTCAGGGTTTCCAGGCTGGGTGTATGATTTCTCCCGCTTCCTTCTGGAGGAAACTTCCAAAACTTAAGGTAGGGAGAGTCAACTGTCCAGTAGGAATATGACATGAAAATAGACTGTCTAAAGTATGACAAAATATGACAGAAATGGAAAAATCCCATAAACTGGATGTTAAACAGTCCAAGGTAATATAATATCAGTCCAAAAAGGTATTGTCAGGGATCTCCTCGATCCCTGCCGCGATGGTCCCGGCGCAGGCGCACTGCTCCGCCCTGTACACGGGCACTAGGTCCGGGCCGGCCGCGGCGTTCGAGTTCGCGCATGCGCAGTAGAAGCCGCTGCCGCCCGCTGGGCACCAATGGCAGCGCAGGGCGGGATATTTAAAGGTCCCTGAGCTGTCATTTCGTTGCCTTCTGGTCTTACCTGCTTCCTGTGATTCTGTACCTGTGCCTAGTAAGTTTATTGACCCGGATTGTTTCTTAACCTGCTGATTTCTCCTGCCCAGACCCTTGCTTGCCTGACCTCTCTCCCTGGATGCCCCTCATTAGATCTGACCTCCTGTTGCTGACCTGGCGTGTGACCCGACGATTCTCTGCCTGCTCCCTTGTACCCTACCGTCCTCTACGTTACCGACTCGGCCTGTCTGACTACGCACTTGCTCAGCCATCCATCCATCCATCCCATCGGGGTCACCCGACCTCCTCACATCTGGCTCTCCCTGGTTGGAGCCCCTGGCGAACACCCCTACCACTGACAGGTGTGCTCAGTAGAGGCGACCTGGTCTCGGGGTACTACAAGTCCATCCCCACCATCAGGGGCCCTGGTGAACAAGTACCCTGGGGCTTAGACTCCACGCTCTGGGCACGCCTGACAAGTGGAGTGCTAGTGGTGCCGCTCGGCGGTCCCCCACAGTACCAGAAGGCCATGACTGAGCCTCGAGGAGGGCTCTCCCCGTTGGACGAAGTTTGCAGGCACCTGGCTACCCTGACGCAAGCAGTAAACACATTACAGGACAGATGTCTGCAGATCGAGAATCGGTTTCAGGCCTGCACCATATCTGTTCCTGTTTCACAGGCCCCGGCTCCTGCACCACCGGTCGCAGCAGCCCACGAGCCGGCTCCTGGGCCTTCCACATCACTCCCTATGGCAGAACCCCGAGTACCCTTACCCGAGCGCTTCCACGGGGATCGCACACGCTTTCGGTCATTCCGTGACTCCTGTCTGCTCTATTTTGAACTGCAGCCACGGACCTTTTTGACAGAATCGGTGAAAGTGGGGTTTGTTGTCTCCCTGTTGCAGGGTGAACCCCAAGACTGGGCCCACCGACTAAGGGGAAACAATGATCCTCACCTGGTTACGGTCGACAGCTTCTTTAATGCTATGGCCATCTTATACGATGACCCACAACGGGCGGCCTCGGCCGAGGCCACATTATACGCACTCCGACAAGGTCGGCGGGCGGCTGAGGAATACGCCTCTGACTTTAGGCGCTGGATGGGTGACACTCGTTGGAACGAGTTCGCACTTTTGCACCAGTTCCGTATGGGCCTTTCTGAGGCTCTGAAAGACGAGCTCGCCCGGGTGGAGGTGCCCGAGACATTAGAGGACTTGATTGCACTCACCATTAAAATTGACCGTAGGCTACGGGAGCGCAGATTGGAGAGGTCTGGTCAGAGTCGCGGAAATACCTGGGGGTCATTCCAAGGATCCGGTCAACATACTAGGCTAAACATCCAGAACCTGCCGTCTGAAGATGCTCCCGAACCCATGCAGCTAGGCCTGGCACGGCCTAAACTATCGCCTGAGGAACGCCAGCGCAGACGCTCCCAGAATCTGTGTCTGTACTGCGGCGAAGCTGGTCACATGGTGCGTTCCTGCCCGCAGAAACTGAGTAAGTTCACCTCATCTTCGTTATCTGTTGGCAATATGAATCCGTCCCAGTACTTAGTTGTTCCCCTCTCCTTTCAGCTTTCAGAAAGGACCGTGAAGGTGACGGCCATAGTTGATTCGGGGGCATGCAGCTGTTTTGTGGATATCAATTTTGCTCACCAGCAGGGTATCCCCCTCCGCCCAAAGGAGAAGGGGTTTCACATCTTTTTGGCTGATGGTTCCCGGATAAAGTCAGGGGTAGTTAACCAGGAGACCCCTTCCATTGTGACTTCCATTGCCGGTCAGCACCGGGAACTCCTCCGCCTGGATGCTATTGCATCACCCCTTTTCCCAGTCATTCTGGGGCTCCCTTGGTTGCGGGCCCATAACCCCCAAATTGACTGGGAAACTGGGGTTGTCTCGTTCCCCTCCCCATACTGTCGGAAACTGTGTCCTCCTGTCCTCCTGTGCTCTGAAGGGGATGACAGTCTAAAACAAGTGATTCCTGCAGCCTATCATAAGTTTCTTGATGTGTTCAGTGAACGGGGAGCAGATGCTCTACCCCCCCACCGCCCATATGACTGTCCTATTGATCTGTTACCCGGTTCTGAAATTCCGTTCGGGCGAATTTTTCCCCTTTCTGAGCTAGAATTAGGGGCCCTGAAGGACTATATTGAGGACAGCCTCCGAAAGGGATTCATCCGTCCCTCCACTTCCCCAGCAGGTGCAGGGATCTTCTTTGTAGAAAAGAAGGACAAGACTTTGAGGCCATGTATTGACTATCGGGAGCTGAATAGGGTCACAATTAAAAATCGTTACCCATTACCACTGGTACCTGAATTATTCCAGAGCTTAAAAGCTGCAGTAGTATTTACCAAACTGGACTTAAGGGGAGCCTACAATTTGGTTCGCATAAGGGAGGGGGATGAGTGGAAGACGGCCTTCCGCACCCGTTTCGGCCATTTCGAATACCTGGTCATGCCTTTCGGGTTGTGCAATGCGCCAGCCACCTTCCAGCACTTTGTAAACGACATCTTTAGGGACTTCCTGGACATCTTTGTCATCGTCTACTTAGACGACATTTTGATTTTCTCATCCTCCCTGGGGGAGCACAGGGTACATGTAACAAAGGTGTTGGGGCGGTTGCGGCAGCACAGGTTGTACGCTAAAGCAGAGAAATGCTGCTTTGAACAGGCTAGCGTTACATTTCTGGGTCTGATTATCTCCACCACGGGGGTCGCAATGGACCCTCAGAAGGTCTCTGCGATCCTAGATTGGCCTGAACCCACGGACAGGAAAAGCGTCCAACGTTTCATTGGGTTCGCAAACTTCTACCGGAAGTTCATCAAGAACTTCTCGGGTCTGGTCTCCCCCATCACTCAGTTAACCAAGCTTGGGACGCGATTCAGATGGACGCCAGAGGCACAGGAAGCTTTTGAAGCACTAAAAAAGTTATTTACCTCGGCACCCATTCTGGGTCATCTTGACGCCTCCCTGCCCTACATCTTAGAAGTAGATGCGTCAGAAAACGCGGTTGGCTCCATCCTTTCCCAGCGGAAGGGCGCCAAGGAATTACTTCACCCAGTAGCATTCTTTTCACGGAAACTTACCCCTTCGGAGAGGAACTACGACATTGGGGATCGCGAACTACTGGCTATCAAAACCGCATTAGAAGAATGGAGGTACCTGCTGGAAGGTGCCTCCCATCCCATCCTGATATTCACGGACCACAAGAACCTGGAATATCTGAGGACGGCCAAACGTCTGCGCCCACGACAAGCAAGATGGGCATTGATTTTCTCGAGGTTCCAGTTCCACATCACATACAGGCCCGGCTCGAAAAACACGAAGCCTGACGCGTTGTCGCGCATGTACGAGGACACCAAGGAGACCCCAGTACCCGACACTATTCTTCCTGCAGGAAATTTCTTGGCCCTCCAGACGAACCTTCGCTCCGAGATCCTGAGAGCGTCCACAGCGATGTCTACCTCCGATGGGGCGCCCCTCCAGAACAAGGAGGGACTCCTATGGAGGGAGGACCGGATTGTGGTGCCGGAGGATGCCCGAACCTTAGTCTTGGGTCATTGCCATGACCACCCAATGGCAGGACATTTTGGGCCGGTCAAGACCCTGAAACTTCTCCGACGTTCCTTCTGGTGGCCGGACATGGCCAAGGATTGTAAGAATTACGTGGGCTCCTGTGCCATCTGCCAGCGGAACAAGCCTTCAAGAAATAAGGCGTGGGGCCTGCTACGTCCATTACCCATCCCTGAACGGCCCTGGCAGAAAATCTCTATGGACTTCATAGTCGAGCTTCCACCTTCACTGGACCACACAGCAATTCTCGTAGTCGTGGACCGCTTATCCAAGATGGCCCATTTCATTCCTTTACGGAAGACTCCATCAGCAGCCGAGACGGCGCAAGTCTTTATTCGAGAGATCGGTAGACTGCATGGGGTTCCCGAAGACATCGTCTCGGACCGAGGGGTGCAGTTTACCTCGCGGTTTTGGAGGGCGTTGTGCAAAGCCCTGGATATCAAGCTGTCCCTTTCCTCGGCATTTCACCCTCAGACCAATGGTCAGACCGAAAGGACCAATCAGACCCTGGAGCAATACCTGCGATGCTACACATCATTCTCTCAGGACGACTGGGTGCCACTTCTCCCTTTGGCGGAATTCGCGTACAACAACGCTTGCCATTCAGCAACTGGGCAGTCCCCGTTCTTCTCCAACTATGGGTTTCATCCTGTCTTCCTCCAGGACTTAGTCCCGGAATGCCCGATTCCAGCGACACAGGATGCACTGACCTTCACTTCCAACAATAAAAAACTACAGGAAGCCATTCGTCAAGCCCAAGAAGACTACAAGAGGGCTTTTAATAGGAAGCGAAGAGGGGACCTGGTGTTGCAGCCCGGAGAGAAGGTTTGGCTGGCTACGTCAAACTTGAAGATGCTCTGCCCGTCAAAAAAGTTGGGACCTAAATTTATAGGCCCTTTTTGCATCAAACGGATGGTCAATGAAGTGGCCTATGAACTTGTTCTCCCTGAGACACTCAAGATCCACCCTGTCTTCCACGTGTCCCTGTTGAAACCAGTAGTCCCTGATGCCTTCCCGGAACGGGAATCCAGGCCCCCGGAGGCCGTAACGGTTGAAGAGGAAGAAGAATTCGAGGTGGAGGCAATCCTGAAGTGCCGACGAAGGGGGGGCCAGACCCAATTTCTCATCAAGTGGAAGGGCTACGGCCCTGAGGACAATTCGTGGGAACCAGCCCATAATGTCCATGCACCTAGACTTGTCCGGAGGTTTCTTTGTGATCACCCGTGGTGGAGAGATCGGGTGGGCATCCGGAGGTTGCCCGTAGGGGGGGGCAATGTCAGGGATCTCCTCGATCCCTGCTGCGATGGTCCCGGCGCAGGCGCACTGCTCCGCCCTGTACACGGGCACTAGGTCTGGGCCGGCCGCGGCGTTCGAGTTCGCGCATGCGCAGTAGAAGCCGCGGCCGCCCGCTGGGCACCAATGGCAGCGCAGGGCGGGATATTTAAAGGTCCCTGAGCTGTTATTTCGTTGCCTTCTGGTCTTACCTGCTTCCTGTGATTCTGTACCTGTGCCTAGTAAGTTTATTGACCCGGATTGTTTCTTGACCTGCTGATTTCTCCTGCCCAGACCCTTGCTTGCCTGACCTCTCTCCCTGGATGCCCCGCATTAGATCTGACCTCCTGTTGCTGACCTGGCGTGTGACCCGACGATTCTCTGCCTGCTCCCTTGTACCCTACCGTCCTCTACGTTACCGACTCGGCCTGTCTGACTACGCACTTGCTCAGCCATCCATCCATCCATCCCATCGGGGTCACCCGACCTCCTCACATCTGGCTCTCCCTGGTTGGAGCCCCTGGCGAACACCCCTACCACTGACAGGTGTGCTCAGTAGAGGCGACCTGGTCTCGGGGTACTACAAGTCCATCCCCACCATCAGGGGCCCTGGTGAACAAGTACCCTGGGGCTTAGACTCCGCGCTCTGGGCACGCCTGACCAGTGGAGTGCTAGTGGTGCCGCTCGGCGGTCCCTCACAGGTATATTCCAGTGATGGAGTATAAATGACTTCAATCCAAATGGGTATATTCCAGCATCCTAACATGAAGGTGTAGAAAAATTGCCCACTCACCGGAAGTGCAATTTAATGTGCACATAGAAATTCCATGAAGCCGGAGGTCCCATGAAGGTATAGCCTGATGATAAAGGTGCCCTCTGGTGGTGGATAGGGTGACGGCTGACGGAGAAGTTGATCTGGACCAATTTCCCAAATTGTCCTGCCTGGGTGGACTCCTAGAATGCTGGGCTGAGATGTGGAAGCTCAGTTCCAGGTAGTAGAGATGAGAACGCTCATAGTGTAGTATTATAAAAAGTATTTATTGAGTATATATCATTAAGATAAAACAGTAAACGTACAGGGTTAGAGTACCTATACAGGTATAGTGTAAATGAGCTCTTTAAATACACTGACCAGTGAATATAAGTGATAGCCACCGGACCTCCTGATGTAGAGGCTCTGCACGCCTTGACGTTACGCCACCGGAAAACTATTGACAGCATCCACCCCCTCCCTCCCAAAAAAAGCATTGTAAAAAAAAAAAACAAAACAATTAATTGTAAAAAAAATGATAAAAATATTCAATTGTAAGTATAAGTAAAATAAAAAACTACTGACACCACCCACTGCTCTACTGACACTGTCCACTTCCCACCTGACACCATCCACTGCCCCCCCCTTCCCCTAGAAGCACTGTGAAAAAAGTATTCAAATAATAAATGAAAAAAAATATAAAACAAATATATAAAAATAATAGAAAATAAAATAATAAAAACAAAAAACAACTGCCACCGTCCACTGCCCTACTGACACCATCCACTGCCCCTTACCCCAAAGCATTGTGAAAAAAATAATAAAAAATAAATTGAAAAAATAATTAAAAAGTGACTCCATCTACTGACCTACAGACACTGTCCACTGCCCTACAGACACTGTCCACTGCCACCCCAAAATCATTGTGAAAAAAAAAAATACAAAAATAAATTTAAAAAAATACAATTAAAAAAATTCTGACACTATCCATTGTTCTATTGACACCATCCACTGGCCCCCCAAAAGCATTTTGAAAAAATGAAAAAAATAATAAAAATTTAAATTGTGAAAAAAAAAAAAACATTGTAAAAAAATAAATAAATAAAGAGCTACTGACACTGTCCACTGCCCTACTGACACCATGCTGCACATACTACCCACTGCCATACTCTCAGCACTCCTCTCCTGCATATGCTACCCACCACCATACACTCCACACCCCTCTCCTGCACATACTACCCACCGCCATACTGTAAGGGACCGCCCGGCGGTACTACTAGCACTCCACTGAATAGGCGTCCCCAGCGCACGGAGTCTAAGTCCCAGGGTGCTTGTTCACCAGGGCCCCTGATGGTGGGGATGGACTTGGAGCTCCCTGAGACCAGGTCGTGACTACCGGGTGCGTCCGTCAGTGGTAGTAGTATGCGCAAGGGGCTCCCACGGGGAAGAGTCTGATGTGAGGAGGTCAGAAGACCCCACTGCACGGGATGGATGGATGGATGAGCAGGGTCAGACGGGCCGGGTCGGTAACAGAGAGGGCGGCAAGGTACAAGGCAGCGGGCATAGAATGGTCGGGTCACACGCCAGGTCAGCAACAGCAGGCAAAGCAAGGGTCAGAACAGGCGAAAACAGCAAGGTCAGGTACAATCCGGGTCAATAACTTACAGGGTACAGGTTCACAGGATTCAGAATGCAGGAAAGACCAGAAGGCACTGAATGACAGCTCAGGGTCGTTTAAATATCCCGCCCTGCGCTGCCATTGGTGCCCAGCGGGCGGCCGCGGCTTCTACTGCGCATGCGGAAACTCGAACGCCGCGGCCGGCTCGGAACCAGTGCTCGAGTCCCTGCGCCGGGCGGCATACTGCGCCTGCGCCGGGACCAACGCGGCGGGGATCGAGGGGATCCCTAACATTGCCCCCCCCCTACGGGCAACCTCCGGATGCCCACCCGATCTCTCCACCACGGGTGATCGCGAAAGAACCTCCGGACAAGTCTGGGTGCATGGACATTATGGGCTGGTTCCCAAGAATTGTCCTCAGGACCATAGCCCTTCCATTTGATAAGGAATTGGGTCTGGCCTCCCCTCCTTCGACACTTCAGGATTGTTTCAACCTCAAATTCTTCTTCTCCTTCGACCGTTACCGCTTCCGGGGGTCTAGATTCCCGGTCAGGGAAGGCATCTGGGACCACAGGCTTCAGAAGGGACACATGAAAGACCGGGTGGATCTTGAGCGTGTCAGGGAGGGCGAGTTCATAGGCTACTTCGTTAACCATCCGTTTAATGCAGAAGGGGCCTATAAATTTGGGTCCCAATTTCTTTGATGGGCAAAGCATCTTTAGATTGGACGTCGCCAGCCAAACCTTCTCCCCAGGCCGCAATACCAGATCTCCTCTCCGTTTCCTGTTGAATGCTTTCCTGTAGTCTTCCTGGGCCCGACTGATGGCCACTTGAAGCTTCTTATTGTTCGCAGCGAAGAATGATACCACATCTTGTGTTGCTGGTACTGGGCATTCCGACACCAAATCCGGGAGGAAGACTGGGTGAAAGCCATAGTTGGCGAAGAACGGGGACTGCCCTGTTGCTGAGTGGCGGGCGTTGTTATACGCAAATTCCGCTAAAGAAAGAAGTGGCAGCCAGTCATCTTGAGTAAACGAGGTATAGCATCTTAAATATTGCTCTAAGGTCTGATTGGTCCTTTCGGTTTGACCGTTAGTTTGAGGGTGGAACGCAGAAGAGAGAGATAATTTGATGTCCAGGGCTTTGCACAGTGCTCTCCAGAATCTGGACGTGAACTGGACCCCTCGGTCCGAGACAATGTCTTCGGGGACCCCATGCAACCTGACTACCTCACGAATGAAGACTCGCGCGGTCTAGGCCGCCGAGGGGGTCTTCTTCAACGGGATGAAGTGGGCCATCTTGGACAAGCGGTCCACGACTACCAGGATTGCCGTGTGGTCTCGGGATGGCGGAAGCTCGACTATAAAGTCCAGTGAGATCTTTTGCCAAGGCCGTTCAGGAATAGGTAAGGGTCGCAGCAGACCCCAAACCTTGTTTCTTGAGGGCTTGTTCCTCTGGCAGGTGACACAGGACCTGACATAGCCCTTACAATCTTTAGCCATGTCTGGCCACCAGAATGAGCGTCGGAGAAGTTCCAGGGTCTTTTCTGGGCCAAAGTGCCCCGCCATTGGGTGGTCGTGGCAATGCCCCAAGACCAGGGTTCGAGCTTCTTCCGGCACCACAATTCGATCTTCCCTCCATAGGAGTCCCCCCTTGTTCTGGAGCGGCCCTCCGCCTGGGGTAGAGAAGTTTGTGGATGCCTCCATTAGCCTGGAACGAAGGTCCGACTGAAGGACCAAGAAGTTACCCGAGGACAGGATGGTGTCAGGTACTGGGGTCTCCTTGGCGTCTTCGTACATCCGTGATAACGCATCCGGCTTAGTGTTCTTTGATCCCGGCCGGTACGTAATATGGAAGTTGAATCTTGAAAAGAATAGTGCCCATCTCGCCTGTCGCGGGCGTAGACGCTTGGCAGTTCTCAGATACTCTAAGTTCTTATGGTCAGTAAATATTAAGATGGGGTGCACCGCACCTTCCAGCAGGTACCTCCATTCCTCTAACGCCGTTTTGATCGCTAGTAGCTCACGGTCACCGATATCATAGTTCCTCTCCGCTGGGGTCAGCTTCCGTGAGAAGAACGCTACCGGGTGGAGCAGTTCCTTGGTGCCTTTTCGTTGGGAGAGGATGGAGCCTACCGCATTCTCCGATGCATCTACCTCCAAGATGTAGGGCAGAGCGGCGTCTGGGTGACCCAAAATGGGTGCCGAAGTGAACAGCTTCTTTAAGGCTTCGAAAGCTCCCTGCGCTTCTGGTGTCCATCTGAATCGGGTTCCCAGCTTGGTTAGCTGAGTAATGGGGGAGACCAGACCCGAGAAGTTCTTGATGAACTTCCGGTAAAAATTTGCAAAGCCGATGAATCGCTGGACGCCTTTCCTGTCTGTGGGTTCAGGCCAATCCAGTATTGCAGCGACCTTCTGGGGATCCATCGCGACCCCCGCGGTGGAGATAATCAGGCCCAAGAAGGCAATGCTGGATTGTTCAAAACAACATTTTTCTGCCTTGGCGTACAACCCATGCTGCCGCAACCGCCCCAATACTTTTGCTACATGTATTCTGTGTTCCCCCAGAGACGGGGAAAAAATCAGAATGTCGTCTAAATAAACGATCACAAAGACATCCAGCAAGTCCCTAAAAATATCATTTACAAAATGTTGAAACGTGGCCGGAGCATTACACAACCCGAACGGCATGACCAGATATTCAAAATGACCGAAGCGGGTGCGGAAGGCCGTCTTCCACTCGTCCCCCTCCCTTATGCGAATCAAGTTGTACGCCCCCCTCAGATCCAGCTTGGTAAAAACTACTGCTGACTTTAAACTTTGGAACAGCTCAGGTACTAACGGTAGTGGGTAACGGTTTTTTATCGTGACCCTGTTCAATTCCCTGTAATCGATACATGGCCTTAAGGTTTTGTCCTTCTTTTCAACAAAGAAGATTCCCGCCCCCGCCGGTGAAGTGGAGTGGCGGATGAACCCCTTCTGGAGGCTGTCCTCGATATATTCCTTTAGGGCCCCCAATTCGGGCTCTGAAAGGGGGAAGATTCGCCCAAAAGGAATTTCTGAGCCGGGTAACAGGTCAATGGGGCAGTCATAAGGGCGATGGGGGGGTAGAGTATCAGCTCCCCGTTTGCTGAACACATCTAGAAACCCATGGTAGGCCGCAGGGATTACTTGTTTTAATTCAGCTTCCCCCTCAGAGCACAGGAGGATTTGGGGGGTCCCCGGGCCCGAAGTGCGGCAGTATATCCGACAGTATGGGGAAGGGAACGTGATTACTCCGGTCTCCCAGTCAATCTGGGGGTTATGGGCCCGTAACCATGGGAGCCCCAGAATGACTGGGAAGAGGGGTGAAGCTATAGCATCCAGGCGGAGGAGTTCCTGGTGCTGGCCGGCAATGACAGTGGTGATGGAGGGGGTTTCCTGGTTCACTACCCCCGATTTTATTCGGGAACCGTCGGCCAAATAAATATTGAACCCCTTCTGTTTCAATTGAAGGGGAATACCCTGCTGGTGAGCAAAATTAATATCCACGAAGCAGCTGCATGCCCCAGAGTCAATTATGGCCGATACTTCCACGGTCCTTTCTGGAAGCTGAAAGGAAAGGGGCACCACTAAGTATTGGGATGGACCAACATTGCCAAGGGATAAGGAAGAAGAGGTGCACTTACTCAGTTTCTGCGGGCAGGTACGCGCCATATGACCAGCTTCTCCACAATAGAGGCACAGGTTCTGGGATCGTCTGCGCAGATGTTCCTCTGGGGATAGTTTAGGCCGTGCCAGGCCGAGCTGCATGGGTTCGGGGTTGTCTCCAGGTGGCCGGTTTTGGATGACTGGCCTAGGTGTTTGACTGGGACCCTGAAATGATCCCCAGGGATTTCCGTGACCCTGGCCGGACCTCTCAAACCTGCGTTCCCGCAGTCTACGGTCAATTTTAATGGTCAGTGCTATTAGGTCCTCTAAAGTCTCAGGTACCTCCACCCGGGCGAGCTCGTCTTTCAGGCCGTCTGATAGGCCAACACGGAACTGATGCAGGAGTGCGAACTCGTTCCAGCGAGTATCCCCCATCCACCGCCTAAATTCAGATGCGTACTCCTCCGCCGCTCGGCGGCCTTGCCGGAGTGTGTACAGAGTAGCTTCAGCAGAAGCTGCCCGCTGCGGGTCATCATAAAGGATGGCCATAGCATCAAAAAAACTGTCAACCGAACCAAGGTGAGGGTCATTTTTTCCCCGTAATCGATGGGCCCAGTCTTGGGGTTCACCCTGCAGGAGGGATATGACGAACCCCACCTTCACGGATTCAGTCACGAAGGTTCGGGGTTGTAGCTCAAAATAGAGGAGGCAGGACTCGCGGAATGATCTGAACCGAGTGCGGTCCCCGTGGAAACGTTCTGGTAAGGGTACTCGGGGGTCGGCCGCCGGGAGTGGAGCGGATGCCCCAGACACCAGCACAGGGGCTGCTACAGCTGGAGGTGTGGGGACCGCGGCCTGTGGGGCAGGAACGGATATAGTGCAGGCCTGGAATTGAGTTTCAATCTGCTGACATCTATCCTGCAGGGCCGATACGGCCTGTGTCAAATTGGATAGGTGCCTGCAGATCTCCTCCAGCGGCGAGGGACCTCCTCTAGACTCAGTCATGGCCTTCTGGTACTGTAAGGGACCGCCCGGCGGTACTACTAGCACTCCACTGAATAGGCGTCCCCAGCGCACGGAGTCTAAGTCCCAGGGTGCTTGTTCACCAGGGCCCCTGATGGTGGGGATGGACTTGGAGCTCCCTGAGACCAGGTCGTGACTACCGGGTGCGTCCGTCAGTGGTAGTAGTATGCGCAAGGGGCTCCCACGGGGAAGAGTCTGATGTGAGGAGGTCAGAAGACCCCACTGCACGGGATGGATGGATGGATGAGCAGGGTCAGACGGGCCGGGTCGGTAACAGAGAGGGCGGCAAGGTACAAGGCAGCGGGCATAGAATGGTCGGGTCACACGCCAGGTCAGCAACAGCAGGTCAAATCCAATAGGGGGCATTCAGGAGAGAGGTCAGGCAAAGCAAGGGTCAGAACAGGCGAAAACAGCAAGGTCAGGTACAATCCGGGTCAATAACTTACAGGGTACAGGTTCACAGGATTCAGAATGCAGGAAAGACCAGAAGGCACTGAATGACAGCTCAGGGTCGTTTAAATATCCCGCCCTGCGCTGCCATTGGTGCCCAGCGGGCGGCCGCGGCTTCTACTGCGCATGCGCGAACTCGAACGCCGCGGCCGGCCCGGAACCAGTGCTCGAGTCCCTGCGCCGGGCGGCATACTGCGCCTGCGCCGGGACCAACGCGGCGGGGATCGAGGGGATCCCTGACACATACACTCCACACTGTACATTCCCGATTTAACATTACCACATTCTGCACTATGTAAGCCAACTTAGATTCTATTTAATCACACCCCCTTTAAGCCACGCCCAATATTTAGCACACTTTAAACCACGCCCGCTTTTTGCCACAGCACTCTGCATTTTTACCACTGCCTTGGGCCCACTTTTGATCTTGCACACGGGCCCACTGATTTCATGATATGCTTCTAAATGGTTACCTGCGTTTAGGGACAGGTGTCTATTCCTGGATGCATCTGTGTGCATCCAGGGTCGGACATCTGTCCCTAACCATAGGTAACTCACTGCTCAATGTGCAGATACACTATATTGCCAAAAGTTAGATATTACCAATTTAGATGTAAATAGTGCTTAGTAGATTCCTTAACATTGGTATGCTTTTAGCTTACTGATAATGTTAATTGTACATCCAAAGATATTGATGAGTGTAGCTCCTCCATCTACCTGTGCCAGCATCAAAGTGTGAAGGAGCCTGGATGGTTTTCCTGCATTTGTCCAGAGGGATACAATTTGCTGGGCATCCGCCTCTGCTGTCAGGGTAAGATCACACAATAATGTTACTGAACTGAAAGACTAGAGCATATTGTCTGCATATTAAATGGATAATCTATTCACATAATGTATCTTTGTTTTTTTATCACATACGTTGTACTTGATTATGTAGGTAGTTGCACTCAAGCTACATTATATTGCCAAAAGTATTGGGACACCTCTCTAAATCATTGGATTCAGGTGTTCCAATCACTTCCATGGCCACAGGTGTATAAAATCAAGCACCTAGGCATGCAGACTGCTTCCACAAACATTTGAATGGGTCGCTCTCAGGAGCTCAGTGACTCCAAGCGTGGTACCATGATAGGTTGCCATCTGTGCAATAAGTCCACCCATGACATTTCCTTGCTACTAAATATTCCGCAGTCAACTAATAGTGGTGTTATAACAAATTGGAAGCAACTGGGAACAACTGCAACTCAGCCACTAAGTGGTAGACCATGTAAAATAACAGAGCGGGGCAGTGCATGCTGAAGTGCACAGTGTGCAGAAGTCGCCAACTGTCTGCAGAGTCAATAGCTAAAGACCTCCAAACTTGGTGTGGCCTTCAGATTAGCACAACAACAGCATAGAGAGCTTCATGGAATGGGTTTCCATGGCCGAGCAGCTGCATCCAAGCCTTACATCACCAAGTGCAATGCAAATCATCGGAAGCAGTGGTGTAAACTACGCCGCCACTGGACTCTAGAGAAGTAGAGTTATGTTCTCTGGAGTGACCAACACTTCTCTGTCTGGCAATCCAATGGATGTGCCTGGGTTTGGCAGTTGCCAGGATACTGGTACTTGCCTGACTGCATTGTGCCAAGTGTAAAGTTTGGTGGGGGGGGTTCATGGTGTGCGGGTGTTTTCAGGGGTTGGGCTTGGCCTTAAGGCATCAGCATACCAATACATTTTGGACAATTTTAAGCTCTCAACTTTGTGGGAACAGTTTGTGGATGGCCCTTCCTGTTCCAACATGACTGCGCACCAGTGCACAAAGCAAGGTCCATAAAGGCATGGATGAGTGAGTTTGGGGTGGAGGAACTTGACTGGCCTGCACAGAGTCCTGACCTCAACCTGATAAAACACCTTTGGGATGGATTAGAGTGGAGACTGAGCCAGGCCTTCTCGTCCAACATCAGTGCCTGACCTCACAAATGTGCTTCTGGAAGAATGGTCAAACCTTCCCATATACACACTCCTAAACCTTGTGGACAGCCTTCCCAGAAGAGATGAAGCTGTTGTAGCTGCAATGAGTGGGCCAACTCAATATTGAACTCTATGGACTAAGACTGGGATGCCATTAAAGTTCATGTGCGTGTAAAGGCAGGTGTCTCCGTACTTTTGCTGATATAGTGTACATACTGTCAGAACTTTGTCAGCCTGTCATTGCTTTGCAGAGGCTTACTGACTGCAGCTTTCTGCAACCACCTGTCAGCCTAGCTGCAGCAATACACTATCTAAATGGCACCACTAGCAGCAATGTATGTAATGTGTATATTACTGGACACAGCTACAGTGTGACTGTGCCCTTGGAGATAGTGACAGTTAATTTGGTTCTAAAGGTATGAGTTTTTTTTACCTTAATGCATTCCCTGCATTAAGGTAAAAAAATTCTTCCATGATCAACTCCCCCCAGCCACCCCCTTAAAGTGTTACTAAATCCACAACAGTACAATCAGTCTGTATATGCAGTAAGGCATGCTTGTTATACTCACTGTGGAACTTAAGGGGTTAATCCTCTGCATTGTGTAAAAAGGATGTTTGATCCTGTCTTCTCTGATCCTCCCCTTCTTCCACAGTCCTCAATCCAAATTCTCTGCATTGTGTAAAAAGGATGTTTGATCCTGTCTCCAAATTCTCTGCATTGTGTAAAAAGGATGTTTGATCCTGTCCTCCCCTTCTTCCACAGTCCCCAATCCAAATTATCTGCATTGTGTAAAAAGGATGTTTGAGCCTGTCTTCTCTGATCCTCCCCTTTTTCCACAGTCCCCAATCCATCTGCTGATTAAACAGAGCCCAGGGGGCAAGGTGCACATGCTCAGTTTGGTATGTATTGCTAGAGATTGTTTTTTCTTAGGAGAGTGCATGTGATCAGTATAGGGCCAATCAGCGCTGTCCAGACAGAGGGTCAAAGGTCCTGCAGCCTCATAGGACAATCGGGGGAGAATGAAAACTCCTTCTACAAGCTTTAATCATTGCTCTGGCTGAACGAAACTCTGACATAGCTGACCGCAACTGGGTGAGACCTCAGAGAAGAAAAGAGACTGCTCAATGCACAGGACCTTACCTCAGACGCCAGGAACCTTTTTCCTGGGAGGGTATAAGGTGTGATTTTATTGCTTTTAAGGAAAGGAGTGAAATAGAGAATTCACATCAACTCCTATCCCTCTCTGCGGATGTGAACTGGATCAGAGCATGTGTTTGGAAACCCAAAGAGGGTGTCCTGGGCCTGGCAAGAGATTAACATTGCACAAGCTAATCTGTTGTCTGTTGGGAACTGTTGTGTTTTCTTCAAGGGCCCCAAATTTGCTGGCCAATGTTTTCTCCAACAATCATTGACCAGTGGGTTAAAACAGGAACTGTTATAGCTAATTAGGACTGTCCTTATCTATTGCACAAATTAGATCAACCACAGTATATATGCACTGTTATCACTTCCTATTGCCAGATTGTGAACTCTTCTTCCTAAAATTTGGAAGCCAGTCAGGTTCCTGTTTAAGTAAGAAAAGGCTATTATGTAGTTTCTATGTACAGTAGATGGGCTTGATAAAGGTCAAATTGCAAAAGTGAAACTATTGTCAATTATAATTAAAACTTGGCCTGATAGCCACAGATTGAGAAAGTTCAGAAAAGAATATTTAATAACTTTATTATGCCACTAGCCCAATTATCAAATTCTGTTTTACTTTTCATATAAAGGCAAAGTAGAATGGGATGATCTAATAGATCATATACTTTATGCTGATATGTGCATTGTCCTGCCCAGGACCTCCTTGTTCATCAGTATAGACCAGCAATGGGCAAACTACGGCCCGCGGGCCGTATACGGCCTGGCAGACCTTTTAATCCGGCCCGCGGAGCGTGATACTGTCAGGGTGGCTGTCAGGATGTGTGTAGGTGGGGCAGCGTGACGAACGTGAGGGGAGCTAGGCTCCTCTCACAGTCCGCCCTGAAGGCCGGAACGGCGCTGGAACACTGCGAGAGGAACGCGCGGAGCAAAGGTAAGTAAATTGAATTACTATATGGGGGATGAATTACTATATGGGGGATGAATTACTATAGGGGGGATGAATTACTATAGGGGGGATGAATTACTATATGGGGGATGAATTACTATGGGGGATGAATTACTATATGGGGGATTAATTACTATGGGGGATGAATTACTATGGGGGATGAATTACTATATGGGGGATTAATTACTATGGGGGATGAATTACTATGGGGGATGAATTACTATGGGGGATGAATTACTATATGGGGGATGAATTACTATGGGGGATGAATTACTATGGGGGATGAATTACTATATGGGGGATTAATTACTATATGGGGGATGAATTACTATGGGGGATGAATTACTATATGGGGGATGAATTACTATGGGGGATGAATTACTATATGGGGGATGAATTACTATGGGGGATGAATTACTATGGGGGATGAATTACTATGGGGGATGAATTACTATATGGGGGATGAATTACTATATGGGGGATGAAAAATTCACACTGTTAGTGGGGCAATGTCGTTGGCCGATTTTCGCGGTTCTTCTCTTTTCTTTTTATCAATTATGCTGGAAAATCTGTAAAAAAAACGGCCATTTTTTGTAAGCATTGGTGGCAGCAACGACCAATTTTTCGTTTATCAGCTGACAATTCGGCCGATAAACGTCCGGTCTATGGCCTGCATAAGGCTTGGTTCACATCTGTGCGGGTGGTGGCACTGCGGGACCCACACAAATACCTGTAGCTGCACCACCCACACAGAGGAATGCGGGACCCGTGGGTGGGTGCCATTAATTTTAATGGCACGTCGCCCGCACTGGAAATCACAACCATACTGGCAACTTTGGTTCCCGTGCGGGCTGCGATTTCTAAAGAAGTACAGGGACTTCTTCACTGCATGTCCCAAGGCACGGGAGTCCTTTTAAATAAATGGGCTCTTGTGTCTGCGCAAAACGCGACCTGCACGGCCACACATATATGAACCAGGCCTAAAGGTATACTTGTTACTGCAGGCATTATAGAATCACACCCTTTACATCCGAATACACTGGTGTGACTAGGAACGGACTGACAACTCATGGGGCCCCTGTGTCCTTGCCCAAACTCAAAAAAGCCTATGAAAAAGGTACCAGGGGCATCTCATGGGGCCCCCTACTGACCCTGGGCCCTGGGGCAGTGCCCGAGTTTCCAAATGGTCAGTCCGCCCCTGGGTGTGACTGTAGTGCAGATTATTTAAAGCATACATTTCTACCTGGTATTAGGTTAAGGAGGATAGTTCATCATGATTATAATATACTAATCACAATGATTACTACTGCCTGTTGGATGGTCTTTGACAGCAGGTATTCCTCTGTATATGAAGACCATCCAGCAGGCAATGGGGTTCTCTGACACCCCTCTGTACAGCAGATCAGCCAGCAGACCAGTGTGAAACATTTAGAACAGTACAGTATAGTATGACCTCTTTCATATGGGGGGGCCATAAAAATAAGAGGTTGAGCCTTAGTTTTACTATCCATCTAAAGTCTAAAACACAGTCAGAGCATGATGTTCACATGCTGTGGCAAGTGTAACGCAGCATGTCTAGTTGACAGGTGGCACTGCTTGTTAATCTCCATTCAAGTCAAAGGGGCTGTGCTACTTTGGTCACAGTTGTGGTGCATTAGCTGCTTCTGAAGGTGGCAGGATTGCCTCCTGAATACTTGACAGTAGCTGCTTAGCTGCACTGTGAAAAGTAGTACAGAATATTTCACTTGTATGCAGTTTATATCCAAAAATAAAACTTAAGGATCAAGCTAATTTTATCCAACAAGTTTTATGCAGCAGAATTTGTTTCCACTATCCAGTTCCTGCATGATAAGGGCTACATTCACTGGTAAATATTTTATCATTTTTCTCTTTTCCTCACATTCTGTAATTGTATTTGCAATTTATAATTCAAAGCTTCACTGGGGACCTGACCTAGGTTCTTATCCATTACGAAAGACATAAAAAAGGTATAAAGGCAAGGAAGTATATAAAGTGAAAAAAAAATTCATGTTAACACAAGCATAGAAAGTCGTTTGCTTCAAAACGCACAAAGAATTTTCATAACTGAATGAACGTGTATCTTAATGAACTAGCACCAGCATAAAAACACGTTTTCCTGCCCTATCAACACCTAACCAGAATTATTCAACTACTGTAAATGATCATAAGCATTTTGGAACTAGCAGCATCATAACACGGACTAAGAATTAAATCAGTTATAACACTGCAAAATTTTAACTTGATTTGGATTAAAAGGCAGCAAATTATTCTTTCATCCTTGCTGCTTACTGCTGGTGCCGCTGTCTAAGTCTTGGAGAGTCCAGCCTCAGTGGGAAAACACCCCCCCCCCCCCGTACTCTCTTTCTCCCTCCACCTCCCTCTCCTTTCTCAGTCCCTCTTCTCTCTCCCTTCCCTCTTCCCCTCCCACTCTCCCCTCTTTCTCTCCCTTTTTTCTCCTCCCTCTTTCCCTCCACTCTCTATGGCAGTGGTCCTCAAACTGCGGACCGCGGGCCGGATGTGGCTTTTTGTTTGCCTTTATCCGGCCCTTGGGGCACTATTCCTTCCACTGACACCAATGATGGAACACTATTCCTTCCAACGACACCAATGATGGGTCACTAAATGAATATATAATAAATAAAAAACAAAAAAACGATGTGCGCTATCAAACTAGTGAATAAGGTAAAATAGAGCCGCTGCAATAACACTTAAAAGGTGATCCCACACTTGAAGCATAAAACATACATAAATAGTGTTGCACTAACTCATATAGACATAATAGTCCATAAACAGATTCAAACCCGATAGTTCAATCAAAATATGAAATATAAATATACATATAAAGTGCTTGAATGGTGAAAATCAAATAAGGTGCTTGAATGGTGAAGACTCAGTACGATGTGCTCCGAATAAAGTCTATTTGAAAAAAACGGTGCTCCACCTTAGCTCAATGTTCCTCCACCTAAAAATATATATGGATGGCCGCTCACCTCCTACTGTGGACCTATAAATTAATACAGGTCAACCAAGCATGGTAATTCCAAAATGATGCTCTAGATGGCAGCAGAGAGCTGATGACAGGCACCTCTTCAATAACAGTATAAAACGGGACTCTCAGCTTAACTCCACATATAAAAAGAACAGAGGACATCTCCCATAGTGTAATACTGTTTTAATTCCACATAAAATAATTCCACAGTGTCACTCACATGATAGAAGCAGTAAAATAGCGATTTGCAATTCAAAACTCCTGCTCTGTAAAATGATGGGTCACTATTCCTTCAAATGACACCATTGACGGGTCACTATTCCTACACACTGACACCTGTGATGGGGCACTATTCCTCCCACTGATACCAATGATGGGTCACTATTCCTTCCAACGACACCAATGATTGCACACTATTTCTTCCAATGACACCAGTGATGGGGCACTATTCCTCCCAGTGATAACAATGATGGGGCACCATTCCTTCCAATGACACCAATGATGAGGCACTATTCCTCCCAGTGATACCAATGATGGGGCACTATTCCTTCCAATGACACTATTGATGGGGCACTATTCCTTCCTCTGACACCAGTGATAGGGCACTATTCCTCCCACTGATACCAATGATGGGGCACTATTCCTCCCAGTGATACCAATGATGGGGCACTATTCCTTCCAATGAAACCATTGATGGGGCACTATTCCTCCCACTGATACCAATGATGGGGCACTATTCCTCACACTGATACCAGTGATGGGGCACTATTCTTTCCACTGACACCAGTGATGGAACACTATTCTTCCCACTGATACCAATGATGGGGCACTATTCCTTCCAATGACACCATTGATGGGGCACTAATTTCCAACAGACACCAATTATGTAATTTTTATTTTCTCTCACTGACCACCAAGCTGATGACATTGTTTACTCCTAACAATGCCAGAACATTTTCAACCTCCACTGGTCACAGTCCGACCACCCTAAAGTCTGAAGGGCAGTAAACTGGCCCTTTGCTTAGAAAGTTTGGAGACCCCTGCTCTAGGGCCTCAGTCATACAAAGTGATATATTTTGTCATATCTAATTGATTTTTTTTGAGCAATCATTTGTCCAGGGGTTTATGTGTGTCTGTGAGACTATCACTTGTGGGTCAGTAATTAAAGTGTTACTAAACCCACAGCAGTAAAATCAGTTTGTATATGCCGTAAAGCATGCTTCTTATACTCACTGTGGAACCTAAGGGGTTAATCCTCCGCATTGCGTATCCTGCCTTCTCTGATCCTCTCCTTCTTCTACTGTCCCCAATCCATCTGCTGATAGTACAGGGCTCTAGGAGTCACTCTACACATGCTCAATTTAGAGTGTATGGCTAGAGAGTTCAGGGGTTATGGGGCCTCAGAGGACAAAGGAGAAAGAAAACTCCTCCTACAAGCTTTAAAGCATAAGTTCATCTTTTGGACAAAAATGATAAATGCACATTAATTTGCAGGTAAAATGAAAGAAAAATGTGCATTTATTATTTTTGTCCATTTCTTCATACATTTAGACCAAAATGTATTCTGCTGCATGTCTTTGGTAAACAAATCAAAATAAGTGTATAATAATTGGTTTGTGTGAAAGTTTTAGTGTCTACAAACTATGGGATACACTATATATTTGAAAATTGATCAGTCCTGATGTACTGACTGCCTTTCTCATTTCTTCAGGCCCTAAAATGCCAGGACAGTATAAATACCCCCCCCCCCCCCAAATGTCCCCTTTTTGGAATAAAGACCGTCCAAGGAATTTAGAAAGAAGCATGACAAGTTTTTTAAAGCTGTAATGTTTTGTCACTATCTTTTGGAAAATGAAGAATTTAAATAAGATTTATTTTTTGTTTTTCACAATTTTTTTTTTTTTACATACTGTCACTAGTTCAGTAAAGCATCATCGGTTTCGTGGTGATCGGGCATACTGACTGGTGACATTATGTAAAAAAATTTAAATAATTTTGTATTCATTGTTTTTCTTTTTTTACAATTTGTTTACATTTTGGCTTCAAAGTAGTTCAGTGTCACCATGGTGACACTATACTTCTTTAGGGAATCATGATCAGGGATTTTTTTTTTTTACACTGTTATTGCTTGTTACAGTGATACCGGGCACTTTTACCCCTTTCCTGCCCAGGCCAATTTTCAGCTTTCAGCGCTGTTGCAATTTGAATGACAATTGCGCGGTCATGCAACACTGCATCCATATGAAATTTTTATACGTTTTTTCACACAAATAGAGCTTTCTTTTGGTGGTATTTAATCGCCACTGGGGTTTTTATTTTTTGTGCTATAAACAAGAAAATAGCAGAAAATTAAAAAAAAGGTTTTTCTTTGTTTCTGTTATAAAATTTTGCTAATTTTCTCCTTTACTGATGTGCGTTGATGAGGCTGCACTGATAGGCAGCACTGATGGGCACTAATAGGCAGCACTGATGGGCACTGATGAGGCAGCACTGATGGGCACTGATAGGCTGCAGTGATGAGGTGGCACTGATAAGGTGGCACTGGTGGTCATTGATGAGGAGGCACTGATGATGCTGCACTGATATGCAGCACTGATGGGCATTGACAGGCGGCACTGATGGGCACTAACAGGCGGCACTGATGGGCACTGACAGGCGGCACTGATGGGCACTGGTGGGTGGCACTGACTGAAGGCACTGACTAGTGGCATTGATGGGTGGTACTGATGGGCAGCATTGCTGGGCAGCACTGATGGGTGGCACTGCTGGGTGGCACTTATAGGCGGCACTGCTTGGCACTGATGGGCAGAACTGATAATCAGTGCTCTGATTATCAGTGTAGATCTGCTCTTTGACATATGCTGGTTATCAGCAGCACTTTTCTCACGCTGTCACAGTTTTTCCGGCAGCTGTATTTACTTTGTGATCAGCTGTGTCATTGACTGCTTGTCTGTTTTCACCCGACTTTCATCCGATCCAATCTGCCAGATTGATGGTGAACGGATCTGCTTTTTGCAAACAGGACCGGAGCAGATGCTGGCAGGTGTCAGTGGACACATGTCCGCTATCACTCGCTGGTCCATAGAGGGCTATGGATGGTCTGTGAAAGGGGCTGTCAGTGTGAAAGGGGCCTTAGATGTCCACAATGCTTTAACGGTTCACACCTCAATCAGCACGTTTCAGGAACCAAACCAAAATCCTTCATCAGGGTTAGGATCTAGTCAGGACCTGGACTCAATACAAGTGATCAATCCTCCATTAATCTGTATGGGTACGAAATAACTGGATCAGTCACTCACCAATAGTACCAGTGTACTATCAAAGTATCGATACCAAAGAATCATTATGACAGCCAAGCAGTTAGCTTTTTCAGGAGAGAACGGCAATGAAAACCTAAATATTTTTCTCATGATATCCATCTTTAGAGACATATAGAGCATTTGTGCTGTTAAGGCCTGGTTCACACCTATGCAGTTTACTTTTGATCCATTTCCGAAGTGCTTTACTAGCGCGTTTTTGCACATTTTTGATACGTTTGGCTTTTTTTAATGCTTTTTTTTGGCCAATTTGTTGGTGGACAGATTATAAAACACAAAACGCTTCAAAAACACAATACATTCGTTTTCTGCAGCGTCTCCATTGAAGTTAATTGAACCAAAAATGCACCATTTTGCATTTAAAAAAGTTGCTGACCCTTTCAAAAACGCAGCAGCTGAAAAAAGCATAGATGTGAACATGTCCCATAGGAAACCATGTTTAATAGATTGTAGTGCGTTTCTACAAAAAGCATAAAAAAACGCATAGGTGTGAACCAGACCTAAGGAAGGTGATCTATGACTGCATGTGTATGTGCATGCATGACCTCAGAATGAGATGATGTGGGCTTTCACCTGAACTTGTACTTGAATAATGATTACACGATTGTTTTGGGGGTATTTTTGTAACCTTTAATAAAAATATTGAAACAAATGACTCTGTGTAAACCAAATCTGTGTATGAGAGCCCCCCAAACCTGAAGTGCCCAATGTCTACATCTGGCCCAACACCACAGACGCATGCATATCTTGCTAGTAGTCTTTGTGATACACTTGTAGGGCAGATAGGCAGACATTCCCTTCATGTTCCCCTCTTCGTTGGGCGCTAAGTGTGGGGCACATGGGGGCATACCCTGGGGTGGGTCACTCACCACATGGGGTACCTTTACTGTGCTGCCCCGAGACAGGGTGAAGACCGCTTTCAGGAATAACTCAACCTTAAGGTGGACCTCCAACTTTAGAGATGGCTGCACACTATGTACACTTGAACAATAAACTGTTCTCCAGTTAACTCTCTTGTCCTTGTGTCAATGTACACCTTCACTGTAGATGTCTGAATTTAGGAGGGACACGCTGAGCCTATATCCACTCCACCTGTCCGGTGTATCTCAGCTATGTCACTCCCTGTAATGGAATGGGCCCTGCCATGTGCCAACACGGGCTCCATACGCGCACTCACTTAACTCCCTCTCTTCTGTACTTAGTGCACAGGATGGAGACTTCTGAGAGCTGATCCACTCCGATTGCTAAGAGAGACAGACTACCAGGGGAGATAACGCCGACAGCCACTCCCTCGCTACTAGAGGATGTCCCACTTATCACAGGTACACGCTTCACAACATGCTGCTTGTGTAACCTCTGTTACTGTTGGTAACCACTTGCTGTCTTCATACTCCCATGTGTTTTAACTCGACCCATGTTGTAGACTAAGAGCAGATGTGTTGGTTACTTGCATACACTCCTTTTGTACCTTTAGACCAGGCAAGGACAACGTTTGAAACACTTTACTGAAAACTTTCAGCATAACAGTTTCAAAAACAAAACGAATAATCGTTCCCTAACTTTCCTAACCCCTAACTCATGCTTGTGGCTGCCCCAGTGTACCTACACAGGCAAGAGTCCATACTTGGCAGAGTCCATAGTGGCAGATCTCCAGAACTGCTGTCTTCAGGGCAGACTGTAGGTCCCAGGTCCTTTCCATGCAGCAGATTATGTGTCTGGGCATAGGAGTATAAGATGAAGAGCTGGCAACTCGGTCTCTCGAATTCACAGTAGCAGTCAGGCAGGTGATTATCACTGTTCAGGTCTATGGGACAGCATGGAATCCCAGCACCCACCTGGTGCGCATATAGTATAAAGGGGACCCTAAAGCTAGGTATACACTAGTAGAATTTTGAACGAAAATTTTAATGAAAATTCTCGGTACATTCGAATATCATTAGTGGGGTCAAATTGACATTCGTTTGCAACTGCATTGACAAGAGTATTTGAAAGAGCGGGATGGAAACGTTTCTCAAATGTACGAATTTCTAACAGTGTATGTGGGTTTCATTCAGTAAAGTCCATTCATTCCAAAATCGAATGGTAAAAAAGTGTAGTTCAAGATTCTGCTGCTGACGTCACTTTCGGGCAGTGGAACGCACCCCATTTCCGGTATCATCTTTCCCCCTATACACAAACTGTTTACACTGGATGCAGGTCTTATAGGCACTAATATATGCTGTGTGTGTATATATGTGTATGTGTATATATATATACAGTTGCAAGAAAAAGTATGTGAACCCCTTGGGATTATGTGGAGTTTTGCATGAATTGGGCATAAAATGTGCTCTGAGCGTCATCTAAGTCACAACAATAGAAGAACACAGTCTGCTGAACATAATACTACACAAACATTAGATGTTGCCATGGTTTAATTGCACATAACATGTAAACATTCACAGTGCAGGGAGGAAAAAGTACAGTCAGGTCCATAAATATTGGGACATTGACACAATTCTAACATTTTTGGCTCTATACACCACCACAATGGATTTGAAATGAAACAAACAAGATGTGCTTTAACTGCAGACTGTCAGCTTTAATTTGAGGGTATTTACATCCGAATCAGGTGAACGGTGTAGGAATTACAACAGTTTGCATATGTGCCTCCCACTTGTTAAGGGGCCAAAAGTAATGGGACAATTGGCTTCTCAGCTGTTCCATGGACATGTGTGTGTTATTCCCTCATTATTCCAATTACAATGGGCAGATAAAAGGTCCAGAGTTCATTTCAAGTGTGCTATTTGCATTTGGAATCTGTTGCTGTCAACTCTCAAGATGAGATCCAAAGAGCTGTCACTATTAGTAAAGCAAGCCATCATTAGGCTGAAAAAACAAAACAAACCCATCAGAGAGATAGCAAAAACATTAGGCGTGGCCAAAACAACTGTTTGGAACATTCTTAAAAAGAAGGAACGCACCGGTGAGCTCAGCAACACCAAAAGACCCGGAAGACCACGGAAAACAACTGTGGTGGATGACCGAAGAATTCTTTACCTGGTGAAGAAAACACCCTTCACAACAGTTGGCCAGATCAAGAACACTCTCCAGGAGGTAGGTGTATGTGTGTCAAAGTCAACAATCAAGAGAAGACTTCACCAGAGTGAATACAGAGGGTTCACCACAAGATGTAAACCATTGGTGAGCCTCAAAAACAGGAAGGCCAGATTAGAGTGTGGCAAACAACATCTAAAAAAGCCTTCACAGTTCTGGAACAACATCCTATGGACAGATGAGACCAAGATCAACTTGTACCAGAGTGATGGGAAGAGAAGAGTATGGAGAAGGAAAGGAACTGCTCATGATCCTAAGCATACCACCTCATCAGTGAAGCATGGTGGTGGTAGTGTCATGGCGTGGGCATGTATGGCTGCCAATGGAACTGGTTCTCTTGTATTTATTGATGATGTGACTGCTGACAAAAGCAGCAGGATGAATTCTGACGTGTTTCGGGCAATATTATCTGCTCATATTCAGCCAAATGCTTCAGAACTCATTGGACGCCGCTTCACAGTGCAGATGGACAATGACCCAAAGCATACTGCAAAAGCAACCAAAGAGTTTTTTAAGGGAAAGAAGTGGAATGTTATGCAATGGCCAAGTCAATCACCTGACCTGAACCAGATTGAGCATGCATTTCACTTGCTGAAGACAAAACTGAAGGGAAAATGCCCCAAGAACAAGCAGGAACTGAAGACAGTTGCAGTAGACGCCTGCCAGAGCATCACCAGGGATGAAACCCAGCGTCTGGTGATGTCTATGCGTTCCAGACTTCAGGCTGTAATTGACTGCAAAGGATTTTCAACCAAGTATTAAAAAGTGAAAGTTTGATTTATGATTATTATTCTGTCCCATTACTTTTGGTTCCTTAAGAAGTGGGAGGCACATATGCAAACTGTTGTAATTCCTACACCGTTCACCTGATTTGGATGTAAATACCCTCAAATTAAAGCTGACAGTCTGCAGTTAAAGCACATCTTATTCGTTTCATTTCAAATCCATTGTGGTGGTGTATAGAGCCAAAAATGTTAGAATTGTGTCGATGTCCCAATATTTATGGACCTGACTGTATGTGAGGCCCTAGCGTAATGACTTCTCCCAGAGCTAATTGGAGCCAGGAGTGAGCCAACCTTGACTCCAATCAGTGTGATGATATTGGATGTGTTGCTGACAGCTGTCCTGCCATTAAAAAACACACACCTGTTTTGGGTTTATGGGTTCAAGAAGCACTGTCTGATGTGAACCATGCCTCGCAGAAAAGAGCTCTCAGAAGACCTACGATCAAGAATTGTTGACTTGCATGAAGCTGGAAAGGGTTACAAAAGTATCTCCAAAAACCTTGATGTTCATGTGTCGACGGTAAGACAGACTGTCTACAAATGGAGAAAGTTTAGCACTGTTGCTACTCTCCCTAGGCGTGGTCATCCTGTAAAAATGACTGCAAGAGCACAGCGCAGAATGCTGCATGAGGTAAAGAAGAATCCCAGAGTGTCAGCTAAAGACCTACAGAAATCTCTGGCACATGCTAACATTTTTTTTGACACATCTACAATAAGGAAAACATTAAACAAGAATGGAGTACATGGGAGGACACCACGGAGGAAGCCATTGCTGTCCAAAAAGAATATTGCAGCACGTTTGAAGTTTGCAAAAGAGCACCTGGATGTTCCACAGCACTACTGGCAAAATATACTGTGGACAGATGAAACCAAGATTGAGTTGTTTGGGAAGAACACACAACACTATGTGTGGAGAAAAAAAGGCACAGCACACCAACATCAAAACCTCATCCCCACTGTAAAACATGGCGGAGGGAGCATCATGGTTTGGGGCTGCTTTGCTGCCTCAGGGCCTGGACGGATTGTTGTCATTGATGGGAAAGTGAATTCCAGAGTTTATCAAGACATTTTGCAGGAAAACGTAAGACCATCTGTCCGCCAACTGAAGCTCCGCAGAGGATGGGTGATGCAACAGGACAATGACCCAAAGCATACAAGTAATTCAACAAAACAATGGCTGCAACAGCACAGAATACGCCTTCTGGAGTGGCCCAATCAGAGTCCTGAACTCAACCCGATTGAAATGCTGTGGCATGACCTTAAGAGAGCGATTCACACCAGACATCCCAAGAATATTGCTACACTGAAACAATTTTGTGAAGAGGAGTGGTCCAAGATTACTCCAGATCGTTGTGCAGGTCTGATCTGCAACTACAGGAAACGTTTGGTTGAGGTTATTGCTGCCAAAGGAGGGTCAATCAGTTATTAAGTCCAAAGGTTCACATACTTTTTCCTCCCTGCACTGTGAATGTTTACATGTTATGTGCAATTAAACCATGGCAACATCTAATGTTTGTGTAGTATTATGTTCAGCAGACTGTGTTCTTCTATTTTTGTGACTTAGATGACGTTCAGAGCACATTTTATGCCCAATTCATGCAAAACTCCACGTAATCCCAAGGGGTTCACATACTTTTTCTTGCAACTATATATATATATATATATATATATCTTTTTCCTGTGATTCTTCCCTTTTGAATGGATTCCTCTTGTATGCTGTACTTCTTCTGGCAAAATGGAGCGGTGGTGATCATACAGGGGAATGCCACACAAGCGCTATTGACCATACTAGAGATAGGTGGTCACCTACATAGAGTGAATGATAGTCCATGTGGGGCACAAACAGCACTGTCAAGTGAAGCACAATGATATGTTTATAAAAGCACAGGCACTTTGCACATATTGGAACTTTAAATTGGACCTTCTTTTGTAATTCTTTTTTGGACACAGTTTATGGAATATGAGTATATGTATGTGACATGCGCGGTGTCTTTGTTGGTGGACTGTGTTGGATATAGCACACTTCATTAACTGCAAGTAATCACGGTATTCTGGTTTATATTTATTGCTTTAAGGCACAAGTTTATCCAAAGTGCAGAGCTAAATTTATTTTATTTTATATTGGGATATAACTGCCTCAAAGTCCTGCAGCCTCTATGTAATCACAGAGTAGTGAAGAAAGTTTTAAGACAAAAAGAGAGAGTAAGTGCAAACACCTAGCGCAGTGAATCTTTTTATTAAAATCAATAAAACAATAATGCACTCACCCTTAGATGAAAGTACAATTCACTTGTAGAATTGCATCTACAGCCCTGAAAGACCTCTCAACCCACCAGTATAATAAGTATAGTAGTCCCACCGCTGCACATATAAGATGATAAATCAGCTGAGTGAAGTCTTGACAAAGGGGGGCATGCCCCTGAAAGGCATTGTCATAGCAACCATTAGCCCTTTACAACGTCCAATAGCTTTACTCTGTGAGAGTGGACTCTATTCCTCAGATGCTGCTGCAGCCAGCTATCACAGCTGTTCTCTTTAAACTTTGTGTACAGTAGAATTATTGTAAGAATGTTCATTTTTCCAGTTGTTTGTGGGGTCAAATCGACGTTCGTTTTTGACCACAGGGATGAGAAAATTTGAAGGAGCAGGATGGAAAATTTCTCTCAGATGTACATATTTCTAATAGTGTATGTGGTTTATGTTCAGTAAATTCCATTCATTTCAAAAATTGATAAAAGCAATGAAAATCCTGAACTTATTTTGAACAACATTCAAATATTCTGAGAATTTTTCTTACAAACTTTTCTAAGAACTTTAGTACAAAATGTCTTTCAAAATTCTACAAGGTATACTCAGCTTTGTCTGTGCTCACACTGATCCGTTTTCAGCAGCCCCTGATGAAGTCATGTGACGTAATGCATAGCACAGAGCTGGGCGATGCCAAATTGCATAAGCCAGGAATGGTGTTTTAGCAAAAATCATGGTATATGGTCATATCCATGCAGCTGATGTTGTTTTTAAAAGAGTGGTTTACTGGGCACACAGAGAATTAGTGTACAATGCCTTATGAGTACAATTTTTTAACTTTTTATTAAATTATGTTTTATGTGGAAAGCATTGTGTAGTCTCTTTTTGCTTTGCCCTGAGCAACACTTGCATTGGAGATAAGGAGAGGAGGAAGTACAAAGCAGATTGTACTTCTGACTTCCATAAGGAGAAAATGGCTTGACTTGACCTCCATAATATGCAGAATAAACTGCACTGGAGCACTGGATGATATGATACATATAAAAGCACAGAAGGTTTAACACAGGAGCACAGAAGAATATATACAGTATATTATACAGTATCTCACAGAAGTGAGTCCACCCCTCACATTTTTGTAAATATTTTATTCTATCTTTTCATGTGACAACACTGAAGAAATGACACTTTGCTACGATGTAAAGTAGTGAGTGTACAGCCCTAAGTGAAAATTATTATTTTGAGGGGACAATAAATTTACAACGTAATTTCTTCAGTGTTGTCACATGAAAAGATAGAATAAAATATTTACAAAATTGTGAGGGGTGTACCAGGGGCGGACTGACAACTCATGGGGCCCCTGGGCAATAGGGGATCATGGGGCCCCTGTGTCCTTGCCCAAACTCAAAAAAGCCTATGAAAAAGGTACCAGGGGCATCTCATGGGGCCCCCTACTGACCTCGGGCCCTCGGGAAGTGCCCGAGTTTCTAAATGGTCAGTCCGCCCCTGGGGTGTACTCACTTCTGTGAGATACTGTATATACCATACTCTGCAAAAGTCTTAGGCAAGTGAAAAAATGCAGTAAATTAAGAATGCTTTCAGAAATAGTTTTATGATTTTATTTTATCAGTTAAAATGGAAAGCAAGTGAACAGAAGAGAAATCTAAATCAAATCTATATTTGGTGTGACCACCTCTTCCCTTCAAAACAACATCAATTCTTCTAGGTGCACTTACACACATTTTTTAAAGGAACTCGGCAGGTAGGTTGTTTCAAAAACCTTGGAAAACTAGCTACAGATCTTCTGTGAATGTAGGCTGCCTCAAATCCTTTTGTCTCTTCATGTATTCCCAGACAGACTCAATGATTTTGAGATCAGGGCCAAACCATCACTTCCAGAACTCCTTGTTCTTCTTTACACTGAAGACAGTTCTTAACCACTTGCCATCCACCCTATAGCAGAAGCACTGCTACAGGGCAGCACGGCTGTGCAAAATCACGTATATATACGTGATTTGAATTTCCGGGTAGGGCAAGCGTGACGCCGACTTACCCGTGCAGCTACTGGTGGTTGGAGACTCAATCACTGGGTCCCGGCCGGCGATTCCTGGCTGGCACTGGGCGATTGCCGGCAAAGCTGCCAGGAGAGACCTGTATGTAAACAACACAGGTCTCTCTACCGTCAGCATAAACATTATTATTATACAGTATTTATATAGCGCCAAAGGGTTTGCTCAGCGCTGTACAATAGCAAGGGGGACAGAACATGAGACAAGACAGAAACAATACAATACACGAGGGACTCAAGGGCCCTGCTCTTTCGAGCTTACAATCTAGGAGGGAGGGGAAAGTGGTACAGGAGGAAATGGCTGTGGGGAATGGAGTGGTGGGAGGAGTGGAGGAGGTCAGTTGTTAGCTGAGGGTGGGGTAGGCTTCCCTGAAGAGGTGGGTTTTCAGGGTGCGCCTGAAGGTGAGGAGGGTAGGTGACAGTCTGATGGATTGGGGTAGGGAGTTCCAGAGGATAGGGGAAGTCCTGGAGAAATCCTGCACTCGGGCGTGGGAGGAGGAGATCAGGGAGCTAGAGAGTAGGAGGTCCTGTGAGGAGAGAAGGGCACGGGTAGGGTAGTATTTGGGTATCAGGTCGGTTAGGTAGTTTGGGGCGGCGTTGTGAATGGCTTTGTAGGTCAGAGTTAGCAGTTTGAATTTGATGCGCTGGGCAATCGGGAGCCAGTGAAGGGAATAGCAGAGGGGGGTGTCAGATGTGGAGCGGTTGGTGAGGTGGATGAGTCTAGCCGCTGAGTTCAGGAGAGCAGAGGGATACAAAGCAGCATGTCTCCCAAGTAAAACAGCACACAATGTAAAACACACACAGCACACAGTTAATCCTTTGATCGCCCCAGATGTTAACCCCTTCCTGCCCAGTGTCATTAGTACAGTGTCAGTGCTTTTTATTAGCACTGATCACTGTATTAGTATCACTGGGGATGTCAGTGGCAGTTAGTACGTTCCCACCTAGTGTCATATTGGCCGCTGCAGTCCTGCAGTCCCACTATAAGTTACTGATCGCTGCCATTACTAGTATAAAAAAAGAAAAAATTCCAGTATACAGTTGTGTTCAAAATAATAGCAGTCAGACATCACTAACCTAATCAATCACTGTTTTTGGTAGAAATGATATTTCTACATGGCAAATAATTTACTATCAGGTGTAGTAGAGCAATAGAAATCCAACAGACCCAACAGTCATGACATGCATGCTGCTGATTCTGCTGATGATTCTCTGTAATTGAATCACTAATTGAAGGGGGCATGTTCAAAATAATAGCAGTGTGGAGATCTATTAGTGAGGTCATTCATTCTTTGAAAAACAGGTAGCAATTATTGCCATTATTTAAGGAAGGAAGGCAGCAAATGTTGTACATACTGGTTACAGTGCATTTCTCTCTGAAATTCTGAGAAAAATGGGTCGTTCCAGACATTGTTCAGAAGAACAGCGTACCTTGATTAAAAAGTTGATTGGAGAGGGGAAAACATATAAAGAAGTGCAGAAAATGATAGGCTGCTCAGCTAAAATGATCGCAAATGCTTTAAAATGGCAACCAAAACCTGAAAGACGTGGAAGAAAGAGAAAAACTACCATTCGAATGGATAGAATAGCCAAAATGGCAAGGACTCAGCCAACAATCAGCTCCAGGAAGATCAAAGCAGGTCTAAAGTTACCTGTGAGTACTGTTACAATTAGAAGACGTCTATGTGAAGCCAAGCTATCTGCAAGAAGCCCCCGCAAAGTCCCACTGTTGAAAAAAAGACATGTGCTGAAGAGGTTACAATTTGCCAAAGAGCACATTGACTGGCCTAAAGAGAAATGGCGCAACATTTTGTGGACTGATGAAAGTAAGATTGTTCTTTTTTTGGTCTAGTGGCCGGAGACAGTTTAACAGACGACCCCCAAACACTGAATTCAAGCCACAGTACACTGTGAAGACAGTGACACATGGTTGCGCAAGCATCATGATATAGGGATGTTTCTCATACTACGGTTGGGCCTATTTATCGCATACCAGGGATCATGGATCAGTTTGAATACATCAGAATACTTGAAGAAGTCATGCTACCTTATGCTGAAGAGGAAATGCCCTTGAAATGGATGTTCCAACAAGACAACGACCCCTAACACACCAGTAAATGTGCAACATCTTGGTTCCAGACCAACAAGATTGACGTTATGGAGTGGCCAGCCCAATCCCCGGATCTTAATCCAATAGAAAACTTGTGGGGTGACATCAAAAATGCAGTTTCAGAGGCAAAACCAAGAAATATAGAAAAACTGTGGAATGTAGTCCAATCATCCTGGGCTGGAATACCTGTTCACAGGTGCCAGAAGTTGGTTGACTCCATGCAACACAGATTTACAGCAGTTCTCAGAAACAGTGCTTATACAACTAAATATTAATTAAGTGATTCAAAGGAAAGCAAAATCTTCAAACATTTTTCAGTTTATATAGTGAATGTTTGAGTTTGTAAAGAATACAAACACTGCTATTTTTTTGAACAGTCTAATATTCACTTTTCTTCAATTTTTTTAGAGGAACAACACAAATTTGATATATTTTTCTTCATGTTTTGATTTGGAATAGAATGTGTAGTGTTCCCAATGCATTTGTGTGTATGGAAATGAAAGCTATTAGAAGGATTTTGAGCTTTATTCACTTTTTTCAACACACTGCTATTATTTTGAACACAACTGTATATACCGCCATTTGTAGATGCTATAACTTTCACGTAAACCAAATAATATACACTTATTGGGTTTTATTTTTAGCAAAGACAGAATACATTTTGGCCTACATTTTGTTGGTCTTTCTTTGTTTATAGTTCAAAAAATAAAAATCCCAGAGGTGATCAAATACCATCAAAAGAAATCTCTATTTGTGGGGAAAAAAATTACACAAGTTTAATTTATGTACAGCGTTGCATGACTGCACAATTGTCAGTTAAAGTAACGCAACACAGTATCACAAAAAATGCCCTGGTCAGGAAGGGGGGTAAATCCTCTGGAGGGCAAGTAATGACATTGGCTGTATGGTTGGGGTCATTGTCCTGCTGCAGAATTAATTTGGGGCCAATCACACACCTCCCTGATGGTATGGCACAATGGATACGTATCTGCCTGTATTTCTCACACTTTTTGTTGCGTAATAATCACACAAAAAAAAATACATGACTGGCACCTAGGCTGGATTGTCTACCTTTGTTCATCTCTATTACATGTGGATGGGAAGATTGGTAGTCTACATAAGAAAGATACAGTTGTGTTATGCTTCTAATTTAGCTCACAGGAGTGACAAGGACAACACATTTCAGGCAAGATCAAAAAGTATTTTCTGTACTTGCTGAAAACTAAAACTAATGCAGCCACCACATCTGAGGACTGGTAAGCTGCAATATATCCTCCTAGATTGTAAGCTCCAAGGAGCAGGGCCCTCAAATCCCTCTTGTATTGAACTGTATTGTCTCCCATTATATTGTAAAGCGCTGAGCAAACTGTTGGTGCTATATAAATCCTGTATAATAATAATAATATATTACATTTTTTATTTTTAGGTTTAGTTATCTTTTAAGAGAATACAGTGAGAAGTGATGACATGGTTTACATCAACTTTAATTTTGCAGCTTAGAAGTTGAAAGCTCCAGGCTTACTAATATAGAGTGCTCTCAACAAAACATCTTTATCAATATTAAAGCGAGGAAACCTATGTTATGTTATGGAAGGCTCACATTTCTGCCTACAGTTGTATCCTGGTGCATTTGCTAAAAAATTACATAAATGAACTATTGAAATATTATTTTCATACAGCTCTTGAAATATACAATAACATAATAACTAAGCTAGCATTGCTAACGCAAATATATTCCACTCACAGTGATTGCTTGTGCACTATTCATACAAATAGCCTCCATATTAACAAACAGAAGAAGTAAAAGAAACAACATTGGCTGGAATATTATGTTTGCATCTTACTCTTTTGGCCTCTGTTTGCTTTTGTCAAATGTTGTGCTCAGCAGACAATTCTTTCCTGTGGGATGCCATGCTGTAAATGAAAAGTAAGCCAGTTAAAGCCTCAGCCATTGACTGTATGCAATTAATCAAATCCTTTGTGCTGTTTCCCTAGCAACAGTGTGGGTATTTGATGAATTCTATCAAAATTAATGGGAGAATTTTGCCTGACAATTTTGATCCCTTTAGTAACAAAAAATACACGCATCAACAAAAGCATTCTGTTTTCTATAAAATATAAGAAAGCAGCATCCGCACCACTCACTGGAATCAGTAAACGAGATGTATTTTGGAGCAATAACAATGCCTGATTTATAAGATTTCCTGAGCAACATAGAAGTGAAAAGAATTATTGTACATTTATTGCGTTTTAAAAGATGTTAGCTACCCTTTAAGTACTTTCTCTTCTTGTGTAGGACCTATATCTAAGGGGTTGGTGCACTGGAAGCCTCCTATGCTCCCAAACAATGGAATCACTGTTCAAGTGGGTGGCAGAAGGAGGAGTGACGCGGTGATCACTCTTCTCTGCATTAGCTGGCATGTAAGGGTAGGTGGGTGGTGCTTCCTCCATGTTCCCCTCCTCCTTGTTCACCAAGTGTGGGTCACATAAGAGGGTAACCTCAATGTGCATACTGACCCAGACTGGAAGCCACATTTGTGCTGGTTACTTGCGTACACCACTTTAGTAACTTTAGAACAGGCAAAGGCAAGTTTCAAAGCTTTACTGAAGAACTTAATCATGGCAGATGACAACAGTAACAGTGTTTTCCCTAGACTAATCCATAACTACAGCAGCTGTCCAGCATACATGCACAGGTAAGAGTCCATACTTGGCATAGTCCATGATGGCAGTTCTCCAGCAGCTGGTATCTTCAGGGTGAACAACAGGTCCCATCAGTCATCCTACATTGTGGAAGGCTCCCAGATGCGGGCGAATGACATGACAACAGTAACAGGACCTAAGCGCAGGCACTCTAGAGCTGGAACAGCTCTCCTGCATCTTGAAGGCTGTCTGTGTCTTCTTTGCCATGCAGCAGAATGTGTCTTGTCTGGGCAGAGCCCTCCTCCCTTTTATTAATAGCACATGGAGAGAGGCAGAACCAAGAAAAGAGTGGGAAACTGGTTCAACTCTTTCCATAAAGAGCCATACAGATAGCCGTTTAAAAGGTATTTCTTGAGCACTAGTGGATAGCATTGTGGTGGGTATATTTAGTATCTTACTGTCCATAGCGCAACTTTGGGAAGCAAACACATTATTCTAACTACTGGCTATTCATTGCATAAAAAAGAAAATCCAATGAAAACTTTGTCTTTTCTGTTGACTTTAAGTCACAGCTTTACGGCCATCCCCACCCACATATCTATATAATTTTCATTATTTTAAAATTAATTTTATAATGCAATGCGGGATATAACCAGCACACCAAGCCCATCTAAACAGACAGGACCCTTTATTGTCACCAACTGAAAGCAGCAACATTCCAAGACCACTAAGGGCCTGTCCTTCAGGCAGCAGCGACAGGGTCTCATTGCTGCATGGAGAGTAATGAAGTCTGTATTTGTATCATTTTATAAATGCTCACTACATACAATGGACATGATTATTGGAGAACAAATGTTTACAAGATTCTCTGTTCATTCAACGTGCACATACTTATTCACTCTATAGATGCATGTTTTGCAATTTCCTTTAGTGCCTTTACAAGCAGGCATGAGTAAGAAGTCAAAGGGATAACAAAGAATAACCAGATCCCTGGATTGTTTTTTGAGCCGGGGTCTGACTTTCTTGTAAAAGAAATCCAAGCTGAATTGCTTTTACAAGCAGTAGGAGGGGACACCCCCCCCCCCACACACACACACACATACAGACTGCCTTCCGTGTGAAAAAAACAATATTTTCTCATTTCGGTCATAAAAAAAATCCGAAAAAACTTAAATTTCGTCATAAATTTAAGCCGAAATGTATTCTGCTACATTGTTTTGGTTAAAAAAATCCCAGTAAGTGTATATTGATTGCTTTGTGTGAAAGTTATAGCGTCTACAAACTATGGTATAGGTAATGGAAATTACACAGCTTTTACTTTCTGACTGCCCATCACATTTCTTGAGGTGCTAAAATACCAGGATAATACAAACACCCTCAAATGACCCCTTTTCAGAAAGTAGACACCCTAAGTTATCTGCTGAGAGGCATATTGAGTCCATGGAAGATTTATTTTTTTCCACAAGTTTCCGGAAAATGACAAAAACATTTTTTTTTTTACACAAAGTTGTCATTTAAATGATTTATTTCTTGCACAAGCCATGGGTATATGTGGAATTACACCCCAAAATACATTCTGCTACTTCTACCGAGTATGGGGATACCACGTTTGTGAGACTTTTTGGGAGCCTAGCCTCATACAGGAGCCTGAAATCCAATGACCACTTTGAAAGCCTGAAGGTGCGTAACTTTCTCATTACACTTCCTCACTACCTATCACAGTTTTGAAGGCCCTGACATGCCAGGATAGCACCAAACCCCCCAAAATGACACCTTTCTGGAAAGTAGACACCCCAAGGAATTTAAAAAGAGGCATGGTGAGTATTTTGCAGATACAGTTGCAAGAAAAAGTATGTGAACCCCTTGGGATTACGTGGAGTTTTGCATGAATTGGGCATAAATTGTGCTCTGAACGTCATCTAAGTCACAACAATAGAAGAACACAGTCTGCTGAACATAATACTACACAAACATTAGATGCTGCCATGGTTTAATTGCACATAACATGTAAACATTCACAGTGCAGGGAGGAAAAAGTATGTGAGGCCCTAGCTTAATGACTTCTCCCAGAGCTAATTGGAGCCAGGAGTGAGCCAACCTTGACTCCAATCAGTGTGATGATATTGGATGTGTTGCTGACAGCTGCCCTGCCCTTAAAAAGCACACACCTGTTTTGGGTTTACTGGTTTCAAGAAGCACTGTCTGATGTGAACCATGCCTCGCAGAAAAGAGCTCTCAGAAGACCTACGATCAAGAATTGTTGACTTGCATGAAGCAGGAAAGGGTTACAAAAGTATCTCCAAAAGCCTTGATGTTCATGTGTCCACGGTAAAACAGACTGTCTACAAATGGAGAAAGTTTAGCACTGTTGCTACTCTCCCTAAGCGTGGTCATCCTATAGAAATGACTGCAAGAGCACAGCGTAGAATGCTGTGTGAGGTAAAAAAGGATCCCAGAGTGTCAGCTAAAGACCTACACAAATCTCTGGCACATGCTAACATTTTTGTTGACACATCTACAATAAGGAAAACATTAAACAAGAATGGAGTACATGGGAGGACACCACGGAGGAAGCCATTGCTGTCCAAAAAGAATATTGCAGCACGTTTGAAGTTTGCAAAAGAGCACCTGGATGTTCCACAGCACTACTGGCAGAATATACTGTGGACAGATGAAACCAAGATTCAGTTGTTTGGGAAGAACACACAACACTATGTGTGGAGAAAAAAAGGCACAGCACACCAACATCAAAACCTCATCCCCACTGTAAAACATGGCGGAGGGAGCATCATGGTTTGGGGCTGCTTTGCTGCCTCAGGGCCTGGAAGGATTGTTGTCATTGATGGGAAAATGAATTCCAGAGTTTATCAAGACATTTTGCAGGAAAACGTACGACCATCTGTCCTCCAACTGAAGCTCCGCAGAGGATGGGTGATGCAACAGGACAATGACCCAAAGCATACAAGTAATTCAACAAAACAATGGCTGCAACAGCACAGAATACGCCTTCTGGAGTGGCCCAGTCAGAGTCCTGACCTCAACCCGATTGAAATGCTGTGGCATGACCTTAAGAGAGCAATTCACACCAGACATCCCAAGAATATTGCTACACTGAAACAGTTTTGTGAAGAGGAGTGGTCCAAAATTACTCCAGATCGTTGTGCAGGTCTGATCTGCAACTACAGGAAACGTTTGGTTGAGGTTATTGCTGCCAAAGGAGGGTCAACCAGTTATTAAGTCCAAAGGTTCACATACTTTTTCCTCCCTGCACTGTGAATGTTTACATGTTATGTGCAATTAAACCATGGCAACATCTAATGTTTGTGTAGTATTATGTTCAGCAGACTGTGTTCTTCTATTGTTGTGACTTAGATGACGTTCAGAGCACAATTTATGCCCAATTCATGCAAAACTCCACGTAATCCCAAGGGGTTCACATACTTTTTCTTGCAACTGTATACTTTCCAAAAAGGGGTCATTTGGGGGGTTAGGTGGTCTTTTATGTTTTACCAATTATTATTATTATTATTATACAGTATTTATAAAGCGCCAATAGTTCGCTCAGTGCTGTACATTACAAAGGGGGACAGAACATGTGACAGAACAATACCAATACAATGCAAAACATGAGGGGATTGAGGGCCCTGCTCTTTCGAGCTTACAATCTAGGAGGGAGGGGATAGTGGTACAGGAGGAGATAGCTGTGGGGGATGGAGTGGTAGGAAGAGTGGAGGAGGTCGACAAGTTAGCAGGGGGTGGAGCAGGCTTCCCTGAAGAGATGGGTTTTCAGGGTGTGCCTAAAGGAGAGGAGAGTAGGTGATAATCTGATGGGTTGGGGCAGGGAGTTCCAGAGGATGGGTGACACCCTGGAGAAGTCCTGGAGGCGGGCATGGGAGGAGGAGACCAGGGAACTAGAGAGAAGGAGGTCTTGTGAGGAGCGGAGTGTGCGTGCTGGGCGGTACTTGGATATTAGGTCAGTGATGTAGTTCGGGGCAGTATGGTGGACAGCTTTGTACGTCAGTGTTAGGATTTTGAATTTGATCCGTTGCGCAATCGGAAGCCAGTGGAGGGATTGGCAGAGGGGGGTGGCGGAAATGGAGCGGTTGGAAAGATGAATGAGTCTGGCAGCCGTATTCAGGATCGACTGAAGCGGGGATAGCCAGCGGCGAGGCAGGCCAGTGAGGAGGGAGTTGCAGTAGTCGAGTCGTGATATGATGAGGGAGTGGATGAACTGTTTAGTGGTTTCTGGGGTTAGGAACGTGCGTATTTTGGCAATGTTGCGGAGGTGGAGTCTGCACGAGTTTGTTAAAGATTGGACTTGGGGCTGGAAGGATAGGTTGGAGTCCAGAATGACACCAAGTACTCTGGCCTGCAGGGTGGGTTTGATGGTGGCGTTGTTGGATGTGATGGAGAAGTCAATGGGGGGTGGTGTCCGGGCTGAGGGGAAGACAAGAAACTCGGTTTTGGAGAGGTTCAGTTTAAGGAAGTGGAGCGACATCCAGTCTGATATATCGCTCAGTAGGTGTGTGATTCGGGCAGAGACTGAGGGGGTGAGGTGGGGGGTTGAGAGATAGATTTGTGTGTCGTCGGCATAGAGGTGGTAGTTGAAGCCGTGAGAGTGTATGAGTTGGCCAAGGGGCCCAAGGACAGAGCCTTGAGGGACCCCAACAGAGAGGGGGAGTGAGGGGGAGGTAGTAGCATTATAGGTAACGCTGAAGGAGCATTGTGACAGGTAGGATGAGAGCCAGGAGAGAGCAGAATCTCTGAGGCCGAGGGAGTGTATTTTTTTGAGGAGGAGGGGGTGGTCGACTGTGTCGAAGGCCACAGAGAGGTCAAAGAGTAGGAGCACTGAATAGTGGCCATTAGCTTTGGCGGTTAGCAGGTCGTTGGAGAGTTTGAGTAAGGCGGTTTTGGTGGAGTGTAGGGGACGGAAGCCGGACTATAGGGGATCGAGGAGGTGGTTGTCGTTGAGGTGAGAGCATAGGCGGGTGTAGACGAGGCGCTCGAGGAGTTTAGATGTAAATGGGAGCAGGGAGATGTGTCTGAGGTTGTTTGGGTCATTGGGGTCCAGGGAGAGCTTTTTAAGTATGGGGGTGATGTGTGCATGTTTCAGAGGGGAGGAGAAAATGCCTGAGGAGAGGGAGAGATTAAAGATGTGGGTGAGGGAGCATAGGATGGAGGGGGAGGGAGGTCGTAGGAGTTGTGAGGGGATAGGGTCGAGGGGGCAGGTGGTGAGGCGGGCATCAGAGAGGATCTTGGAGACTTCCTCAATGGTAGTAAGGTCAAAGGTGCGGAGTGTTGGGGGAGCTTCAGTATGAGGAATGTAGGGTGGGGTGGAAGTGGAGGTCATAGCAGTGGTGGGGCCGTGGGAGAGGGGTGATGAGGGGGTAGCTGAGTGAGGGGGAACGGGGTTGGAGGGAGTTTGAGCAGTGACGAAGTCCCTGCGGGTTATGTCAAGGTGGAGGGGGGATGAGGGGGTAGCTGTGTGAGAGGGGACGGGTTGTGTGAGTTGCGGCGATGTCCTTGCGAATTGTGTCAAACTTGTTTTTGAAGTGATTGGCAATCTCAAGGGCAGTGAGTGAGGTGCTGGGTGGAGGTGGGGGTGGAGAGAGTAGAGAGTTGAAGGTGGAGAAGAGTCGGCGAGGATTGGAGGAGAGGGTCTTGATGAGGGTCAGGAAGTAGGCTTGTTTGGCTGTGTGGAGGGGGTGTAGGTGTGGAAGGCAGATTTGTAGCGGGTGAAGGCTAGTTGGGATTTGGTTTTGCGCCATAGTCCCTCCAGGGCACGACTGTGTCGTTTGAGGGTTTTGGTGTGATCAGTCTGCCAGGGCTGGAGTGGTCGGGGTCTGATGTTGCGCTAGTGAGTCAAGGGCTGTTGACAGCGCGTTGTTGTAGGCAGTCATAGCCAAGTCGGGGCAAGACAGGGGGAGGATGCTGTCATGGAGTTGATCAGCTGCAGAGTGGAGGGGGGCAGGGTTAAGGTTGCGGAGGTTACGGCTGGTAGTAGTGTGACATTTGGAGGGGTAGGCGTTGGAGGACGAGGAGATAGAGAAGGTAATCAGGTTGTGGTCAGAGAGAGGGAAGGGGGTGTTAGTGATGTTGTGGGGAGTGCAGCGGTTGGAGAAGACAAGATCAAGGATATTACCGTTGGAGTGGGTGGTGGATTGTATGCACTGTGCAAGTGCAAAGGAGGTGGTTAAGTGGAGGAGATGAAGTGGATGTGTCCGGGTTGTCGAGGTTGACAGGGATGTTGAAATCCCCAAGGATGATGGTGGGTAGCTCAGAGGAGAGGAAGAAGGGTAGCCAGGAGGAAAAGTCATCCAGGAAGCGGGATATGGATCCAGGAGGCCGGTATATCACAGCAATCTTCAGGGGGGTTGGGGAGAATAGTCGGACGCAGTGGGCCTCGAAGGAGGAGAAGGATAGGGAGGGGGGGTTTGGGAGGACTCGGAAGGTGCTCTGCGGTGACAGGAGCAGACCAACCCCACCACCTTTACGACCGTTGGGCCTGGGTGAGTGGGTCCAGGTGAGACCTCCGTAGGAGAGTGCAGCAGGGGAGGTAGAGTCAGTGGGCTGGATCCAGGTTTCTGTGATCGCTAGGAGGTTGAGGGAGCGGGAAACAAAGAGGTCGTGGATGGCGGTAAGCTTGTTGCACACCGATCGGGCGTTCAGGAGTGCACATGAAAACGTAAGTGAGATTTTAGGGAGCAGGGGTACAGATACTAAGTTGCGGGGGTTGCAGCAGGACGTGGAGGCGGGAGGGTTTTGTGCGGGTGAGGGTATTACATTGTATTTTTCTGCATTGAAATTCCAAAAAGTGTATTTTTAAAGAAAAAAATTGCATTTGAAAAACCACTATGCAAATACCATGTGACAAAAAAATGGCAACACCCACCATTTTATTCTCTAAGACCTCTGCTTTATACAAATATATAATGTTTAGAGCCGCTACGTAATTTTTTAGCAAAAAAATACTGATTTTTACATGTAAAGAAAAAGTGTCAGAAAAGGCTGGTTAAAGGTAATTTATGTGTTACAGTAATATATAGGGCAGATGAACAAATAAAGCTTGAATTATCTGGACTGAGGCTTGACCAATACTATTCAGATGGAGGCTTGGTTATCAGTATCCAGATCGAGGCTTGGTTATTCTCTACCCAGATGAAGGCTTGTTTGTAGGTATCCAGATGGAGGCTTGGTTATAATTATCCAGATGGAGGCTTGGTTATAATTATCCAGTTCAAGGCTTGGTTATTCTCCATCCTGATGGAGGCTTGGTTATTCTCTATCCAGATCGAGGCTTGGTTGCTCTCTTTCCAGGTGGAGGCTTGGTTATTCTCTATCCAGATCTAGGCTTGGTTATTCTCTATCCGGATGGATGCTTGGTTACTCTGTATCCAGATCGAGGCTTGGTTGTTCTCTATCCAGGTTGAGGCTTGGTTATTCTCTATCCAGATGGAGGCTTGGTTATTCTCTATCTAGAAGGAGGCTTGGTTATTCTCTATCCAGATGGAGGCTTGGTTATTCTCTATCCAGATGGAGGCTTGCTTATTCTCTATCCAGATGGAGGCTTGGTTATTCTCTATCCAGATGGAGGCTTGGTTATTCTCTATCTAGATGGAGGCTTGGTTATTCTCTATCCAGATGGAGGCTTGGTTATTCTCTATCTAGAAGGAGGCTTGGTTATTCTCTATCCAGATGGAGGCTTGGTTATTCTCTATCCAGATGGAGGCTTGGTTATTCTCTATCCAGATGGAGGCTTGGTTATTCTCTATCCAGATGGAGGCTTGGTTACTCGGTATCTAGATCGAGGCTAGGTTATTCTCTATCCAGATGGAGGCTTGGTTACTCGGTATCTAGATCGAGGCTTGGTTTTTCTGTATCCAGATCGAGGTTTGGTTACTGCAGAGGAAGCGGCTGCGGAGTAGGTTGAGTGTGAAGCTGAGAAAGGTGATCCGTGTGCAGTGACGAGCGGAGGAATTTGTATCCAGGAGAGGTAGTGGCCGTGCTGTGCTATTCCAAGCTCTCACTGGGATGTGTTTAGTTCATTAGAATGGTGTCTTTCATTTACAGGCAGAACCTTTTTTTTCTTAAATGCTGCTAGTCTGACACTCCCTCTGCTGGTGAGAACCGGCCATGGCACAAGGCAGGCTGAGACTGGAAGCTGCTTCTATGTCATCAGTATTGGTGCTGCTTGTCATGGAGCCGGAAGTGTTCTGGGTTTTAGGGGGTTGTATCCTTAAAAGCACAGGTCTGCATTGCAGCCAGTGGGATGGTAAAGTCTCCTTTACATCTCTGTGTATCCAGAACACATGGAGCTGCCCATACAACACAAACAGCAACCCAATACACTAAGCAATGCAGTGCTCCGCAATGCATAATCATGTGTTACGCTAAAAACTTTGGGGCGTTTCTAGTTTTTGGTACGTTGGCAACCCATTTTTTCAGAAAACACGCCAAAAACATGAGACATAATAGAAAGTCAATGGAAAAACCACGGGTAACCTGCACTGCGGCCAAACCACAGAGTGGCAGCGTTAAAGCAATCTTAAGGCTACTGTCACACTTTGCATTAAAAAAAGGCATCTGAAAAGTTCAAGAAAAATGCTTCCCTATGTATGTCTATGTATGTTTTCACATTGGGGCATTGCGCTTCCATTGTAGAGTAAAAACTCCTGTTCGCAGCTGGATAAGGTTACCTTTTAGAAAAAAATAATAAATGCACATTTTTTTGCAGGTAAAAAAAAAATTTGTATTATTTTTGTCTGCAGGAGCCTGGAAAGCATTGCACCAGTGATCAGTAAATGGCTGATGCCATGCAGGTCTCCTACAGACCTGTCAGAATATCTGCTTGCCCTACGGAATGTATGAACAAGCAGATATTCCGACAGGAAGAATAAATGAACTACCACGGCACTTCACAGTACCATGGTAGTTCATTGAGCTGACAGCTGCTAAGGCTGCTGGGACTTGTAGTCTCTCATGCACAGATGATTGGGAATGAATGATGCGGCCGTGTGGGCGGAGCCCTGCATGGCCACCTTTTTTTAAAATTTGGCAGCTAGCAAGGGGGGAGAAGATCCCATGCTAGCTGTCAAAGCGGGGATCAAGGGGGAGCGAGGACCGGTCTGAACGTTACATGTTACACCTTAAATATAGGTGTAACACGGTACAAAAGGTGAACTTATCCTTTAACCACTTGAAGACCAGGCCTTTTCTAACCCTTTTTGTTTACTTGTAAAAATCAGTATTTTTTTGCTAGAAAATTACTTAGAACCCAAAACGTTATATATATTTTTAAAAGCAGAGACCCTAGAGAATAAAACGGTGGGTGTCACACAGTATTTGCACAGTGGTTTTTTCAAACGCAATTGTTTTTTTTGTTTTGTTTTTTTTAAATACACTTTTTTGAATTTCAGTACCCAATTGTTTGGTAATATAAAAAAAGATGATGTTACACTGACTAAATAGATGCCAAAAATGTTACACTTTAAAACTGTGCCCGCCTGTGCAACTGTGACAAACTACATACATTTTATTATCCATAGGCTATGCTTTAAATGCCTTTACAAGTTACCACTTTAGATTTACACAGGAGGTCAGGTGCTAGAATTACTGTCCACGATCTGATGTTAGCGGTGATACCTGTTGTTCAATTGCTATTAACGTATGCATGTAGGACTGATGCGTGTGGGTTTTTTTTTTTTTTACACTGTCATTTTATTTATTTTTTGTAATCACATTTATTGTTATCACAGGGACTATATAGTAAAATAAGTTTGGACATGTCACCATTTCTCTCGGTAAATATATTTCTAAAGGTGCTATTGACATGAAATTTTCACCACATGTCAGTAACACTTGAAGCAATCCATACATACATGGATGTGAGATTCCCCCGTCAACACTCTCCGTGGTTGCAGGAAAGAAATTTGCTCCAACCTTAGACTATAGAGAAGGTTTTAGCCATTCTGGTCTTATGGTCAGCCGGTGGAACTGCCAGCTACACTCTCGGGTTCTCTGGTGGGACAGGAGAGCCCAAGAACCATGGAAAGTAGGAGGGAGGGGGACATCACCTCCTACTGCTTGTAAATGCAATCCAGCAGATAATTAGCCGAACTGTTGCTTTCAGGCATCTTCTACTAGTGAAGATCCCCATTGCTGATGATTTCATCCTAATAACTTAAGTGTAATTACATCTCAAAGAATATCCAAAAAGTCAATTGCAGTTTAACACCATCAGTACAATATGTTACTTGTATGTTGTTTTTTGGGATTTTTTTTGATGAAGCAGCAAAATCTAAAATCCACTCTGAAATACTAACACAGGTTCTTGCAAGGCCCATATTGAGGTACCCAATCAAAATTTGAATGGTTATATTTTGCCTAACATAACATTTGACAAAGTGTTTAATTATCTTTACAGAAACCCCCGCAATGTCAAATGAACTGGATGTGTTTGTGGGAAATACCACCCTGATAGATGAAGAGGTTTATCAGCTCTGGCTGGACGGATACTCAGGTATTTGTCATATTGAAGAAGCCTTGTTAATTTTTCTTTTTCTGGCTTATCTCACAGCAGCACACAACGGGTTAACTCCTTCTCTGGGACATACAGCACAACCTCTTCCTAGTTCAATAAAAGACAGCCCCTCCTCCAACTGAAGTGTTCTTTTTTTTTTTGGACATGCTTCAGGCCACCTGATGATTGCAGTTGGTAAGTACTTTGATTGCTGCAGGTATATCCCCCCTGCCACATCTACCTGGAAGGGCTGCCTGGGCTCGCCTGTTGCTGCTTCTGAAGTAAGATGGGTCTTAAAGGGACAGTGTACCTGTTTTTTTGGTGAGAAATAAATGAGGCAACTTGGGACATGTTTTTAAGAGTTCTCAAGCAAATTATGGGGTTTTTTTGTATTATTTTAGGAGCAGAAGCCCTAAACACAAACACTACAGAAAACGCAAGACCCGACATCGGTCATATGCTGACCAGGACAATCTGCATTCCTTAGTTTCCTGCACAGGGAGTTTTTCATGCTTCCCAAACAGCTTATGTGGCAATGGTTCACATGCGTTTATATCAGCATGATCGGAAATGCCTTGCCCAACTCAGGGTGCTTGTTGTCCTGCATGCAGTCTGCAGTGTTGGCAAAAATTAATTTGCATAGATTAGCTCAAATCGTATATTTAGGAGGCTGTAGCAGAAAGTTTGTGGCAAATATTCCTGAGATAAGAGTAAGCATAACAAGAGGCCCAACCACAGCTAAAAGCATGCAGATCTTTCCAAATGTGAAGTAGGAAGGGCCTTCTTTTCCCATAATGACAGAGTAAAGAGCTCATTAATGAACAATGGGACAAACCTGATAAGGCCAATTTTTTATAGAACATGTTCTTTAGGTTTTATCCGATGAAGATGGCCGATGCATGTTTAAGCGACGCACTTCCAAGGGTGGATAAGGCCCTCCAGCGTCTGGCTCATCCGGTGTTTTTGCCATTCAATAACTCAGTTGCCTTCAGGGATCCTATGGATCGAAAAATGGATATGGGCTGGTTTACACCAGATGCAGTCCAGTGTGGTTTTATTTTGCATCAAATATGCATGGATGGTGTTTCCCTAGATTCCAATGGCCTAATTCACACCAATGCAGTGAAGTCAACAAAAGTAGAACATGTTGCATTTTTTCTGTATGGAACACATCTGGAACATGGCAAAACACATTCAAAAACACAACACATAAAAAATGTGCATGCAGAAACCCATCCAGAACGCAGAAATTGTGAACTGGTATCAGACTTGTAGAGAATCTATACTGTGGCAAGTGTTGCCTTTCATCCTGCAGCAGTTTTACCTTTGATGGCTAAAGCATTAAGAAATGGCTTTTAATTCAAAAATGGAAATTGCAAGAGTCTGGAGGAGTTGAACCTGGCAGCTGACCTTTGCAGAGGCTTTGACTGACCTAGTACAAGTGTTGGCGCATTCAGTCACAGCCAAGAGAGCTTTGTGGTTACTCCACTGGAGGGCAGATGGTGCTTCCACACAAGCCTTCTGTGACATTCCCCATAATGGGAGGTTGTTATTTGTCAAAACGGTGGACAACGCAATTAAGCGAGTGATAGGTGGAAAGTACAGACTGTGGCCACAGTCTAATAAGAGGAAGCAGCTATCTTTTCACTCAAGTCAACTGAACTTCAGAAGAGTTCAGGAGGCCAAATCTTATAAGCCAGGCTTCAAACTTAACAGGTTACAGTGGAGGCTGCTCAAAGTTCCTGTTTACACAAGACCAAATTCAGAGCAGACTGCTAGGATGTACAGAAAGGCTTTTGAAGGTGCACCCAACCAATCTCTTCCAATGAGGGCCAGGATAGCCTCCATCTGGAGGTTTTGAGTGAAAAATATCAAAGACCGGTGGGTCCAGAAGATAGTTGGGGAGTACAAGAGAAATTTCCAAAGTTTACCACTAAATCATTTCATTCTTGACCAACAAATCTCAAGAAGGAAAAGTTATTCAAGATTACGTATAAGAATTATACTGCAACAAGGCCATAGTGCCAGTTCTGCCGGAAGAACAGAGTCTGGGGGTTTTCTCTTTCTAGTTTTTCTATTTTTTTTTTCTAGTACCCAAGGCATCAGCAGCTTTCCAGCCTGTCTGGGTTTGAAGAAATTGAATGGGTGCATACACGCAAAAACGTTCAAGATGGAGTCCTTGCAGACAGTCATTGAGATAGTCTAGTGGAAAGACCGATTAGTGTCAGTCAACCTGACTGATGCATATTTCCATGTACAGATCAGTGCAGAGCACCAGAGACATTTGGGATTTGCAGTACCTGTATGTCACTTCCAGTTAATTTTTATAATTGCCACAGCACCATGTGTCTTTTCGAAGGTGATCTTGGCAGTGGTGGCGATAATTTGACTTTTGGAGATAAGGATCTACCACTACTTGGACGATGTTTTGATTGTCGCAAATTCAAGCTGGCAGGTGGCAAAGCATCACAACGTTGTCCTAGAAGTCCATTCCAAGTACGGTCAGCTAGTGAACAAACAAGGAAGAAGAGTCTTAGAGTAGTATTTCATACCCGAATAATTCAAGTGGTTTTTCAAAACTTCCAAAATGAAAATTTGCTTACAAAGAGTCATGGAAGCAGCATTTATGTCAGCGAGGGATTGCATTGTACTCATCGGGACCTTTATAGTGGTACAAATGCAAAGACGCACTGATACAAGATGGGTTCACGGTGCCATGGAATTTTCTGTTGGTCTTTGTCTTCATTTGGTGTCCTTGATTATGAAGGTGCTTCTGAAAATTTGGACAGAACATGTTCGTGCCATACAGGTGCTTTATACCGGCCAAGGAGGCATTGGGTTTTCGCTGCTTCTCCAGATATCATCAGCACCACCAATCCTGTTTCCAGTCAAGCAAGATCTTTTATGCCAGTGTCACTGGCAGCACCCCAATCCAGTGAGCCTACTTTTAATACCCTGGCTATTGAATCCGCCGGACTAGAGGTGCAGGGATTCTCATCTGAGGAGGTTCAGACCTTGGTGAAGGTCATAAGATTATCCCTGAATGCTACATACGAGAAGATATGAAGGAGGTTTGTTTTGTTTGCTCAGCAAATGATTTATCTCTGGTGTTCTTAGCTCTAGCCAATATCCTGGACTTTTTTACAATTAGTGCTAGAGATTGGTCTGGCATACAACTCCATTAAATACAGATCTCTGCGTTATCCTCTTTCTTGGGCTGCAAATGGGTGAAAGAGCCATTGACCAGATGCTTTGTGCAGGTGGAAATTCATATAAGACCACCAAGGGATGGTACTCTAGGCTTGGTTCTGATAGCATTGGTGCAGGCACCCTTTGCTCCAATAGTTTCATTTCCATTGGGGCTCCGCTTGGTAAAACTAGTTCTTCTGACAGCAATTCCTTCAGACAGTAGGGTATTAGAGATTTTGGTACTTTCCTGTAAAGAGCCCTTTTTGTGTATTTTTACCAGAAATCGTAATACTACATCCATCTCCAAAGCTCAATTCTAAAGTGGAAACCAGTTCCATGAAAGCTGGGAGGCAGTCTTTACGACTTTTTGCACAAGAGTCACCGAGTACAAAGCAGGAAGGCTTCAGTTCCTTACACATGGTCAACAGTGTTCTTGCAAAGGTCAAAAGACATGAGGAAAGTGGACAACCATTTTATTTTGCCATCAGGTCCTAAAGAGGAAACTTCTATTTAATTACCAGGGTGACTAGATTGGCATGCAATCAACCATAGGGGTGGCAGCCCTTGGGGCAGTTATGCAAGGATTTCAGTGGAATATATATGGAAGACCGCTAGCTGAAGTTCTTGTGTGGCCTTCATTTGAGATACAAACTAGACATGCGGTTAGCAAGTTCTGAAAAATTTTGAGACCTAAATTCTTCTTTGTCTTTAGCAGATTTTCTTTTGATTGTCGGTCTCTCTTTTCATGTATTCTCTCCCAACCACTTATTCTGCTAGTTATATCCCGTTATGTGCTGACGTGAGGTAGGCTAGGAATACGGAAAATTGTTATCAGATACTTATCATAATTTTCATTTCCTGGTCTATCCTCCTGTCAGAACAGGACCCCTTCCCTAGTGGCTTGTTGCAGGCTAGGCTGTCAAATACTTCAGTTTGCGGAGGGACTGTCTTTTATTGAGCTAAGAAAATGTGGTCCTGTAGGTTCCAGAGGAGGAGTTAACCCATTGTGTGCTGACATGATGTTAGGCCCAGGAAAGGTAAATTATGGTAAGTATCCGATAACAATTTTCTGTAATATGCACTGATCAGCCATACCTTTATGACCACTAACAGATTTAGTGAATAACATTAATTATCTTGTTACAATGGCATCTAAAAGTCGGGATATATTTGGCAACAAGTAAACGTATTTTCTCTAAAATTGATGTGTTGGAAGTAGAAAAATTGGGCATCATAGTTTGTTGTCTATGGGGCTACATAAGAGTGGTCAACCTGCCCCATGTCCAGTCAAAAGGGCCTACAATGGGCACGTGAGCATCAGAACTGGACCACGGAGCATTGAAAGAAGGTAGCCTGGTCTGATGAATAATATTTTCTTTTAAATTATGTGGATGTGTGCAATGCTTACCTGGGGAAGAGATTTCACCAGGTTGCAGTATGGGAAGAAGGTAAGTCGGTGGAGGCAGAGTGATACTTTGGCCAATGTTCTGCTGGGAATCCTTGTGTCCTGCCAGTCATGTGGATGCTACTTGATACATACTACATACCTAAACATTATTGCTGACCGAGTATACCCCTTTATGGAAACAGTATTCCCTGATAGCAATTGCCTCTTTCAGCTGGATAATGCATCCTGTCACACTGCAGAAACGATTCGAGTACATTTGTAATGAGTTTGAGGTGTTGACTCGAGCTCCAAATTCTGCAGATCTCAGTCCAATCGAGCATCTGCAGGATGTGCTGGAAAAACAAGTTCGATCCATGGAGGCCCCACCTTGCAAATTACAGGACTTAAAGGATCTGCTACTAATGGCTTGGTGCCACAGCGTACCTTCAGAGGTCTAGTGGCATCCATTATTCAACGGGTCATAGCTGTTTTGGTAGCAAAAGGGGATGTAATCAATATTCGGTGGGTGGTCAAAAAGTTATAGCTGATCAGTGTATAATCATTGTGTGATTTGCATTTTCATTATAAGTGGGCAATACTCTGACATACAGTTGCATATGTATTTTTCGGCTCGTCATATCCATCCCTAACGTTTTAAATACAGTTTACCTTTTAAAGCCCAAATGAATTCCTATGGACCTAAACCATATGAGCTGAAGTCTGTTACACCTGTGTCTTGCAGTGGGTGACGCTGTCAATATTCGACTGAAAAGTGGAATTCTTGATCAGACTGGAGCAGGACCTGATGTCCTTGAGAGTGACACCATGGACCATTATCGTACATTTCAAATGATTGAAAGGCTCCTTCACTATCCCCCAAAGCTGGTGCAGCAGTTACTCTTTCAGATACCACCTTACAAGCAGAGCATGTTGATTGAGAGGTAGTATACCAAAACAATCTTACTTGTGTGTTATTTAAAGTAAACCTGTCATGGGAGAAATGCAGACACTGCCATTGCTGACCATCTTCTGAAAATGCTGGTTGTGTGGCTGTTTTGTTTACCTGCTAGCATATTTTAGGAGGGGGTTACTAAAAATGGTGCAATCACAATCTGGTGCAGCTGTGCATGGAGCCAGTCTGCTTCTAAATTCAGCTTTTTACATTAGGCTTTGACAATAAAAAGTGGAAGATAAATTTGGTTTCTGTGCAGAGCTGCACCAGATTTTGCACGCTCCAGTTTTCGTACATCTCTCCCTCTGTTTCACTGACCTGGAACAAGTATGGAGATCAGGAAAGAGAGATTTTAGTTTCATATGTGTTCAGGGTAATTGGATGAATGTATTGACAGGTTTCTTTCACATTTCATCTGGTCTAAAACATTTATTTTGTAGAAACTGCACCGTGCATTGTCCTATTCCGGGCCTTTTCACAACCCAGCTGAAATTGGCTATCTTTTTTTTCTCTGCCAAACATACTATAGCTCAAGCTAGGAAGACTGCTTTGGACTGCCATGATGGTCAATGAGCAAATGTCCAGTATTCTTAAGGAGTCACATCTGAAGTTTCTTAGAGTTTAGGAACCCTGGATAATATTATAGTTGCTGCCTGCTCCGGTCTGTGATACTCTTTCTTTCTTGACTTATTCTCTCTCTCTCTCCCTCTCCCCCCTCTCTCCCCCCCTCTCTCTCCCCTCTCCCCCCCTCTCTCTCCCCTCTCCCCCCCTCTCTCTCCCCTCTCCCCCCTCTCTCTCCCCTCTCCCCCCTCTCTCTCCCCTCTCTCCCACCTCTCCCCTCTCCCTCTCTCTCTTCTCCCTCTCTCTCCCCTCGCTCTCTCCACCCTCTCCCTCTCTCTCTCCCCCCTCTCTCCCCTCGCTCTCTCCACCCTCTCTCCCCCCTCCTCTCTCTCCCCCCTCCTCTCTCTCCCCCCTTCCTCTCTCTCCCCCCTTCCTCTCTCTCCCCCCTTCCTCTCTCTCCCCCCTTCCTCTCTCTCCCCCCTTCCTCTCTCTCCCCCCTTCCTCTCTCTCCCCCCTTCCTCTCTCTCCCCCCTTCCTCTCTCTCCCCCCTTCCTCTCTCTCCCCCCTTTCCCATCTTTGTTTTTCCCTCTTCCTTTTTTTTCTGGCTGATACTTGTTAGCGGGGATTATTACCTCATAGAGGACAGCTTGGCTTTGACTGTCCTTCTATCCTCCTTGGTTGTGGTTAGATCCCTGCTGATTTAACATGATACATTGCCTACTTGTACTAGCTTTTACATGTGACTGTTTATTTCCGCTCCTGCGAGGGTGAACTGTGAGCTTGTCATGTTTTCTATGAAATGTTCAATAAATACATGAAAACTTAAAAGTAATTATCCAAATTAGACCTTGGTCTCTAAACACCAGTTCTGACATGTAAGTCCCAAGCAACCTAAGAAATTAAATTCGTATTAAACCCTCAGTTTTTTTTCTTCACACAATAGGACAAATCAGGTTTGCTGTCAGTTTTTGAGGTGGACCTTATCGGACCCTCCATTCTGCTCTTTGGAGCAGCAGGTGTAAACGGACACATTTCCGTTTATACTTACCGACATCCGATCCGTCTAGCAGATCTGAACGGATGGCAGTCGGGTGTAAACGGACAGGCAATCCATTTACATCCGACCGTTCATAGTAGGCTGTGCCTGTGTCTGCTCTGCATACGCGGAACAGAAGGGGCCTAACACATTAAGACGTTTAAAGTAAACATTCCAGAGTAAGATATCTGTAAAAATTCTTACTCCAGCACTTGCAGTTTACAACTTTCAGTTGCTGCTGGCACCTGCTCTCTCAGAGCTGCTTCTGTGAACTTCCAGTCTTCATAGGAAAGAATTAACAGTGGACAGTGCAGTCAGGAATCAGTCTTTAACTTGGAGGAGGGAGGAATGGGGGAAAGCTTTGCCTTCCTAGGCTACGGGGATAGTGTGCTTCTATTGATGCACACAGTGTAGAGAGACACAGCTCTAGTCCATGCATGCAAGGTAATCTCCATAGGACGCTTCAGGGGAAAGGAGGCACCCAGAAAACCTTGGACAGCAGTCACAGCGCCAGCTTAACCTGGAACATTTCAAGGATTAAAAGTTAAAGATGCTGCATATTTACTAAGTGATCAAATGCTGAAAGTGCCTAAAACTAATGGCTTAATATCTCTTTACATTTACTAAGATAAAGTACACAAAACAGAAGATATGCGAGGGGAAGGGTAACAAAATTATTTGATGGCATCGTAACCAAAAATAGAAAAGTTACAAGGTCTTTTAGAAAGTACAGAGGAAGGACAGCAAGTGGAGAAAAAAAGAGCGTGAAGTAGCATAAGATGTTGGAAAGAGAGGATGCCACAACTGATTCCCAATTAGCCACTCGCCTACAGGGCACTTATACCCCCTTCCTACCCAGGCCAATTTTCGGTCATGCAACACTGTACCCATATGAAATTGTTATCCTTTTTTTTGAGACAGAGCTGATTTTTTACTAAACAAACCAAAAACCACTGAAAACCACTTAGTTTTGTTATAAAATTTTGTACATAAGTGATTTTTTTTTTCCTTCACTGATGTGCGCTAATGAGGCTGCAGTGATGGGTACTGATAGGCTGCACTGTTGGACACTGATAGGTGGCACTGATGGGCATTGACAGGCATCACTGATGGGCACTGAAAGGAAGCACTCATATATGGCACTGATAGGTGGCACTGTTAGGCGGCACTGACTAGCATTGATAGGTGGCACTGATAGGTAACACTGAAAGGCAGCTCAGATTGGCACTGATATGTGGCATTGATGTGCACTGGTAGGCACTGATATGTGGCACTGATGGACACTGGCAGGTGGCATTGATGAGCACTGACAGCTGGCACAGATGGACACTGACAGGTGGCACTGCTGGGGCTACACTGATCATCAGGGCACACTGATCATCAGTGCCCTGATGATCAATGTACATGTCCCCTCCGAGTAAAGCCAATTACCGGCTCTCCTCTCGAGCTGTCAGCGTGACAGCTCGTGAGGAGAGCAATGCCGATAACTGGCATTTCCCTATTTACATGTGATCAGCTGTGATTGGACACAGCTGATCACATGACCGAGCCGACATCTTCGGCTCTTTCCGTTGATTGGTGATCCGCTGTGTCCGACTGACACAGCGCACCACCGATCGTTCTGCGCTCCCGGAGCCGCGCATGCGCGGTTAGAAAGGCAGAACGTCATGTGACATTCTCCCAGAACGAGAGAACTGCCTTGCGCCTGTCATTACCTTAAGTATTAAACTCAATCAAGACCTAAATATATTGCAGCTTGCCAATTCTTGGTTGTAGTGACTGCATTAATTTTTTAAGCTTTCTGTCTCTCATTTTCAGCTAGTGATGTGGCCAATAAAGCTGGTCATACTTGGCTCAGTTTTTCATTTTGACTGAACAGAAAAAAACTGAACCTATTTCCCCATCCACACACTCAGGGTGGATGAGGAAATCCTTCCTGCTGTGTCTTTTGTATTCTGACAGTAGGACTCCCCCCGCCATCAAAATACACTGATCAGCCCTTCACCCAATTGGCTGCATGCACTAATTGAATGCTGGTTTTCCAGCAGGACCATTCGACAGAAGGCAGTCTAACAACCGGCATCTGTTGAACAGATAGGACTGTATGTACAAATCGTATATCAGATAGGACTCTGTGTACAGATGCAAATTCGACCGTGTTCTGCTTAACCAGCCAAATTTTGATCTGTGTATGACCAGCTTTAGTCTGTTATTTTTCAACTGCTTTCAACAGACCAAGCTGACCTGCAAAAGTGGCACTTAGAGGGTAGAGAGAAACAATGATAGGGATGCTTACAATGGTCAGCTTTCTTTATGTTGCTATAACTGTTAGCTGGATTTCAGCTTTATTTGTTAGTCAAGTCCATCTAAATCTGCTAGTCTAATGCTGGCCATACAGTATACAAAAAAAATCGGTCGATAGCGCTTGCGAAAAACAAAACAATTTTCGGCAATGCTAAAGATATTACCATCACGTTTGATTTGGTCAAATTAGTAAGGAAATGACAAAAAAAAACTGACTTTGCACATGTGCACGAAAAATTGAACGATTTTCAGCATACGTGAAAGCCACTAACCTTTAAAATATTTTAAGAAATTAAGGACATTTTTAACTTTTCAGTCAGTTTTTTTTAATGTGAAAATTTGAAAACAATTATCGTTTCTCATCCATTAACTATTAGAAAATTGGCTGAACGTTCAGATCATTAGAATTTCTGCTGATTTTTCATAAAGTGTATGGCCAGCATAATACTACCCTCTCCCTAGACTGACAGTACTGCTGTCCAGAGGTGTCTGCATTGCGCCTCCATCCTGAGTGGAGACACTCTTAAGACAGAAGTGTGTTACTGGCTGGATCACCAGTTGAAAATAAAGGTGAAAAAAGCCTAAAAAGAAAACTAATGCAGCTACCACATCTAATAACTTTTAGGCTGCTATATTACATTTTTTGATTTCGCGTTTAATACTGCCAGTTGTAGATAATTAAAGTGCAGGTGCCGAAGACCAGTAGCAGAGCTCTAATGTCCTGTAGTGGAGTAGATCACATTAACCAGTTCCCACCTGACCAATGCAAAATGATGACCAAGCAGCACTTGTGGCGATCCGGGTGGGCGTCATATGACGTCATCCGAGATCGTGCCTCTCGCGTACCCACGCTGTGGCAAGATCTGTCACTGGATGTGTCCCTCGGACACAGCCGATGACAGATCTGTGTACCAGCCCGTTGTCAGTACCATGTGACCGCTGTGACCAATCGCAGCAGGTCACATGACAATTGTAAACAATGGATGGCTTCCTTTCATGCCATTCATTGTATACAATTGTGTCTCTGACTGTGGTTAGTCACAGTAATCACATGGTACAGACTGGGTCAATCACAACCCATCTGTGCCATGTGATTAGCTGTGGCCAGTCACAGCTAATCACAACAAAATACCTGAATTAATCGATTTCATTCAGATAAATTATTTTTTATAGCAATTAAATTATTTTTATATGATGACACTGTACTGCAATGGTAACAGTAGGTAAAAAAAAAAAATTTTGAAATTTCCATAAAATTCTGACAAAAAAAAATTAAAACTTCAAAAAATTTGCCAGACGTCTTACTAAATACCTCGGATTGTCTACTTTGCAAAAAGGGGTCATTTGGAGGATATGTGTACTGTCCTAACATTTTTTTGGCTTCAAGAAATTAGATTGGCTGTCAGTACTTCAGGTTTGATTGATTTTCTGATATATACCATGGTTTGTGGACTCTAACTTTCCTACAGACTAAATAATAACAACTAATTTTGGGTATTTTCACCAAAGAAATGTAGCAGAATACATCTTGGCCTAAATTTATGAAGAACCGTTATTTATTTGCAGAATTGTATAACAGAAACGAAGAAAAACGTATTTTTTCCCATATTTTCGTTTTTTTTTTGTTAATTTAGCAAAAAATAAAAAAAAAACCCAGTAGTGATTAAATACCACCAAAGGAAAGCTTTATTTGTGTAATCAAACTGATTAAAAACTTAGTTTGGGTACAGCATTGCATGACCGCGCAATTGTCATTCAAATTGCGAGAGTGCTGAAAGCTGAAAATTGGTCTGAGCAGGAAGGGGGTAAAAGTGCCCGGCATAGAAGTGGTTAAAGAGGAGATTAAAAGAGTTATAGCAGTAAATAAAAACAAGATGCCTAGCCTAAACTTGATTGCATTTCAGGATAGTATATCACAGTTGTGCTGTAGCTCTATCATTCTGTAGACAAATTTCTTCCTGAAAAAGATAGTTTCATGGTCCGGAAGACTAGGTTACTTCAAACAGCGAAATATTTCACATCCAGCTGTAACCATGTACTGCAGAATTATTTTCCTAATACACAGATGTATGGCTTACTATGGGGCATCCATTGTCGGCTGTCCCACTTCTACAGTGAAGCTGGCTCTGAGACCTGATCATATGACCAGAGCGGCTTTAGAATAGGTACATATAGACAATTTTTTTTTCCAGCTCTTTTACTGCATTTTTACCGCCCCACCCACACCAACTTCTCCTGCTTGAGCTCTAAAGGCAGCTGACGGGGGCAACAGCTATAAATGCTGTTGCACTCAGTGGACAGGCAGTAGCACCCATCAAATGCAACTCATTCACCATGTGGATTGTGGTGCAGGTTTTTATGGGTTAAACAGGCGGTGAAGAGGCAACATTAACCATCTCCTGCTCGGCTTATAGTCATATGATGGCAAGGCGGGACATTCACCATTCTGGGTGGATGTCATATGATGTCCTCCTGGAACAGGCCACGCTGTGGCAAAATCTGTCAACTGCTGTGTCTCTTCCAAACACAGCGGATGACCGATCAGTGTACCGGCCGCTGTGGTACAGACAGTGCCAATCGCAACTAGCCACAATAGCAAACATTGAATTAATCAATTTCATTCAGTAAAAATGGTTGCTAACAGTGAAATTCACTGACATAAGCAATCGTAATGTGTGTAAAAAGAAAAAATCCTGATCACTTCCCCAGAGTACTACAATGTTATTATGGTAACATCATATTGCTCTGGTCACAGTGTTAAAAAAAAAAGTTGTAAAAAAAAAAAGTTTTGTTTTTACATGCTGTCACCAGTATTGTCCTGACATTGGGGGGGGGGGATTTGTATTGTCCTGACATTGGGAGGGGATTTGTATTGTCCTGACATTGGTGGGGATTTCTACTGTCCTGACATTTGGGGGGATTTGTGCTCTCCTGACATTAGGGGGTATTTGTACTGTCCTGGTTTTTTTGGGCCTCAAGAAATGAGATCGGCTATCAGTACATCAGGAATGTTCGATTTTCAGATATATACTATAGTTTGTGAACTCTAACTTTCCTTCAGAGTAAACAATATACACTTATTTGGGTTATTTTCTGTAGAGGAATTCAGTTTGACCTAAATTTATAAAGAGATTATTTATTTGCAAAATGTTATAACAGATACAAAGAAAAACAGGTTTGTTTTTTTTTGGTATTGTTGGAAGGGGTGGGTGGAATGAAGGAAGGTCGGACTCACATGCTCAGTCAGATGCATCAGAGCTGTTGGCTGCTCTGTGTTCAGTTTCCCGCCCACACATCCTCTGAAATTGCAGGAACTGGAGTGTGCTGCCCACACTCCAGTTCATGCAGTTTCAGAGGATGTGTGGGTGGGAAACTGAACACAGAGCAGCCAACAGCTCTGATGCATCTGACTGAGCATGCGAGTCCGACCTTCCTTCATTCCACCCACCCCTCCCTTCCATACACCCACCCCTTCCTTCTAACAATACCGAAAAAAAAAAAAAAGTGTTTTTTCTTTGTATCTGTTATAAAATTTTGCAAGTAAATAATCTCTTTATAAATGCCCCTGTGCACAGGGGGAGGCAAAGCAGATCCAGCATCTCTCCCCTCTTCTCCTATTGGTGCGAAGGATGGAGGGAGGGGCTGGGCACTGAGAAGCCCCCACCTTATTTCCACTCAGCCAATGTGAGCGGGTGAGTGGAAATTTTGAGAGCTGCTAAGGGATGATTGGTAACTCTCCTCTGGATGCCCCTGGATATAGGCTAATGCAGGCCACAGATGGGTCGAAAATCGGCCGAATTTTCGGCCGAAAATATAATCGGCCGATTTTCGGATCGTTAGTGGGTTAATAGGTCGGCCGTTTTTCGGTATTTTGTCAGATTTTTTTTATCGGTAAAGTTGGAAAAAGATCGGCCGATTTTCATGGTAATTATGGGCAAATCGGCCGATCTTTTTACCGATAAAAAATCTGTGCATGAGCAGTGACCTGCTAGAGGAAGACAAAAAGAAGAAGAGGATGAAGAAGAGGATGATGAGGAGGAGGAGGAAGAGGAAGAAGAAGAGGAGGAAGAGGAGGAGGAGGAGGAAGAGGAGGAGGAGGAGGAGGAGGAGGAAGAGGAGGAGGAGGAGGAGGAGGAAGAGGAGGAGGAGGAGGAAGAGGAGGAGGAGGAAGAGGAGGAGGAGGAAGAGGAGGAGGAAGAAGAGGATGAAGAAGAAAAAGAGGATGAAGAAGAAGAAGAGGATGAAGAAGAAGAAGAATTCCAGTCCGGCAAAAAGTGTCCCTGCAGAGAGCTCCGCTATTTCTTTGACAGTTCCTTGACATTTATAGCGGCTGCAACAATGTATCTGTTTCCGAATAAAAACATCTGTATCCGAAATGGATACAAATAGATACAATGTTGCAGCCGCTATAAATGTCAAAGAAATAGCGGAGCTCTCTGCAGAGACACTTTTTGTCAACTGTAGACGGGATGAAAATCAGCCGATTTTTTTTTTTTTTTTTTTTTATTTTACCGTTCCTGGTAACGTTGGCCGATTGAATGACCGATTTTTTTTTTTTTTGTTTTTTTTTTTAAAGAAAAATCTATGGCCTGCATTAGGCTGGGTTCACATCTGTGTGGTTGGTTCCTGCTGCAGGTCTGCACCTGTTCCTGCAGCCGTAACCACCCGCACAGAAAAATGTGCTGGATGCGTGCAGGTGCCATTAATCCTAATTGATTAGAACTGGAAATTGCTCCCACACTGGCAATCGACCTGCAGTTCCTGTGCAGGCTGTGATTTCTAAAATGCTGTAGGGACTTTTTCGCTGCGTTTTAGGTGGAACGGCAGCTTATTCAAATGAATGGGCTGCCGCGCCCGTACAAAAGCGTCTCACGTAGCTGCAACAGTGTGAACCTATCCTTAGTTAGAATTAGACCGTAATTCCGCTTTAACTCCCCAGTCACTGCCCTAAAAATCCAACAAGCCATGAAACACTCAGCCAGCAACATAAACCCTGGACCAGATGGCTATCCGGCTAACTTCTATAAACTCTTTATCTGCAGAAATTTCCCCAGTACTCATGAATCTGCAACTTCATCCTTACATATATCCCCATATCCAGAATTCAATGAAACATGCACTACCCTAATTTTAAAACTGTGGAAATATTCTTAATTCGTTCAGTCCTACCGGCTCATCTCATTACTTAACACAGATTATAAACTATTAGCCAAAATCATGGCAGATGATATTCAAACCCAAATTCCTCTGCTATTCATCTCCCACCAATTGGTTTCCTGCACAACAAACATTCTGCTATTGGTAAAGGAATAGTAATTGCAGCTACGGTGCAAGAATCCTAACCCACATTTCAGGGCATGACCATAGGCCATAAAACCATTAAAATTACTGCTTTTGCAGATGGCTTGCTTCTATATATTTCCCACCTAGAATCTTCCCTGCCTAGTATACTGTCCCTTAATAAATCCTTTGTTTCAGTGTCAGGCTACTCCATCAATCTTGACAAATCAAAAGCACTCTACCTAACCAACCGTCACATACCTCCTTGAAGTAACACATACCCCTTTATTTGGTGCGTGGAAAAAATGTTGTATCTTGGCGTATCCATATCCAAAAACCCCCACAACCTATAGGTTAAAGTGTTACTAAACCCACAACAGTAAAGTCAGTCTGTATGTGCAGTAAAGCATGCTTGCTATACTCACTGTGGAACCTAGGGGTTAGTCCCCTGCATTGTGTAAAAAAGGCTTTTTGATCCTGACATCTCTGCTCGTCCTCTTGTTCAAATGTCCATGTCTTATATCCTGATAAGACAAACTGAACCGTATCCATTCTGCATATGCTCAGTTTGGTGTGTATTGCTAGAGAGGTTTTTTTGGGGGGGAGAGTGCATGTGATCAGCACAGGGCCAATCAGCACTGTCCAGACAGAGGTCAGGGGTTTTGCAATTCCTAGAGCAGAAAAAACTCCTCCTACAAGCTTTAACCAGTGCTCTGCTGGACACTGATAGAAGTCACAAGACTGCTCTGACTGCTGATGAGAAAAGGTAGTTAGCAGTTTATATTTACTAAAATAATTGCACTTCCATGTTTTGTGTACTGTGGGAGACCAGATATAGTGAATGCAGGGTCCTGGGTTTAGTAACTCTTTAACTTCTTTGCTGTGCTCCATAAAAGTGTCTCTTGCTGCTCGGAAACACTGGAACATTTCTTGCATGGGCAAAATGAGTTTAGTAAAAATGGTCGCCATTCTTAAGCTATTTTACAACATTTAAGCTCCACCCTACTCCTTAAGCCCCGTACACATGATTAGAATATTGGACGAATGATCGCCCATTGTTAGTCTCATATCAAAAGTGAAGAGGTTAAATAATTCAGAAGTGATGTAATATAATTGTATTGTCTTTTTGGACTAAAATTTTACTGATTAAATGAAAATCGTACGATTTGATATTGAGAAATTTTTGTGCTTGTCCCTTCGATCAATTTTGGACGAAAGCTGTGTATTAACAATCAGATTATTGTACGATCGCTTTGAAAGCAGTATTTTCAGACGAATTTCTGATTGTGTGTACTAGGCTTTAAGCACTGTGATCTCAAGTGTGTCTATAAAATGTTTCAGGAGTTCACCTGGAACAGCAGAGCAAACATAGACCTACGTATTCTACAACAACCTTCCATCAACAGAGGCCTCTATTTTCCTGATCTTGAAATGTATAACACAGCATCTTTAAAGTGGAACTTCACTCTCTCAATCAACGTTGATTATTTTTAGTACTTATGCTGCTAATATTACTAAATAGATAGGAAAGTATATTAAATTTTTTTATATTTCATCAGTTACTTCCTGGTTTCCATGCCTAAGCAAATGATGTCATACACCCCAGGAGTCTTTAGGAGGGAAGGAGGGGCTCTCAGCTAAGCACACCCTCCTGCCCGAGCTAAAGGCAGATGGATTCCAGGAAGTAAATTCATCTGCTCTTACTCAAGATGGCCTCAGCCAGAAATGCTACATGGGTGTTTTACAAAGTGATTTTTTAGCAAAATAAAGCATTGAGACCTGGATGGATGGGGGAGTTTGCTTTGAATACTAAAAATGAAATGAATAGCATTTTTGGTTTTGTGCTACTCAGATGCAGGGTATTTCCACTTTAAGTAGATACTGTATGTGAGGGATTGGTTTTGGAAAACCTCTATGTATGTTGATACTGAACTTAATCAAAACATGACTCCCCAAATAACTTGCTATGAGTTCTTCACATACATATAGAACTCCTACCTGCTGAGGATATTTATAAAGAAATGATGATGTCCTCTATATCTATACATCACTCTCCATTTGCTTTAGGACTCAAGCAAGCAGAGCTCTATTTATTATTGAAAGAATGGGAAAAAAGTGGTAAGAGAACAGTCTGATAGCCTGACATGTCAGCCATATGACTGACATAGAGTTGTGCATTTAATTAATTTAATAAAACAATGCAGAGTGCAGTAGACAACATCCACTATCCTTTATAAATTGGTTCCTTTGTTATTGGCCCTTAAAGCAATGCCCTTCATAAAGGACTCATGCTTGTCTTCATATTGAAAGAAATGTGTACTTTGACCTATAATGTGGAGATAGTAAGTAGCACAGGGTTATGTTCAATTTGCACCCCTGCCACCATGTTTGTTCACCCAAACCAGAGAAAAACCTGGTTCCCCACAATGCAGCAATTGTTGATGGAACAGCCAGTCTCTACGCCTGAGCATTTTCAATGGGTCAGGGATTGAGAATTGTCTAAACACCAACTCAGTGTTTTCATTGCTCTGAGTTGTATCAGGGAAACAGAGTAGAATGTACTCTTTGTACTCCCTACTCTAAAGCAAACCTGTCACTTTGCCCTGTAGAGGTTCATGTTCACTTTAAAGGATAAGTTCACCTTTGGAACATGTTACATATTCCACCTGTTTTTAGGGTGGAACATGTAACATGTTCCCATTGCCGCAGCAGCACCCGATGCCCCCCCTCCATCTGAGATAGTACGGGGAGAAGTTTCCGCATACTATCTGTCAGATTTGAAAACCGTGCGGCTGTGCGGGGCTACAGCCACGTCACTCATTCACAGAGTTCTGTGAATGAGTGCCTACAAGTCCTGACAGCCTTAGCGGCTGTCGATTTGTAGTTCTCAATGAACTACCACGGCGCTTTGTCCAAAAATTGAAATTATCCTTTAACCCTCACCCTAACCCTTCTTTATGTGAGCTTAAAGTATAGCTAAAGGCAAACCTTATCTTTTTTTTTTGGACAGAGTGGAGATGGATTAGAACACCTGTTTTTCCCAGTTTTTATTGCTGCCTGTATCCCCGTTAGGGAGATTTACTCTGTATTTATACTGTTTACCAGTATCATTGAAAGTAAAGGAAAATCCCAAATTTTGGGTTGTCCCCAGAAAAGTATTAGAGCGGTAATCATCCATTGAGGACACTAGTTCTGGTGGGCTGGGGATCCTCAAGGGATTCCCTTAATGTGCAGGGATTTCCTCTTTTCTTCCTGTTTTGACTATGGGACAGGAAGTGAAGGGAACTCTCCTCAATGGGGAAACAGATGGGAGTAATAACCCTCCCTTACTTTATAAAAAATGTAAAAGAAAGTTTTGCTTGTAGTTCTTCTTAAACCCCTTAATAGTTTTCCTAAATATGTTTTTATGTTTTCTATGAGTGAATTCACATATGTTTTATAAATCATAGTCTCTATCAGTTTCATGAACTTCTTCCACCTGAAATACCATATTGATCTTGCCAGCAACCTTTTTACGGAAGCTGATCTGTGGTAGCGTGGTCAGTTTTCATTCTTTAGCTAGCCATTCAGGTACAGGATACTGTGCAGGCACACAGCATGCCTGTATTGAGTTAGTTTGTTCAGCTGCCACACCCCCTGACCAGTCACAGCCTGCCTTTGGCACACACCCCCTGACCAGTCACAGCCTGCCTTTGGCACACACCCCCTCCCATTCACAGCCTAGCTCTTGAACACACCCCATGATCAAGTACAGCCTGCATCTTGCCAGACTGCGTGTCTGCACAGTGTCCTGCAAACCACCGCCCATTATCTGTTAGTTAAGATGCGTGGTCACATGACAACTTTTTAACCTTGTGAAAAAGGTAAGGTCAGAACAATAATTTTTTAAACTATGCAAAAGCAGTTGTGGTGCCTACACAGTCATAAGTGTACTGGAAAGTCTCTGTAACATAATATGTTCACAACGTCTTTAAATACTCAGCACTCTTGCATGAAAATCCTTTGTGATAAGACTAAGGATCCTGCACTACAAGATGCTGGTTGTGGAAACAAATCATCAAGGTATTCATCTTGTAAAAGAAGCCAGAGCACCTGGAGAAAAGTCACTTAAAACACAGACAAACGCCATGCAGCAGCTGGCACTGGTGGGTGTTGAACCTAGCAATGAATAATCGTGTTTGTTATTTAGCTGTTATATAGTCCTGGATGACCATTTTATCCAAATTGTAGTCACTATTTTGATTGCTGAATGTAGCTTGATTCCCTTGTAGGTATTATGCATTTGATGAAGCCTTTGTCCGGGAAGTTCTTGGTAAAAAGCTTTCAAAAGGAACTAAAAAAGATCTGGATGACATAAGTGCTAAGACTGGAGTGACCCTGAAAAGCTGCAGGAGACAGGTACATTACTTTTATAATCTATTGTATACTCTGCTACTACGTTAATATTTGTGTTAAAGATTTCTTCTTTTTTTCTTGTATAGTTTGACAATTTCAAGCGGGTGTTCAAGGTGGTTGAAGAAATGAGGGGCAATTTAGTGGAGAACATTCAGCAGAATTTTCTGTTATCAGACAAGTTAGCCAGGTCTGTCTGCTTTCTTTTTATTTGTGTTTTTCTGACACTTTGCTATCATTAAGAACATAGATAAACCATCACTGCACCATCCTCCTCTTCAGTTGTTCAAATAATGTCAAATTAATATCTACAATCCAACAGCAAATAAATTGTGAATAATTGTTTCTGGGTCTAAAGTTAAACAAACATGCTTAGTGCTTAAAGGGATAGTTTACTTTTACCACAAAACTACCTTTGCAGATAAGGGGCGCCTGTATATAAAAACAAACTGTGCAGCTCTGACTAAAGTTGAATAATGCCCTTGCTATAGGTGTACGTCTTTTACATACAGTTCATCCAGAAAGTATTCACAGCGCTTAACTTTTGCCACATTTTGTTATGTGCTGATTGGGACCTTCAATGCTGCAGAAATTTTTCTGTACCCTTCACCAGATCTGTGCCTTGATACAATCCTGTCTTGGAAGTCTACGGACAATTCCTTGGACTTCATGGCTTGGTTTGTGCTCTGACATGCACTGTTAATTGTGGGACCTTATATAGACAGGTTTATGCCTTTCCTAATCATGTCCAATTAACTGAATGTCCCACAGGTGGACTCCAATCAAGTTGTGGAAACATCTCAAGGATGATCAGTGGGAACAGGATGCACCAAAGCTTAATTTTGAGTGTTATGGCAAGGGCTGTTAATACTTATGTACATTTTTTTCGTTTTTTATTTTTAATAAATTGCAAAGATTTCAAAACGAACTTCTTTCATGTTGTCATTATGGGGTATTGTTTGTAGAACGTTGAGGAAAAAAAATAATTTAATCCATTTTGGAATAAGGCTGTAACATAACAAAATGTGGCAAAAGTTAAGCTCTGTGAATACTTTCTGGATGCACTGTACCTCATGAAGCCTGACTGGAATACTCCCAGGGCATTGCTAGGACGTTGCTAAGTGAGACCTAGTCATTACTGCTTACCTTCACCATCATAGGTGTGAACTCACAAACTCTGAGCTCAGAATTACTCCATCAGGGGGGAGAGAGAGCATGTGAGGGAGTTTGAAGCAAAGAAAAAGCTCAGTCAGGCTTCATGAGAACACCTATAGCAAGGGCAGTATCCCTCAGTTGGTATCCAATGTGCATGTACTCGTCCAAAATCACCCTTGTATTTAAGGCAGGCAGAAAAATAGGGAAAACTACCATAGTGTAATCTCATTTCTTACATTTAAAGCCATTAAAATTATTGCACTCACAAAGACTTGCATTACAATCGCAAACAAACCTGGAAGCGCCTCTGAAGTGCATTCCAAAGAAAGGAGGTGATGCCACCAGAAGCCCCACCCAACGCATTTCATCCTAACAATGGATGTCTTCAGGAGATATAATGTTATGAGAAGCTTTCCAAATTCTAGGTACAGGTTTGTTTGCCAAAGTGAAAAAACAAGCCTGTGGATGAGAAGTTGAGGGTTTGGAGAGAGTGTATTAAGAAAGGTTGTTTTGCTTTCTTGTCGTGCTGACATCAGGATATAGTGATATGCAGGGAGGCTCAGACCTATATTTCTAATCCTCTGTAGAAAGTTTTTGCATTTGTAGATACCAGTTACCAAATGCACTGTGGAGGTGTGTGCAATAAAACAACCCCAGTAAACTTTTATTGTAATGATCAGAAATAAGAACACCTAACTAACGGGAATTTTATTAGTAGATCGAAATTTTTTACTAATGGAGCTATGTTGCTTGTGTTTTATTGTGCTGTCTTTAGATCATTCTTATTCTTCTTTTTTTTTTTTTTTTTTTTTTTTTTTTTTATTGAAACCATATATTTGCTGCATCAGGGGCCAGTAACAGTGTAGGTAGTTCCGCCCCCCAAGCTTTTTATGCTTACAGAGCAACACTTCCTTGCTGTATTCCAGCTGCAGCATATCAGTCTGTCTAAGCTCTGGTGTCGGTTGGTGTCAGAGTTTAGACAGAGACCACTTCAGACCTCACTCCTCATATGACAGTGTTGGGGCTTAGTGATCGGCTTGATAAGTCTGAACGCTGTTACATGGTGGAGGTCATGTCCTCCTTCATACCAGGAAGCCCTGGTCCTGAGCAAGTGGACAACTGGTATAGGGGCATGGCTCAGTAAGTATAACTGCCTGAGGGGGCTATATCTGCAAGCACTGTCAATTTCTTCTGAAAAGGAAAAATGACAGTGTCTCTTTAACATGCATATATTCTGGCGTTTGGAGACAGGTAAAATGGCTTTTCCTTGGGGACATTTCAGAAAATGTGGCAGGGAGTGTTCCTTGGCAGAAGAGATATTGGCAAAAGAATAAGTAGGTGCTTTGATGTTTATTCATGTTTCCTACATTTGCTATTTTAAGCTTTGCTGACCATGTGGTTTCCTTCCTTAGGGATTATGCTGCAATAGTTTTCTTTGCAAACAGTCGTTTTGAAACTGGGAAACGAAAACTTCAGTACCTGACATTTGAAGACTTTGCTACCTGTGCTGAACATATAATTCAAAACTGGACTCTAGGAGCAGTGGGTGTGTAAATAGGAAATGTGTGTGTGTGTGTGTGTGTGTATATATGTGTGTGTATATATATATATATATATATATATATATATATATATATATATATATATGTATATGTGTGTGTGTGTGTGTGTGTATGTATATGTGTGTGTATGTGTATATATATATATATATATATATATATATATATATATATATAATTTTTTTTTTGTAATTACCTCTCCCCTCCCTCTACTTCCATACTTCTCATCTAGGACAGAATAGCATAGTTTGTACATATCACTGTCTGTAGATTTCTAGGATATAAACATCATATATCCTAGACATCTTCAGGCCCCAATACTGTGCGTGCACTCCTAGTACTTTTGCTGGGGAATTGTATTGTTTTCAAGCTGCCAAAGTGTCGTCAGCATGTATACCGCTAAAGCGCTGGGTTCACATGCACTGATTGATGGCTCATGCGCACCCAACACGCAAACCAAAGAGTCATATTGTTTACATGTTACTAATACAATGGCAATTTGTAATCAAAACAATTCCCTGGCTGACTCGCTGGGCGTGCATATGCAATGTTTCAGCATGAGGGCCAGCATAATAAACCAGAAAGGAAGTTGCTGGATTATCCTTTGCCCTTATTGATAATGTCATTGGGATAGAGATTGGTCACATAAACATTTCTACAGAATGCAAGAAATTTTTCAATTGCATGTAAAGGTTAGTATATGTTTAAAAATTGCAATAAATATGGCTTTTTGTATTAGAAATTATGCAGTTTTTACCTTTAGAGTAACTTGATGCTGTTATTTTCACATGATCTTTCATATTACATTGTTTGTATTACAGTTTTCTTTTTTTTCCCCTTAAGATGTAGCAGAGGACATGGATATGGATTTGGATAAGGAATTTCTGCAGGATCTAAAAGACCTGAAAATCTTGATAACAGACAAAGACCTTCTGGATCAGCATAAGAGGTGATTAGTTTGGAAGGCAGCAAACAGATAACAGGAGAAAAGTATTTACATGTAACTGTGACCTTTGGACACTGGGCTTTGCATTGTGAAGTTTTCCAGACCTGTAGAGAGTTGTTAACTCCAACCCCACATGAAAATCCCTCATCTCTGGAACTCCAGGTGCTGGCTGCCCCAACCATGCTCCACAAACTCAGCAGGAAGTCTCATATCAATGATGTCAGATTGCATCCAACTTTTAATAGTGCTGGACAAAGCACACTGCAGTCCCTCCTAGGACTGACCCTCACCAACAATTCCAGTTGATCACATCCTGTGATCCAGCTTGTATTGGGTGAAAAGTTAAAAACGAGTAGTCCTAGGTAGGGCTTCAGTGTTCTTTGTCCGGCTTTAATAAAGTCAGATTTGATCTGACATCATTGGTTTGTGCCTTCCTGCTTTCCAGACCTGGGTGTACTGTGTTAGCTCAGAGAACTTTCCAGGTCCAGAGCTTTGGATGCAGCTCCAGGTGTGCCCCTGTCTCTAAAGACTCCCTTTATGAGTAAGGCAATTCAGGCTAAAACATCAGGAGCTACCTCACTGTTTATACTGTTGAACACCTTTCCTGCCACTTCCAGTTTTACTATGGTACAGGCTAAAGGATCCATTCTGTTTCTACTGCCCACCTACAGTGGTCAGCTCCAGCCACCTAAAATCCTCATTAGCACCAGCTGCCTTAAATACCAGAGGCCCAGTTGCACTACCTCTTTGTGGGTGTAGTATGTCCTCTCTAAGACATAGAGGGGACAATCTTGCTGCTACTAGTGAGCCTAATCTCCCCTAGTGATTATGGGGGCATTTACTCTCACAAGGAACTGGTACATGCAATCTGGAACCTGAAACCCCTGTTATAGAATTGTCATCGTCATCATCTTCCTCAGCTCCACTGGGCAAGGCTGAGTCCTCCTCCATATCCGCTAGGACCTGCGTGTCTACCCAGGAATTTTTACTCCATGTGTCCAGTTACTGGGGCACCCTGCCTGCAGGAGCTTTAAGGCGTGCTTCTGCACCTTCCTCTGCAAAGTCTGTTTCTGATTTTACAGAGTCCTTCTGTCAGGCTGGACCTTTGCTTCATTTTGCCATCCCTGATTAAGATTGAGTCCTAAAAGTCTAATAAATGGTACATATTAAACTACCATAGATCATGTATGACTGTATTATGTCAACAAAGTGGAGCTCCACCCAAAAGGGAAAGTTCTGCTTTAAGTACCAGTCCCCTGCTCCCTGTGAGGCATTGGCACCTTGGGGAGTGGGTACCTGTCAGAATTGGCAATCGGAAGTGGAAGTTGTCCTCCCTCCCTCCCTCCCCATAGTCTTCTGAGACATGTGACAGGTCCCAGAAGACTACGGGACTATTCACAAGGTGCGGTGCTACTCATGCATGTGTAGTGGGCACCCAGCTGTGAAGCTGCAACCTGTCACAGCCAGATGTCCACACTTAAGATGCCGGCACCAGGGAAGGCGTACAGCCACTGAAACCAGCTGCGGTGAATACACCTCAGGATTGTGGAACAGGTGAGTGGCTGGGTTTTTTTTTTGTTTGTTTTGTTTTTTTAGGTTTGACTGGATCTCTGCTTTAAGCATAGGTATGATCATGGGTTGTGATGACAAAAAGCGAAATAATGGAGGCATGATGGGCACAGATAAGCAGGTGACAACCGTTAATATTGGCAGTGTAAACAGGAAATTATAATCATGTGCATGTCCCGGAATGTGACAGACATCTATCCCATATTTTTTATATATTTGTTTGGGAAATCCCTATGTTTGCATATTTATTTTTTATATGAGAGTGTGGCATTAATATCTCTCATCTAAGTGTGGGGAGGATGGTTGGCCGCATCAGGTCTTGCTCCAGTAGATCTAATATTAGACAGATTGCCACTGTAATTCCAGGGCATGTATGGTAATTAAATTTTCTGCAATGGGGAAGTGTTACAGGTGAGGAGTATCCTGCTAGTTTACATGACCTTCTGAACTACTGACAAGTTGAAGGCACAGAAGCAGTTATGCATATATGTGTTTAGGTACACTTGGATATATTTTGTTGATGTTTGTTTATTCCTGGGTAATACAATTACAAAAACATTTTGTTTCTTTTCTTTTTGTATGTGAACTGACTCTCTGAACTTTTGAGAGGCAATCTGTAAATCCGTGTTCTATTCTCACCGTTGGTACACCGTGACCCTCCTTAACAGGAATTACACCGAGTCCCTCTTTAAATCCTTATTTGAATTGACTGTTCTTAGCTGGTGTCCCATTTTGGTCCCATTCACCACCAGATAGGTCCCTGTTTCAAGGAGCAAATGTCTGGAGCTTTGCTGTTCAGGTGTAATGTCTGATTATGAGCATCTCAACTTGTTTCTGTCATGGTGCTGATGTTCATACATATGCACGGAGCACTCTGGTTGCATGGTTGGGACGCTGATGTTGCATCCAAGGGGTCTCCAACTTGATAAATCTTGAGTGATGTCTTTTTGGCATTGCTCTTGATACCATGATTAGCAATGTCATGGGTGGCCGGAATTTTGTACCCTGTCTAGACACCCGCTTTCCTTCTTTAGGAGAATCCACTGTCTATGGTTTCTGTACCCCTTAGCATACCTCCTGTCCAGAGAAACTTACTGACCCATAATGTCATTCAGGACCAGTTCTGGCTCTCCCTTACCCAATCTTTTTGGCATTCTTCGTATGCACCTGCCAATTGTCAAAGCACTTGCTCTTGTGTTCACTCTAGTGCCCTCTCCTGAATATTCCTATTGTGGGATGCTCATACGGCCTCCTCTGAAGAGCTTTTGTTTTATTTTGTAAATCCTTGCCTAACATCTGTAAGATCTTACAAAATATGGTCTCGCAGGTGTCTGATGTTGGTAGTTACCTGTCACTGATGGGCTTCAGCTAAACCCTCACTAAAAAAAGGTTGTACACTCTGTCTACCATTGAACCCTTCATCAGCCGTCAGGGAGTTCACCCCTTTCCCCATCACTAATAAGTAAGGTGTTGGTCTCCTCTTTAATTGGCTGTCGGTCGTTCTCAGACCTCCTCTATTGCTGTGAACCTTGGCTCTGAGTGGGAGTGTTTCTGTGGACCAAACATTCTCTGGCATGACTTTAGTCTCCGCAGGTGAGCAGGTTGGTCTCTTCTCCCTGCCTGACATATCCCACTTACTGGAGTGTCCCCATATCCAGATATGGGGACACTCCGGTTGAGTGAGATATGCTGTCTGGTTTCCCAAACCAGATGGTTCTCTTTGTCAGGGTAACCTGCCTTGATCTGCCTTCTGGAATTTGCTCTTCACTGGACATTATGTAGGTGTTGCAGTGCCTTTGTCACCAGGAAGGTGTGGGAGCCCTGCCTATGACAGAACAAACAGACTTTAACTGGTGGTTTCTGCAACAAAGAAAGATCTTTGTTCAACGGTGCTCGTCATCTCCTACGTAGCAGTCAGCAGTCATCATTGGAGGGCTGTATGCCCCCCTGCGTTGTCAGCAGGTAGAACATGCTGGATTCCTTCTGCAGGTACCCCTTCTGTTGGTGATGGAGTACATCTGCAGGGCTTTGTGTGACCTGATCACTTGGGGATAGGTCCTCCTTCTGTAGTTAATCTGCAGCCTTTTGAGGAAGATTTTCCTGATTACCTTCCCATGTTCTTCCTTTTAATCAGGTAATTGTTAGTAGCAGTGAGGTTAAGTTTCCTGTTCTTCACTTCATGGCTTTGGACAATTTGCTGAACCTAGACGAGTTGGGAGATTACTAAAACCATGTTCCATATTCAAGGTTAAGCGGGTCCTGCAGAGTTGTTCGGTCAGGCCCTAGATAGACCTCTAAATGTTAATGTGGTTGGTTGTTTGTTCATCCTCCTTTTCTTCTGGTGCCATCGTCAACAAGTCTGGGATTTTGGTATAATTTCTACCCATACCTGTTTGGGTACCTCTCGTGCATCCTACCCCTGTAAGTCAGGCGAACTCTGAGATTTTACCCTTTGGGTACTCTGCTGGTCACAGAAACCACTTCACAATCCTTATAGGCTATAGCACTATGATAATTCTAACATTCTTAGAAATCTTATTTAGCAAGACTGGTTGTCTGGCTAGGAAGCCACCTTCTTATTAGTGGAATGGAACAGCAGAGGGCTCAAGACTAAGTACAGTAGTATGAGCACAGTTTTTATTAAGACGATTGGAAACTTACTTTTAGCTGTAAGAACAGAGCAGGATGTAAAATGAGCCAGGTAATGCCAAGAACCAGACTGGGACACATGGGGCACTGCCCCCATGATGGTTTGAGGAAGAAACCACAAGGCTTTGAACCATGTAACCACACCTCTAAGCTTTCTGTTCCACCCATGGTGATGTCACTTCCAGTCCAGTGCCCTGTGTGTTCAAGCCTAGGTATGTGCATTATCTGGCTCACCCTACAGCAGCATCTCATCCTGCTGATGGCCACAGCACCATCCTTTCTTTTAATAAAAATTGTGTTCATACTACTGTATTTAGTCTGGCGCACTCGGCTTTCCCATTTTATTTTCTCAGAGGTCACTTCACTCTTATGCGGAGCAGGCGCTGGTTTTGCATGGAGCAGGATACAGACTTTTTGGACTCATTTACATGGACTTTCTGGGGCTAACATGGTTGATGAGCGCCATTTGCTTGTTTTTGGTTCTTTCTTATCCCTCTTTCTTCCATGAATCCTAAGGGAGGCTACCCTTAGGTGAGCTTGTTGGTTACACTGAACTGCTAACAAAATATAATGAGAATCGTGTAGTAAAGTTGATTTACTTTTTCTTTCCAGTTTGGTATGTACATCTTTAAGAGGAAAAATTGGTGTGTTTCATGAAATGGAGGTTTGGGTCTTCCCGTATATGCAGGCTGGTGTTGTATGCAAGTCTGTTTTTTGTTTGATGTTCCTAGAGGCTTGCCCCAGTGTTTTATTCTTTTGAAGACATTTTGTGGGAATTTATCTGAGTTAATTCTATAGTTATGTTGTTCTGTCTGTTTTGGTGAGGTTTTGGTTTCATAGCCTCTTGCTGGTTCAGGCTCCATGTTTCTTCAAGTGGAGTCATTGCCCTTGGAAATTATTTCTTTTGTCCTGGTCATGAGCATCAGGTTGATCCCCTTGGTTGCTGGCAGCTTTTCCTGTATTGCAGGCAGCTTCACCTAATCTGGTTCAGATTTGGACATTGGGCCTTTTATGTGGTTCTTAATTGCAAACCATCCCCAGTCCCTTCATGGGGGGGTCTGTAAGTGACTGTTGTTCACCGCTTGGTTTCGGGACACCCATACTGCATCTGAATTCTTATGTCTCTCAATAAAGAAGAAACAAAATAAGATTTTTGCAATTGAGACATACAGTGTTTCTTCTGCAATAAAATACACTTACCTGCCTGTTCCCAAACACTGCTGGGATGACACTCCTGCATATGCACAGGAATGACATCTTCCCTTGTTGGCCAATCAAGGTGGCCAAAGACTGGTACATGAAAGAAACCAGGGAGAAAATGCAGACGGCAGCAAGGGACTTCGTGGGCATTGAACCGTTGGAACAAAGGTAATTATTTTTATCTTTAGTTTGGCTTGAAGAGCTTCATTAGATGGGCAACAACAGCATGCTTTCAGCATATTCTGCTATGTAAGGAGTGTCAATGTTCTCCCCACAGACATTACTTTTGTGTTTCCATACTGGGAGGCTACCCTTAGGTGAGCTTGTTGGTTACACTGAACTGCTAACAAAATATAATGAGAATCGTGTAGTAAAGTTGATTTACTTTTTCTTTCCAGTTTGGTATGTACATCTTTAAGAGGAAAAATTGGTGTGTTTCATGAAATGGAGGCAAATTTTAAGGTAAGCATAGATATATACTTGTATAATAATAATAACTAGGGATGCATTGAAATTCTGGCGGCCTAAACATATCAGCCGAAAATAGTATTATAAGAATGACAGAAGGGCAAATGACAGCTCCTTCTCGGAGCTATAAAGTGAAGAAAAAAAAAAAGCTGGCAATGACATTTAGCAGCGGCAAGTGAGGGAGACTATCTGTATACACTGCTCCCTCACTATATACACTACTTCTCTCCTACTCCTTCCTTGCACTTCTGTCTGGCAGTACTAGGGTCATTGGTTCGAATCCCAGCCACCGCACCTCCTGCCTGGAGTTTTGCATGTTTTCCCTGTGCCTATGTGGGTTTCCTCCGGGTGCACCGGTTTCCTCTAACACTCCTAAGATATGCTGGTAGGTTAATTGAATCCTATCTAAATTGGCCCTAGTGTGTGTATGTGTGAATGTAAGTTAGGGACCTTAGATTGTACGCCCCTTGAAGGTTAGGGACTGATGTGAATGTACAATATATACAGTTGTGTTCAAAATAATAGCAGTGTGTTGAAAAAAGTGAATAAAACTCAAAATCCTTCTAATAGCTTTTATTTCCGTATGCACAAATGCATTGGGAACACTACACATTCTATTCCAAATCAAAACATGAAGAAAAATATATCAAATTTGTGTTATTCCTCTAAAAAAAATTGAAGAAAAGTGAATATTAGACTGTTCAAAAAAAAAAATAGCAGTGTTTGTATTCTTCTTTACAAACTCAAACATTCACTATATAAACGGAAAAATGTTTGAAGATTTTGCATGGAGTCAACCAACTTCTGGCACCTGTGAACAAGTATTCCAGCCCAGGATGATTAGACTACATTCCAGTTCTTCTCTATTTCTTGGTTTTGCCTCGGGAACTGCATTTTTGATGTCACCCCACAAGTTTTCTATTGGATTAGGATCCGGGGATTGGGCTGGCCACTCCATAACGTCAATCTTGTTGGTCTGGAACCAAGATGTTGCACGTTTACTGGTGTGTTTGGGGTCGTTGTCTTGTTGGAACACCCATTTCAAGGGCATTTCCTCTTCAGCATAAGGCAGCATGACCTCTTCAAGTATTCTGATGTATTCAAACTGATCCATGATCCCTGGTATGCGATAAATAGGCCCAACACCGTAGTATGAGAAACATCCCCATATCATGATGCTTGCGCAACCATGCTTTACACAGAATCAGCAGCATGCATGTCATGACTGTTGGGTCTGTTGGATTTCTATTACTCTACTACACCTGCTTGTAAATTATTTGCCATGTAGAAATATCATTTCTACCAAAAACAGTGATTGATCAAGTTAGTGATGTCTGACTGCTATTATTTTGAACACAACTGTATGTATAGAAGTGCTGCATAAATTGACACCGCTATGCAAGTACCTGAAATAAATAAATGAACAGCAACCAAAAGGTATTATATAAGCCATACCATACTGCTATGACAGTGATGTGGGGCCATACTGGCCTGGTAAGTGGTGGAGCCACACTGACAATCATGAGATTGGATTTTTCTTCATACTTGTGTGGCCTGGATTTTGGACACCTTGGCAGATGACATAAATAAAAAAAAAACAGAAGGCACGTACAATGTAGTGACGATGGTGCCTGAGGACTTTTTAGCAAGTACAAATTGGTATTAGTTTATTTTGTTTGTTTGTTTTTTCGGGGCTTCTAAAATAATGCAGTTTGACTGATTTCGAAAGGAATAATCCTGTTTTCCTGTGGTCTAGTCTTTATTCAGTAAATTAGCCCCACTGTCTATAAAAATGTAGCAACCATGTTCAGTATAGGCCTCTATTTCTTAGGAATATTTTTTTTTTTTACAGGCACTCTCCCGAGCTTTGGTGAATATTGGAACCAGCCTCACTCATAATAAGGATGTTCGAGACTTCTTCATTGATCTTGTGGAAAAGGTATTAACACATTTCCTTCTGCTTGCACCTGTCTTTATAGACCACTCTTTGATGTTTATGATGTGTTTTTTTCCTTGAGATAATTGTGCAAAATTTATTGCAACTTTTGTAACTGACTGGTTTTCCATCATTTTATATGTTTAAAGGAAGATCATGCACTGAATTTTTCTGTTTTTGTTTTTTTTTATGATTAAAGCAAAGATATTTATGTTGCTCCCCCTTTTTGGGGTTGAGATTTGAGCTGCAACAAACAAGTATTTATTTTGTCTGTGTAGTTATGATTTCAAATGTGCAGACAGAAGTACTTTAGCTGTTGATTGAATTGCCAAGAGGTGACTTGGCAGAGACAGAGAGAGCAGTTGTAGGCTTAGCGCATTTCGGGGTACAGAGCTATGAGGAAGGAGTCTTGTTACCCTGAAACGTGCTATCCTTCCAACTGTTTGACATATGATGAGATGATATCACATATGGCTGGGGAGCTTGTTTGATGTGCCTGCTATTATTCAAGTTTGTGAGTATAAAACTGTTTTTAAATTGAATACATTTATGGTGCTAATGCACTATGTGTTTGCTCCCTCCTGTGTGTTTTTGCATGTTGGATATAAAAAGTCTACACAGCCTAGTTAAAATATCAGCTTTCTGTGATGTAAAACAATGAGACAAAGATAAAACTTCAGAACGTTTTCCACCTTTAATGTAACCTATAAACTGTACAACTCAGTTGAACAACAAACTAAAATCTTTTAGGTGGAGGGATGTGAAAATAAAAAAAATAAAATAATATGATTGCTTAAGTGTGCACACCCTTAATCTAATACTTTGTTGAAGCACCTTTTGATTTTATTCCAGCACTAAGTCTTTTTGGGTATGAGTCTATCAGCATGGCACATCTTGACTTGGCAATATTTGTCCACTCTTCCTTGCAAAACCACTCCAAATCTGTCAGATTGCAAGGGCATCTCCTGTGCACAGCCCTCTTCAGATCACTCCACAGATTTTGGATCGGATTCAGGTCTGGGCTCTGGCTAGACTGTTCCAAAACTTTAATCTTCTTCTGCTGAAGTCATTCCTTTGTTGATTTGGATGTATGCTTTGGGTCGTTGTCATGCTGAAAGATGAAGTTTGTCTTCTTGTTCAGCTTTCTAGCAGAAGCCTTAAGGTTTTGTGCCAATATTGCCTGGTATTTTCAACTGTTCATAATTCCCTCTACCTTGACTAAGGCCCCAATTCCAGCTGAGGAAAAACAGCCCCAGAGCATGATGCTGCCACCACCATGCTTCACTGTGGGTATGGTGTTCTTTTGGTGATGTGCAGTGTTGTTTTTGCACCAAACGTATCTTTTGGAATTATTGCCAAAATGTTCAACCTTGGTTTCATCAGACAAGAACACATTTTCCCACATGCTTTTGGGAGACTTCAGGTGTTTCTTAGCAAAATTTATCCAGGCTTGGATGTTTTTCTTTGTAAGAAAAGGCTTCCATCTTGCCCCTCTACCCCATAGCCCAGACATATGAAGAATACGGGAGATTGTTGTCACATGTATCACACAGCTAGTACTTGCCAATATTCCTGTAGCTCCTTTAATCCCTTCACGCCTAAGGGTAAAACAAATCTTAAAGCCTAAGTAAAATTTTACAACTTTAACATGTGTTAGTAAAACCGTACATATCATCAAAACTACTTTGTACATCCAGGTGAATTAAACCTTGTTTTTTTCAGGACAAATGGGGCTTTCATTTGGTGGTAAATGGTAATGGATATCTCCTGATTCCTTTTTTATTTCAAAGGAAAACTGGCCCATAATAGTGAAAACAAATAATTTTTTAAAATTTTGCTGTGTGTTTCATGTTACTACCATTACCTACCACCAAAGAACAACCCAAAATAAATTTTCCAGCTCTTCACGATTGCAGCGATACCATATATGTGTATGTTATTTGCTGTATGTACCAGTACTACAGCCCAGAAACAAATGTGCGCATTTGTTTTTTTACCTAAAACACACTGACACGAAGACCCCAGTCACACTGGGTGCGACTTGGCATGCGATTTGTATGCCGTGCAACTTGCAAATTGCAAGTTGCACCCTATTGTCCGCAATTACAGCGATCATATTGGTGCATTTCCGACTTGGTCGGAGCCGCACCAATTTCTAAAGTAGTGCATGCAGTACTTTTGGTGCAATTTGCATAGACATCTGTGTCAGATGTCTTGCAAATCGCAATGACATCCCGACTTTGAAATCGTGCGACTTACAGTGAAGTCGCACATTTTCAAAGTCAGGATCAATGTGACCGGGGTGTATCTGACACTGACCAATTTAAAAAAATAAATCCCGACCTTTGAACCTGACCTCTGACCTTGACCCAAACACTAACCCTGGCACTGAACTACCGTATTTTCCGGCGTATAAGACGACTTTTTGACCCTTGAAAATCTTCTCAAAAGTCGGGGGTCGTCTTATACGCCGGTACACGTCAGGGGGCACTTTTTAGGGGGGCGGCGCGGTGTCAATGGGAGGAATAGTGCTCCATCATTGGTGTCAGTGGGAGGAATAGTGCCCCATCATTGGTGTCAGAGTGCGGAAGCGTGCCCCATCATTGGTGTCAGAGCAACGAATCGTGCCCCATCATTGGTGTCCGTGGGAGGAATAGTGCCCCATCATTGGTGTCAGAGTTAGGAAGCGTGCCCCATCATTAGAATCCCATACCATATTGAAATCAAATCTGATGTTTTTTAATTTTTGGTGTGCGTTGGAAGAGGGGTAGTCTTATACGGCGAGTATAGCCCAAACCCTATATTTTAACAGGAAAGGTAGGGGTCGTCTTATACGCCGGCAAATACGGTAGATCAAATTTTGATCTAGGTATTTTTTCTTTATTTTTTATTGTATTTATCTTTTTATTTACAAACAGTTTTTTTTCCTCTCTGCAAGGAAAGAGATACAATGTATCTCCTCCAGAGAGAAAAAAAAACCAAAGGGGGCAGACTTCACAGTAACTGATCACTGTGATAGCCAATCAGAGACTGTCACAGCAATCATGTGACTCAGAATCGGGGGTCCCGGTTCCCGGTCGTTGGAACAGGATCCGGGGCTCTCAGTGACACCCCGGTCTTTGTGCTGAGAGCGCACTGTGTGGACAGGTATGCAAATATGCGGCCCCATGGAAAAAGCCCAGTTCTGTGAGGCCGCATATTTGTGTGACATCGGCATCAAGGGGTTAATGTTGCTTTAGGCCTCTTGGCAGCCTCCCACACCAGTTTTTTTTCTCGTCTTTTCAGAAATTTTGGAGGGACGTCCAGTTCCTGGTAATGTCACTGTTGTGCCATATTTTTTCCACTTGATGATGACTGTCTTCACTGTGTTCCATGGTATATCTCATGCCTTGAAAATTCTTTTGTACCCTTCTCCTGACTGATACCTTTTAACAATAAGATTCCTCTGGTGCTTTGGAAGCTCTCTGCGGACCATGGCTTTTGCTGTAGGATGCAACTAAGAAAATGTCAGGAAAGAACTACTAGAACTGTTGAACTTTATTTTGGGTTAATCAGAGGCACTTTAAATGATGGCAAGTGTGTACTGACTCCTATTTAACATGATTTTGAATGTGATTGTTTAATTCTGAACACAGCTACATCCCCAGTTATAAGAGGGTGTGCACACTTATGCAACCACATTTTAGTTTTTTATGTTCCCCCCCCCAAAAGGTTTCAGTTTGTTTTTTCAATTGAGTTGTATAGTTTATAGGTCACATTAAAGGTGGGAAACGTTCTTAAATGATTTATCTTTGTCATTTTAACAGGGGTGTGTAGACTTTTTGTATATACTTGGATACAAATAGATGTCACAATAGAAAATAGTTTATTTTATGAAGGTTTTAGTGTTTTGGCAGATTTGTTCAGTATACTTGTCACCAAGTTTTGTGCACACACAGTAGGGTAGACCTCCAAAGTGCAGTTTTTTTCTTGCTAATTTTAGCATCTCTAGTAAATAATCCGTTTTCATTATATATAACATGAACTTATAAGAGTAGAAATCTAGGAGCTGTGATTGCTAATGTTCTCTATGAAGGTTTAGGCTCCAGAGTGTCTACCTGATTCTGACTTCACTACCTCATAAGTCACTGATCTGGTACAATCTGCAAACAGGTTGCAGAGCTGATTTTTTTTTCTGAACACCCTTGCACATGTGTGGTGTAAATGGGGCACCCAAAAAACAATTGTATTCCATATGCACTGTTCACACATGCGGATAGTGTGTAGAATAATGCAGCTCAAGGGACATGGTGTCAACAATCCCTAAAAAGAACCTGCATGCTTGTTCCAGGTCAGTGACTCATGAGGCGATGCAGATGGAATCAGCTTTGGTGTCTGCATCTTTAAAACAAAAATCAGCAATGGTGGCTCCCATATTTCTCTTCTCCCTGGAGCTGTTTGCATGTTTTGTGTGTTAATAATACCTCTGATTGGATTTCATTCTGTTTTATTTAGGTTATAAACTGTACCTTTGTAATAAATAACAGCCCTCTTTCCTTCATTTTACTTTCATGCAGTTTATAGAGCCCTGTAAAGCTGCTAACTGGTCTTTTTCGGATGTTCAACTGTTTCTCACTCAGTACACAGCATCTGCTCGTGCGCTTGACGCCTTCAAGTGAGTGTTTTATTGGTCTCCCTGCTGTCACCATTACATCCTGCTCCATCATGTCCCTTTCCTCACAATTCAATTCACTTATGTCTTTTCTTCCTGGTAGGAGTTCTGTCATTACAGTTGTACTTTTCTTACCATTTCTTTCAGTTTTCTTCATTTTAATTTTTTTTTTACTCTACTTTACTTGATTGAGAGACATTCATGGAGACATCATGACCCTTCATTGTGTTGTGTCGTGTGACCTTTCTAAAATTCAGAAATATGTTCAGTAAAAAAACACAGAACTTGCCCACATCGCTGCATCTCATACTCCTAGGTTTATGCCCTTTAAATTTATATTCACAAATAAAAAAAGGCATTGTTTTTTTGTTCATTTTGGATCGAGTAAGGGAGGGTTATAATCCCTGTAAGGTTTATTTTTGCCCTTTTTGTCCCATTGGGGAGATTTACCTTCACTTTCTGTTCCATAGCCAAAACAAGAATTGAGAGGAAATCCCTGTAAATTTAGGGAATCCCTTGGGGGCCCCCCAGGTCACCAGAATTAGTGTCCCCATTGGAAGATTTCCCCTCTAACTTTTCTGGGGACAACCTCAAATTTTTAATTTTTTTTTTACTTTCACTTTCAGGCTATGTTCACACTACAGCGGTGCGGTAAATCCCATGTGATTCGCACAGGAACCGCACTGCATTCCTGTACAAATCACATGTGATTTGTATGCGGTGCGATTAGAGCCATACATTTTGTATGCCTCTATTCACACCGCACCCACACCAAAAACGTGCAGGACCCTTTTTTTGGTCTGCAATAGAATCGGATCGCTTAGGTATTCACACCTATGCGATCCGATTCTGCACATCGCACCACATTTTGCGGACCGATGTCGGGGTGTTGTTAACATACACTCCCGCATCGGTTCATATGAACGGGTTGCGATTGTGATGCGGTGCGGAATTCGCACTGAAAACGCTGTGAATGCCGCACCGCATCAGTGTGAACCAGGGCTCAATGATAATGGTAAACAGGACAAATAGAGAGGGTGACTCTCCCTAATGGGGGCACAGATGGCAATAAAACCTTACAGGCATTCTGATCCCTCTCCCCTTTATACAAAAAAACCCCAAAGTTTTACCTTTACTTGTACTTTAAGGTCTGTTTGAACATTGGATGACAGGCACCTGGTCCAGTTGTTTTCTACCAAGTTGAGCAACAATCTAATAACTGGGCAGCACAGTGGCTAAATGGTTAGCACTTCCGCCTGGCAGTACTAGGGTCATTGGTTCGATTCCCAGCCATGGCACCTCCTGCTTGGAGTTTGCATGTTCTCCCTGTGCCTGCGTGGGTTTCCTCCGGGTACTCCGGTTTCCTCCCACACTCCAAAGACATGCTGGTAGGTGAATTGGCTCCTGTCTAAATTGGCCCTAGTATGTGTATGTATGAATGTGAGTTAGGGACCTTAGATTGTACACCCCTTGAGGGTTAGGGACTGATGTGAATGTACAATATATATGTAAAGCGCTGCGTAAATTGACGGCGCTATATAAGTACCTGAAATAAATAAATATCTGTGGAACAGCCTATATATAACAGGTCCTAGAGAATAAAAGGATGGTTAACCCCAGCTATGGCGGCCTGCTGTTTATCACTTTTTGTCCTTTGCTCCATTCTCTGATGCCTGTGACCATATCTGTAGACAAATGCTTATTAAAACCTACCTGACTCTCTGCAAATTGTTAGACCGTTAGTTTGCAGCCTGTAAACTATTTCTAAAGATCATGAGCCATGTCTGTATTTACTGCATGCTTCGCTAACAGTGTCCAGGTTTCTTCTAGCATGTAATGAGTAAAATACGTCACAGCACTCAGATGCTGAAGTATGCGATGTTTTAACTTGACTGACTGTGAAGCCTTTGCTTTGTTGATCTTGAATTTGGCACAAATAAGGCGTATTGAGCCAAATGTCTCAGAGATCACTTGGCAGCTGGAAATTACGCTGAGATTTTTGCAGTCATTTATAATGATCAGTAAGTTTTTGTTATAAAATGAGATATAGTAGACAACTCCACAACAATGGAGGATTTGAAAGTGCAGATGTTGCTCATAACACCAACAGCATTCCTAGTGTCATGTTTTATTAGGAAGGATAGAAAATTAATACAAGCATGTGGTTAGTTGATATGGACAGCATCTCTACTTTTCACACCTCTGTTAAGTAGGATTTAAATAATGACTATGTCCCGATATATTGTCTAAAATGAAGATTCATTAAAAAAAAACAAAAAAAACTTGATATTTGTCGCTGTTACTAAAAGTGAATGAAAGAGATGAAATTGTGCCCATTTTAATTACATGATTTAGGACTAGGCTAAGATGATGCAGCCTGGCATTTGAAGTTGCAAAAAATCTTGACTGACATCAGAAGGTTGCTCCTGAAATCCCTACTGACATGTTCTTCCTGAATAGTTTTCTAGCACCAGTTCTGAGATACTACATGAGAGACCAGGTGACCAATGCTTTGGTCACATGACCAATCTCCAGTCTGATTTCAAATTACATTTTGAATAAAAAAGGCAACACTTTCAGCTCTGTCCATTTTTACTCACAGTACGGGATATATATATTTGTTAATATGAGTCTGCATTTTAAATATATCTCTTTATAGTATTTTTTTTTTGTCTTTTTTTCCCCAGGCAACAAGCTCTCTGGGAGAGATATATGGGTACTTTACGAAGCTGTCTCCTGAAAATGTACCACAACTAATGCAACACACTCATGGCTTAAGTACACTTCCAGTAATCTCATGCCTGATAACATGTACTGAGAGATGCATTTAAGTTGCCAGTGCTAACCTGCTAATGAAAATGCTATATGCTTGGCTGTCCCTGATTTTTGCATTCTTGGTCACCAACCTGGAATAAACATGGAGCATGCAAAGTCAAGAATTTGTTTCAGCCAGCAGCTTCGATTGGGTCAGCATGACAGACGAAAAACCTAGCATTTTTAGGAGAGATTAGCAATGGCAGCCCACATATTTTTCTTACGCAAGTTTAATTTACAACTAAGAATAGGATATGGCACGCCTTCAATATCTGTGTCTTGTTAATGTGTGTGTATATATGTAAATATAGAACGTATTGGTCCTATTCATACCTTTTTTTAATAAAAGTTATTTTAAATAGACCATTTGTTTCTAAAGGGTTGTTGTCACTCAGAAAAGCACTCAATTCAAGTACCGGTAAGTGGAGGGTCTTTGTGCCTCCAGTCCAGTATCCAGTAATCTTAAAGCATCTATATGGTCAACATTTAAAATCTTATATTCATTTTTACATTGTATTTCAATTATTTCTGTCCTCCTATTATTCTGAACTATCTTGAAGATTGTAAACATATTTATTTATTACAGGTACCTATATAGCGCCATCAATTTACACAGCACTTTACATACAGTGAAGGAAATAAGTATGTGATCCCCTGCTGATTTTTAATGTTTGCCCACTCACATAGAAATGAGCAGTCTAATAATTGAATGGTAGGTGTATTGTAACACTGAGATACAGAACAGCAACAAAAAATTAAAAAGAAATGCATGTCTAACAAATTATGCACTGATTTTCTTGTTCATGAGGGAAATAAGTATTTGATCCCCTTCACAAAACATGACTTAGTACTTGGTGGCAAATCCCTTGTTGGCAATCTCAGAGGTCAGACGTTTCCTGTAGTTGGCCACCAGGTTTGCACACATCTCAGGAGGGATTTTGGCCCACTCCTCTTGGTAGATCCTCTCCAAGTCATTAAGGTTTGCTGGCTGACGTTTGACAACTTGAACTTTCAGCTCCCTCCACAGATTTTCAATCGGATTAAGGTCTGGAGACTGGCTAGGCCACTCCAGGACCTTAATGTGCTTCTTCTTGAGCCACTCCTTTGTTGCCTTGGTCGTGTGTTTTGGGGCATTGTCATGCTGGAACACCCATCCGCGACCTAATGCCCTGGCTGTGGGAAGAAGGTTCTCACCCAAGATTTGACGGTACATTGCCCTGTCCATCGCCCCTTTAATGCGGTGCAGTTGTCCTGTCCCCTTAGCTGAAAAACACCCCCAAAGCAGAATGTTTCCACCACCATGTTTGACAGTTGGGATGTTGTTCGTGGGGTCATAGGCAGCATTCCTCCTACTCCAAACACTGCGAGTTGAGTTGATGCCAAAGAGCTCGCATTTGGTCTCATCTGACCGCAACACTTTCAACCAGTGCTCCTCTGCATCAGTCAGATGTTTAGTGGCAAACTTCAGAGGGGTCTGGAAATGTGCTTTCTTGAGCAGAGGAACCTTGCGGGCACTGCAGAATTTCCATCCTTGTCGGCGTAGTGTTTTACCAATTGTTTTCTTTTTTCCAAAAAATAGTTTATTAGAAGAAAAAAGGCATATCAAGGCATATACAACTACGGATCGCAGTCCGAGCATAAACACAGTAAATAGCCTCCCGTGTCGCAGACGGGTCAAAGATTTAGACTACAGTGCAATCAGAGTAGGACAATACATTAGGACAAGTGCATATTACATATCTGCAGATGTAAGGAGTATATTAGATAAAGTAATATATATAATGGATATTGACCCATGTAATAATAAGCTCTTATGTTGAGGGAGTGTAAGGTGTTGGGTAAGGGTAGCCTTGAAAGGCGTATATGTTCTGTGTTGTGCATCCGTATCAAGAATGTGTGAGTTACATAGAAGTAGTCGCGTCTGTAAGAGAATAAATGCTATATTCTGTTGGTGTTAAGTGACTGATGAGAGTGTATACAAGAAGAAGAATAAAGATAAGTCCGAAAGAAGAATAGGACAGTTAGAGAAAGGAGTGAGGAGTGGTATAGTGGGGGGGGGGGGAGAAGAAAAAAACATTTTTTTTTGGGGGGGGGGGGGGGGAATGGATAATAGCGGATAAATAGATCATATCCTTATGTAGGAGCCGAGCCAGGAAAGTCTTCATTTGGCTTAGCATACAATACACGTATGATCAGTCAATAGGGTAAATGTGGGTCAAAAACTCAGACGTCACATTATGCTGCAAACTTTCAGCCCATCCAATTGTGAATCAAAAACATCTTCGATGAACCGGGCATTCTTAGTACAGCATTGTATCTAATCATTTAGTCAGGGGGTCTAAGTTGTTCATGTACTACTGTGTGATAGGTAGTGGTGGTTTTGAAATGACTCCAACAGCCCCATGTCCTCGTAAATCTCTTGGGGCGTTACTGTGCCACTGAAATCAGTTCCTCCATTTCCTCAATTTTGTTGATCCTAGTAAACCATTCTCGAATATTGGGGACATGTGTTGAGCGCGAGTGGACTGGGATACACTGTTTTACCATGTACAAGGCCAGTGATTTACGGTACGTCCTAAAAGGGAGTAAAGAGTGGTGGAGCAAGAATTGTGCAGGGGAGAGGTCCAGAGCGTACATAGTTACTTGTGTAATTATGGTTTGAACTTTTCTCCAGAAGGGCATTAGCAAAGGGCAGTCCCACCATACATGCAAGAGTGAACCCGTCGCCTGGTGACATCTCCAACATGAATCTGAGACATTAGGATCAAAAATGGTTTGTCCCATGTCTAAAGACCTTTAGTGATGTTACGTATGAGGGGTAAGACGTTTTTGGTATAGAGCTCTGTAAGGTGAGTTGGCAATTGAATTCCTAAATAAGTGATGGCCTTGAATTGCCATACAAAGGGAACATTCGTTTTCGCTTGTTTGGTCGTATCCTGGGTCAGGGAAACATTTAGGGCCTGGGATTTAATAAAGTTTATTTTAAAGTTGGCCAAGTACTGAAACAATTTGAAATCGTGTAGTAGGTTAGGTAACGTAATATTTGGTTCTGTCAGGAAAAGCAAGATGTCGTCAGCAAAGGCTGCTACCTTGTGAACTTGTAATTGATCAAAATCCCTTTGATGCTGTCATTCTTTTTAATGCAGTTCAAAAAAGGTTCCAATGTGAGAATGAATAGGAGGGGGGATAATGGACAACCCTGTCTGGTCCCATTGGTGATCGAAAAAGCGTCTGAAAGGATGCCGCTGACTCTCACTCAAGCCATTGGCATTGCATATAAAGACATGATAAAGATCAAGAGTCGTGGAGAAAGCCCAAGACCCATCAGAACAGCCTCCATGTAGTCCCATGCCAATCTATCAAAGGCCTTCTCCACATCTAGGGAGAGGAAGAAGCCAGATTTCTTCTTTTGCGTCAACCAATGATGTATATTTATGGCCCTGATCGTATTGTCTCTAGCCTTTCTACCAGGTACAAACCCCACCTGATCAGTGGAAATAATGGGGTCAATAATGCGTAGTAAGCGATTGGCCAGTATTTTAGCAAAAATCTTTAAATCAACATTCAGCAAGGAGATCGGACGATAGTTCGCTGGGGATGTCAGATCTTTGTTTTCTTTCGGTATAAGCGTGATATGGGCTTCAGAGAGATGGCGCATGGACTGCCCTGGGGTATCTAGCGAATTAAAGGCTTTTAGGAATGGATGTGCTAGAACATCAAGGAGGGATTTGTAATATGTGGTTATAAGTCCATCTGGGCCCGGGCTTTTGCCTGGTTTCAGTTGTGCAATGGCCTGTTGTAGTTCCGTCGATGTTAAAGCTCCATCTAATTCTTTTGCTTGCGATTGGGGTACGGATTTAGGAAGTTATTGGGCAAGAAAAGTCTGGATAATGGTCTTACGTGGTCTCGTATCCCCTGTCAGTTTTGGTGGTCAGGGCAGGTTGTAAAGCAGGGGTCCTCAAACTTTTTAAACGGGGCCAGTTCACAGTCCCTCAGACCGTTGGAGGGCCGGACTATAGTTTAAAAAAAAACTATGAACAAATGCGGACAGTACAGGAGATGACCAGAGACTGCAGACATACAATGGCAGCAGGAATACTGGGCCGGCCGCTCCATAAGACGCACAGACATTTCCCCCCAAGTGTGTCTTATGGAGCAAAAGAGTGCCCCATCATTGGTGTCAGTAGGAGGAATAGTGCCTCATCATTGGTGTCAGTGGGAGAAATAGTGCCCCATCATTGGTGTCATTGGGAGGAATAGTGCCCCATCATTGGTGTCAGTGGGAAGAAACGTGCCCCATCATTGGTGTCAGTGGGAGGAATAGTGCCCCATCATTGGTGTCAGTGGGAGGAATAATGCCCCATCATTGGTGTCAGTGGGAGGAATAGTGCCCCATCATTAGTGTCGGTGGTGGGAGGAATAGTGCTTCATCATTGGTGTCAGTGGGGAGAGGAAAAGTGCCCCATCGTTGGTGTCAGTGTGGGGGGGGGGGGGAATAGTGCCCTGTCAGTGGGGGAAGGGGATAGTGTCCCAAAATTGGTGTCAGTGGGAGGAATAGTGTCCCATCATTGGTGTCAGTGGGAAGAATAGTGCCCCATCATTGGTGTCAGAGGGAAAAATAGTGCCCCATCTTTGGTGTCAGTGGGAGGAATAGTACGTCATTGGTGTCAGTGGGGGAAGAATAGTGCCCCGTCATTGGTGTTAGTGGGAGGAATAGTGCCCCAGCATTGGTGTCAGTGGGAGGGGAATAGTGCCCCATCATTGGTGTCAGTGGGAGGAATAGTGTCCCTTCATTGGTGTCAGTGGGAGGAATAGAGCCCCATCTTTAGTGTCAGTGGGAGGAATAGTACGTCATTGGTGTCAGTGGAGTGGAATAGTGCCCCGTCATTGGTGTCAGTAGGGGGGATAGTGTCCCAACATTGGTGTCAGTGGGAGGAATAGTGTTCCATCGTTGGTGTCAGTGGGGGGGATAGTGTCCCATCATCGGTGTCAGTGGGAGGGGGGGAATAGTGCCCCATCGTTGGTGTCAGTGTGGGGGGGGGAATAGCGCTCCATCGTTGGTGTCAGTGGGGGGTGGAATAGTGCTCCATCATTACTATCAGTGACACCTATGATGGGGCACTATTCCTCCCACTGACACCAATGATATGTAACTTGCTGACCCCTGCTCCAGCCTAGGTGCTACTGCAGCCAGCATACCTGGTTGCAGCAGCACCATCGGCACGGCACACTTACCTGTCAGCTGTCCTTCTTCACATCGGCCTCTCCCTCACTCGATGTTCGCGGGCCGCTCGGCTCCGCCTCCTCGCCGGTATACTGGAGTCTCGGCAGTGTGTGCTTTGATCATAGATTTCTTTGAAAGATTCTTTACAAATATTTAGCTATGTTCCTATATGTATTCCCTTATTATTTGTATAAATATAAAAACAATTATTATTTTATATATATATATATATATATATATATATATATATACACACACACACAGAGTGAGAGGAGAGAAGAAATTTGAATTGCTGCACATGAAAAAAACTTTTATTGTTGAAAAATCACCATACAAAAGGGTGATCCAAAAAAATTGGACAAAGCCGTACATCATAGTGTTCAACAAAGAGTTTTGGGCTATTATGTTAACGCCCCTCTTCAGATCAGAAAAAATATTGAAATACAAAATGCTAATTAGATCAATATATACATACATCCTAATTAGGAATCAATTATGTAATTAAGCACAAATTGAAGGCACATCAGATGAACATCTTCTAATAAGGGTGGTGGTTTAAGAGTGAAAATTCTGTCAGGAAGAAATGTCCCCATATTAAATATGTGGAATGTAGACATAAATACCTATTATAAAAAGCATATATATATATATATATATATATATATATAATTAAGGAAAAACCAAGAAGAAATTAAATTCAGATTTTGATATGTAGTTATTTTCTTTAAAATAATTATTTTGTGTTTTTTTTCTTTTTTGGTGTTTGTGTGTGCACATATGTACTTTTTCATTTCTTCTTGGGTTTTCCTTAAAATATATGTGTGTTTGTGTGTATATATGTGTATATATATATGTGTACGTTTTATAATAGGTATTTATGTCTACATTCCACATCTTTAATATGGGGATGTTTCCTCCTGACAGAATTTTTACTCTTAAACCACCACCCTTATTAGATTTTCATCTGATGTGCATTCAATTTGTGGTTAATTACAAATTGATTCCACTTATGATGTATGTATATATTGATCTAATTAGCATTTTGTATTTCAATATGTGTTCTGATCTAAAGAAGGGCGTTAACCTAATAGCCCAAAACTGTTTGTTGAACACTATTATGTATGGCTTTGTCCATTTGTTTTGGATCACCCTTATGTATGGTGTTTTTACAACAATAAAAGTTTTTTTATGTGCAGCAATCCAATTTACTTTTTTCTATATATGGCCTTTGGGAGAGCCTTATTGCTATGCACTGTGATTGATCATCATTGTGCACTTCACCCATATTACGTGTGTGTGTGTAAAGTGGGGCTGTTATGCACAGTAAGTGATCAGAGTTCATATTTCAGATAACACAAAGATTTTGGTTGCTATAAGTAACAGCTCAACTTTTTTCATAAATTGGTCCAAGAGGGTGTGCCGGTGAGATTTTCCTATTGAGGACTATCGAGAATCCGTGTTTACACAGGACTTTGAACAGGAAATAATTAGCTTTGGCCAATTCAAATTAATATATTACTAGACTAGGATAAAAAAGGATTTGCTTCTCAGCTACATCTTCTTTCGTATGTTTACCTAAAAATAGGTCTCCACACCTAATGGCTAGTAATTCATTCTTTTATGTGACTCATGGATTTCAAGGAGCTTTGCTATACAAATACTGTGGCATAACATGGCATAATTACTACAGCTTGCATTGCACAGCACTTCCTTAGCTGGAACATAGAAGAGAGAAGCTGTTAATGAAACTAATCAATGTATTATATGGCTCTGGGAATAAAGACTGTTATCAATTTATAAGTGGAGATGAACCACATTATTCTGTCCTCCTCAGGTCACATACAGTACATCCTATGAGGAAGAGCTGTCAAGAAAACACAAACAAATGTAAAATTGGTGTATGTCTAAGCACAGTAGCTGAGTACATACCTGTGGAAAGCGTAGCTATGCTGCGATCATACCACTGCTGTTTCTATGGAACAGTGTTTCTCAACTTTTTTCCAGTCAAGGCACCCTTTAAAAATATGGACAGTCTTGAGGGACCCTATTCTAAAATGTTCTTTCAAAGCAAATACACTTTTGCCTGCTGGTACTGGCTAGAATTCCAGCATTTCTTCTTCCTTATTTTCTATAGCCTACACAACTAACTTGACCCCAATGCTGATGAGAGGGGTGCGGGCAAACACAGATGCCATGTCCTGCTTATTAACCAGTGACGTCAGCGGTTGATAGGACTCTGGTGGCTGGTCTGGACAGTGCTCAAAGTCGTAATGTTAAACAATAGAAACCTGTGAGTTTGTGTAACCAAAAAGCAGGTTTGATCCACCTATTGAGTTGTACACAATTTTTGGGCAATTAGAAGCATTTTTTAGACATTTTGCCAAGGCATCCCTTAAGACTCCAGAAGGCACCCAGGTTGAAAAAGACTGCTGTGGACACATCCTTGTACAGACTGATGCACTCAGCATTCATCGACTAATGTATTTTCACTTTTGATATATTTTATGTTAAGGAAGCTAATTAATTTCAAACGGTATCTCAACACATGACAAAACCCCCTGCACTATTTTTGACAATGCAGCACACCACAAGGCATAGAGCTTTTTATATCTCTGTGGGTCTGTGTGCTATATCACAGGTTTGATAGGATCTAATGTACAGTATATATTAGGCACAAATCAGAATTAATGGCAATACACATTTACTGAGCTTTGTGTTCTGACAAATGTATAAATTCAGTCTTGCAGTGTTAGCGCTTCATCTACCCAGGAACATTGTTAAAGTGAATTATCTGTTGGACTTGCACTTGATATAGCTAGACACCAACAGCAGGCACCTTACAGGCTTGAAAACATAGTAACGGTACCTAAATTATATCTCTGTTAAAAGCAAAAAATAAATACTTTAAAAACTATGTAATATTTGACAAAATACAATGATGCTCTTAAAGTAGAACTGAACTCAAAAAGTGAATATTTGCTTTGTAATTGGGAACATTTAAGAATGTTCATTGTGCCTACCAGTATCTTGAAAAAATGTACCTTTTGTCTTGAATTACCCCTGAAAAATAGCTGTGAACTAGAGTAGGTTTGAACAGTCTCATAATTGTATATCTGCAGTGTGAGATCTAAGGCACTGCTAGTTTTGGAAGGTTTGGCGTGAGAACTGGTGGTGCTGCTCACTGTTCTCCTTGATCAATATAAAGATGCAAAGCCCTACTTTTACCAATGTGGCCGTCTCCACACAGGGTCACAGTTTGAAACAAGGCATGGTAAGTCAGTAATAGGGAATACATCAGCTGCAGCTAGACCACAGGCAATACTGGTAACAAGTTCTTCGCAGGTGCTTTGCAGTTAGGAGAGTGATAAAAGGGTGGGCTAAAGCACAACAAAAACTGAAGAGCATAAAGGATTACATATGGGAGAAGCAGCTGAGCTGCCCCTGTATGCACTACAATAGGTCTGTCTGCGGCAAAGTGGTTCTATTTGAAATTGCCTTTTTAATGAGCTTTTGAAGAGGCTTTCAGGGTTGGAGAATCAGTGTCCCGCAACAAGAGGGGAGACTGAGGCTTGCTGAATGCAAAATAGGTGAGTTGGAAGCTTTGGAGCATGAACAGAACTATGATTTAATTGGTATTGCTGAATCTTGGCTTCATTCTTCACATGACTGGGCCATTAATATTCCTGCCTCTGTTCTCTTTCAGAGAGACAGGGTAAATAGGAAAGGTGGTGGTGTCTGTCTCTATGTGAGAAGTGATCTCAGAGCGAGTGTGAAAGAGGACCTAGTTGATGGAGAGTGTGATGAGGCTGAAGCATTATGGGTGGAACTGCACATGGGGGTGCGTACTACAAAGGTAATCATTGGAGTTTGTTGCAGGCCTCCCAGTGTTAATGAGGAGGTGGGACAGTGATAATAATGAGGGATTTTATCTACCCGGAAATTGACTGGAGTAATGGTACTGCAGGAACAGTTAGAGAGCAAACATTTTTAAACCAACTGCAGGACAATTTTATGGTACAGTTCATAGAGGCCCCAACTATGAATAATACTCTGTTGGACTAGGTAATCTCAAACCATGCAGAGTTTATTATAAATGTCCATATGAAAGACCATCTGGGTAGCAGTGACCATAACATGATTTCATTTATTGTTAGTTGCAACCAACAAGCACATACGGGAAAAATAAAAATGCTCAATTTTAAGAGAGCTAATTTTCCAAGGCTGAGAACTGCTCTCCAAGACTTAGACTGGGAGGGAATATTGGCATCAATGAACACAACACAGAAATGGGAGTTCTTCAAAAAGACTGTATGTGAACACACTGCAATATATATTCTCATGGGCAATAAGTCTAAAAGGCTAAAAATCAAATCTATGTGGCTTATGGCCAAAGTTAAAAAAGCTATAGATAATAAGAAAAGAGCTTTTATCAAATATAAAAATGAAGGAACGCTATCATTTAAAAATTACAAAGAATATAACAGAATATGCAAAAAGGAAATAAAAGTCACAAAAACTGAAAACAAACGACAGATTGCAAATGATAGCAGGACCAGCCCCAAAATATTATTCAAATATATTAATAGTAAAAAGGTCTGGTCCGAGCATGTAGGCCCTTTACAAAATAATCTAGAGTGGGTGACTGGGAACAAAGAGAAAACAAATTTATTAAAAACCTTCTTCAGCTCTCTGTGTACAAGGAAGCATGGGGGAGATCTTGCCCATAATGGGCATGGTATTGACCCAGCTCCAGATGATCCACATGGGCTCACAATTGATATGATCCAAAAATAGTTAGACAGAATAAAGGTGAATAAAGCACCTGGACCAGATGGCATACACCCACGGTTCCTTAAAGAATTGAGCTCTGTCATTTCAAAGCCATTGTTTCTAATTTTTTAGGGACTCTTTAATGACTGGCATAGTACCATTGGATTGGCGTAAGGCCAATGTGGTGACAATATTTAAAAAGGGGTCAAAATCTTTACCAAGTAATTATAGAACTGTTAGTTTAACTTCTATAGTTAGGAAGATACTGGAGAGTTTAATAAAATACCACATAGATGAGTTCTTGCTGGAAAAAAATATTTTAAGCAACAGACAGCATGGATTCATGAAAGACAGAAGTTGTCAAACAAATCTGATTTCTTTTTATGAGGAGGTGAGCAAAACCTTGGACAGTGGGGTGGCGGTGGACGTGGTATACTTGGATTTTGCAAAAGCGTTTGACACAGTTCCCCACACACGGCTAATGTGTAAGGTAAAGTCTACAGGCTTGGAAAAATCTGTATGTAAATGGTTGGAAAAAACTAAAAGATCGTATTCAGAGAGTAGTGGTTAATGATTCATACTCTGAATGGTCTGGGGTCATCAGTGGTGTACCCCAGGGTTCAGTGTTGGGACCCTTACTTTTTAATATATTTATAAACAATATAGGGTCTGGGATTATAAACACCATTTCAGTCTGCAGATGACACCAAGCTGTGCAGTGGAATAACGTCCTTACAGGATATCTCCAATTTACAAGCTGACATCAATGCACTGTTTAATTGGGCAACTATGTGACAAATGAGGTTTAATGTTGATAAATGTAAGGTTATGCACTTGGGGGCTAAGAATATGCACGCATCATACATACTAGGGGGGTACAACTGGGGGAATCAATGGTGGAGAAGGATCTGGGAGTTCTGGTAGATCACAAGCTTAATAATGGCATACAATGCCAAGCTGCAGTTTCAAAAGCGAGCAAAATCCTCCCTTGGATTAAAAGAGGTATAGACTCCAGAGAGAGAGATATCATATTACCCCTGTACAAATCATTAATAATACCTTATCTGGAATATGCAGTTCAGTTTTGGGCACCAATTCACAAAAAGAACACTGGGGAACTGGAGAAAGTACAGAGAAGGGCAACCAAACTGATACGAGGCATGGAGGAGCTCAGCTATGAGGAAAGATTAGAGAAACTGAATTTATTCTCTCTTGAGAAGAATAGATTAAGGGGGATATGATCAACATGTATAAATACAGCAGTGGTTCATATAGTAAACTCGGTGTAGAACTATTCACCCTGTGGTCATCACAGAGGACAAGGGGGCACTCTTTACGTCTGGAAGAAAAAAAATTTAATCTCCAAGCACAGAAAGGTTTCTTCACAGTAAGAGCTGTGAAAATGTGGAATAGACTCCCTCAAGAGTTGGTTCTGGCCAGCTCAGTGGATTGCGTTAAAAAAAAGCCTGTATTCTTTCTTGCATACACAGAATATAACTGGTTACTATTTATAGGTAAAGAGATTATCCGATTGCCTCTCGGGGGATCAGGAAGGTATTTTTTCCCCTGCAGGAGCAAATTGGATCATGCTTTGCTGGGGGGTTTGCCTTCCTCTGGATCAACTGTGGGTGCAGGATTATAACTTTTTCTTTTTTTCTTATGGTAGAACTGGATGGACTTTTGTCTTTTTTCAGCCAGACTAACTATGTAACTATGCCAGGTCAAAAACCAACCAATCGAGCAAAGGATCTTAGGTGGTCTTGAATAGAAGGTGTGATGGGTTGTGTCTGGTAGGAACTGTGGAGAGATACCTGGCAATCAAGGGCAAGGGAGTTGTACAGTTTTTTAGACAATGAGATGGGACTTCTTTGTCTATATTTCAATTCACTGCCATGCTTTGAATGTGTCTGAGGCAGGTGGGCTTGGATCCCAGCCATTTTGTTACTTACATTCAAGTTTTAGACAGCCACTGCGTTGGCAACTGGGTGCACGCCAGTGAAGGAAATTAAGATTGCTTGACATGGATGCATCAACATATACAGGGTATGTTGATGAGCCAATGATGCGCATTTTGGTGGGGTTGGTCACTGCAAAGTTTGAGACTTTGTCTTTGGGCTATATTGCTAAATGTTTTTTATTTAATTTTAGGCACAAAGGGAACTGTGTGGATTCTGGGTCATTCATCCATCTACACCTCCTCCTCCCTCCTCCCACCTCCTCCCTCAGCAAACTGATACACTCCCACAGCTTCAACTATCACCTCTACGCCGATGACACGCAAATTTACGTCTCCACCCCTCGCCTCAACCCTTCAGTCTCCGCCTGTATCACCCACCTTCTGAACGACATATCAGACTGGATGTCGCTCCATTTCCTCAAATTAAACCTTTCCAAAACCGAGCTCCTGATTTTCCCCCCAGCCTGCGCCCCCCACCCTCTCCATCACGACCAACAACGCCACCATCAGTCCCGCCCTGCAAGCCAAAGTCCTAGGTGTCAATCTAGACTCAAACCTGTCCTTCTAACCCCATGTCCAATCGTTGGCAAACTCATGCAGGCTCCACCTCCACAACATCTCCAAAATACGTACGTTCCTAACCCCAGACACTACTAAACAACTAGTTCACTCCCTTCTTATCTCACGTCTGGACTACTGCAACTCCTTTCTCACCGGCCTACCTCATCACAGACTATCCCGGCTTCAGTCTATCCTGAACTCAGCTGCCAGACTCATCCACCTTACCAACCGCTCCGCTTCTGCCACCCAACTCTGTCATTCCCTCCACTGGCTCCCAATTTCCCAACGCATTCAATTCAAACTAATAACACAGACATACAAAGCCATTCATAACGCTGCCCCAAACTACCTCACCGACCTGGTACCCAAATACCACCCAACCCGTACTCTTCGCTCCTCACAAGACCTCTTACTTTCCAGTTCCCTGGTCTCCACCTCCCACGCCCGACTGCAGGACTTCTCCAGGACTTCCCCCATCCTCTGGAACTCACTATCCCAAACCATCAGACTGTCACCTACCCTCCTCACCTTTAGGCGCACCCTGAAAACCCATCTCTTCAGGGAAGCCTACCCTGCCCTCACCTAACAGCCGATCTCCTCCACTCCTCCTACCACTCCATCCCCCACAGCCACTTCCTCCTGTACCACTATACCCTCCCTCCTAGACTGTAAGCTCGAAAGAGCAGGGCCCTTGACCCCCTCGTGTTTTGTTTTGTTACTGTATTGTCTCATGTTCTGTCCCCCACTATAATGTACAGCGCTGAGCAAACCTTTTAGCGCTATATAAATACTGTGTAATAATAATAATATAAAATTAATTTGTCTATGGGGGACCAAAATTTGGCATCCACCTGAGTTTGGAGCAAACAAATCTGCAAGTCTGCTTGAGATGAGGGCAGATGAATGGCCTTATGAAAGAAACTGCAGTGAGGTGGGGCCCCCCTTCGGCTGTCATCTTTCACACTGGAGGTAATTACCTGACTAATAGAAAGTATCTAGACCTGTCATTTGACATATGATTTTCTGGTCCAGAATCGTCAGCAGAAGGGCATGGAATGAAACAGCACCATACACAACAATTGAAAGGGCTAGGATAAAAGAAAATTAGACAGGTGGCTGTATTGTGAAAAAAATTGGCAGAGCCATTATCAAACATGGGCTTATTGTAGGGAAATGTCAAGGTGGACCTTGACATTTTTAACAACATCATACAGGAGAAGCTGGGGAGATGGAAGATAAGTTGCAGGTGAGTAGGGTAAACAAAGTAGGGATCAATTAATGGAAGGGAGGAAAATTGTGGAGCCCTACTTTGCAGTGGCAGATTGGGGCAACTTGCAAGCCAGATTTGGTACCCTCTCAAGGATCCTACAAGTCGGAATGAGTTCTGACCATGCAGCAGACTTACTGCTTACTGTTACTGCAGACAGCCATGGTTGAGGTTTGGAGGAGATGTTGCAGGTATGGTACAGTCGGTGTCACCTCCTCCATGGGCAGCTGATCACAAGCAGAGCTTGGCTGCGTGACAGAGTTCAATTGGCCAGAAATTTAATATGGGTATTCTGGAGCTGGATGCATATGGGCCTCAGCAGAGTCTGAGAAGAATTAACTGGGGGGTTCTGGATTGTAGTGCGGTGAACGACGTGACATGATCTGCAGAAGCACTTCATGGTGTTATATGTCATAAATTTATCAGATAAAACTGCGTTTGCCAGATTTTGCCATAATATCATTGTCTCATTTGGGTTATAACTTGGGGAAAGGGGGCAAAGTGGACCATCTAGACCTTATGAAGCCCAGTTGGTTTGTGATAGCAAAGCTGTAGCTGAAAAAACGCTTATGTGTCACCACCCTTATGAAACATACTGTACTTATGGCATTTTTTAGCTTCATGTACTGTATCTTTACTTCTGTATGTTCAGTTATGTGTGTGTTTTGTTGTCATGGTTTTAAGTGTGCAATATCTTTTTTTTTTACGTGTCAAACTTTTTTTTTGATGTATGGGAGCTGCCATTGAGGCCTTGTCTTCAAAGTTGCAATCTCCAGGCTGTCTTACAAATCATTAATAGTCACTGACCAGAGGCAGATAGCCCCAGACTCTCTGCACGTGCAGCCACAGCAGCAGCAACTCCCCCCAATGGAATTGAAGTTGTGCGGGGAGCGGAAGAGGACAGATTAATCTGCAGCCAGGACTAGAGGAGGTAAATGTGGCTGACTGCTCCATCCATGGCCAGTGCCGGAAAACCTTGAAAAGTGCAGGTTTAAGGGGCAGCTGCTTTGGGCCCCACAATAATGACTGGGCCCAGGGTAGCTGCCCCTTTTGCCCTGTGTTAAAGACAGCCCTGCCCTCCTGTCACATAAGCTCCTCCCCACGTGGTGTGTCACAAATCACATAACTTTATCAGGGGTCGATAAATATAACATTTGTTATTTAAAGAAAATAAAACAGCCTATACAATTACTTTAACATGTTAAAGCTTATACAATATTTTATTTATTTGGTTTACATCTATTTTAAAGCCAAAGTTTAGCTTAAGCAACAAATAAAGAAAATCAGCAACTGAAAAAAAGCAGCACTGTATACCATACTTACCCTATCCTCTATGATATCCCCCACAGAGTTGCCAGTTTATCGCCACCCCTTCATGGGGTTGAATAATGCACAGCTTCATTCAATCCACTCCTGTGAGATCAGGTCCTCGAGGAATCTGAGGGGAGTGCTGGGATGTCTCACAGCCAGGGGCGGACTGACCATTTTAGCACTCGGGCACTGCCCGAGGGCCTGGGGTCAGTAGGAGGCCCCATGAGATGCCCCTGGTACCTTTCATTGGCTTTTTCATAGGCTTTTTTGGGTGTGGGTGAGGACACGGGCCCCATGATCCCCTATTGCCCGGGGGCCCCATGAGTTGTCAGTCCGCCCCTGCTCACAGCTGGACTGAGTACACCTGCCCTGGTTCACACTGTGCACGCTAGTTGTAGGTGTGGGAATTGCATCTGTTCCCGCACCTGCAACCACCCGCAGCCCAATTGCACTACTCTTATGAGACACGCGGGGCTGCCATTCATTCTGAATGGTACCCCCAAGCATCTCAGCCCGCAGCTCATTTGCGGGTGTGAGAATCGCATGGAAATTGCATGGTCAAAATGACCATGCAATTTCCCTGTGGCCATGATTTCAAAACGTTGCACAGCCCACACAAGTGTGAATCAAGCCAGCGAATGCATACATTTTTTTAAAATGGTTAGGGTGCTCCAACAGGACGTTGGAGATTCAGAGATAAGAGACAGGGTTTAAGAACTATCTGAGACACTGATATGATTAGGTGTCAGGGTCCTGTCCATGGCAGAAGTTTTTGAAGATCTGGCATTTCTGCCAGTACCCTGCATGGCCGCAGAAGCACGCATCAGCCTCAGTTTGGTGCCAGACGGCCTTTATAAGGAGGCTCATCACTTCCTCAAATTGCTGGATCATCTCTAGCTCCCCGTGCCCTGTTCCTGTTTCCTGTGATTGTGACCTGTGATTTCCTGTTACTGACTCGGCTTGCTCCTGGACCTGTCTACTCTGATTTACCCCTGATCTGACCTCAGCTTGGCTTACGGATACTTTCTCTCTCGCTGCTCTGTGTATGACCTCGGCTATCCCACCTGAGTACATCTGCTCTGATTCCCACCTGGTACCTGACCTTGGCTTGAACCGACTACCCAGTAAACATCTAAATCCCGGAAGGGCTTGCATACCACGCACAGGCACCTCCTGTTTACAGACCTATCTCCGTGCACCAGCTGTGCTTCTGAGTGGACCACCAACCAGCACTCCTACAGGCGACCTGTGCAACTTTGGGCCTGACTCCCGCTGTCCCACTCTCAGGGGAGTCCGGACACAAAGGAAGCCCTTTCTCCATTGGCCTCCATCACCAGGTACGTGATATTAGGTAAGTTGTGAAATCTCAAACAATGGGTGAATATACAAACTCATGCAGTGCAGATAGCATTTTTTTGCTGGATGCAAGCCTACTAACTACACCCTGATGCCAAAGTAGCAAGAAATGAAAGCTGAATTCCTGTTATGGGTATGGGTTATGGGTTTCATTGTTGTCATGGTTTTAAGTGTGCAATATCTTGGGGTGGGGTAGCTCTGAGAATCACTGTAGTAGTTGCCGCCAGTGATGTATTTTGGTTTTGTGCTGCCCCAGGCAAGACTAAAATTGGGCGCCCCCCCCAACATCTGAATTTGTCCTACGCCAGCCACGGTATACCATTTGGTGCCAAATTATGGTACCTAAAAATCTCCACAGGCAACATTTTAAAAGCCTTTACACGTTACCAGTTTAGAGTTACACAGGAGGCCTGGTGCTAGGATTTTTACTCTCACTCTGACATTCATGGGAGTACCTCACATGTGTGGTGCGATCTCCATTTACATATGCGTGAGGGACCTATGTGCTGTGAGCATGGGGGAACAGGGGTGCTTTAAGTTGTTTTTGTTATTTTATTATGTTTTTATTTTAAAAAATTTTGTACACTGTATAATTAACTTTTTTTTTCTATTAACTTTATTTCTATTACAAGGGATGAACAACATCCCTTGTGATAGCATGGGCCATGACAGTTCATGTTTATGGAGAAATCTAGGGTCTATTAGACCCCAAATCTCTCCTCTGGCCTCCCAATGCATGCGATCAGACACAGATCATTCTGATCGTTTGCATTGGGACTGCATGGTAGAGCCCGGTAAAGGCGTCGGTGGCAGGAGGGGGAGGGACTCCCTTCCGCCACCTGTAAAAGTAATTTAGAGGCTTGTTAGCCCCCAGATTACTTTTATCTTGTTCAAAATGAGAGAGAGGGAGAGAGGAGAAGAGAAAGAGAGAGATAGAGAGAGAGGGAGAGAAAAAGATAGAGGAGAAGAGAGAGAGGGAGAGAAAAAGATAGAGGAGAAGAGAGAGAGGGAGAGAAAAAGATAGAGGAGAAGAGAGAGAGGGAGAGAGAAAGATAGAGAGAGGAGAAGAGAGCGAGGGAGAGAGAAAGAGAGAGGGAGAGAGAAAGATAGAGAGAGGAGAAGAGAGAGAGGGAGGGAGAGAGAGGGAGAACGATAGGGAGAGGAGAAGAGAGAGAGAGGGAGAGAGAAAGAGAGAGCGGAGAAGAGAGAGAGGGGGAGAGAAAGATAGAGAGAGAAGAGAGAGAGGGAGAGAGAAAGATAGAGAAGAGAGAGGGGGAGAGAGGGAGATAGAGAGAGAGGAGAGGAAGAGAGAAATATAGAGAGAGGAGAGGAGAGAGAAGTAAAGAGAAAGATAGAGAGAGGAGAAGAGAGAGGGAGAGAGAAAGACAGAGAGATGAGAAGAGAGAGAGGGAGAGAGAAAGATAGAGAGAGAGAGAAGAGAGGGGGGGAAGAGAGAGAGGGGGGGGAGAGAGAGATGGGGGGAGGGGGAGAGAGAGATGGGAGAGAAGAGAGAGGGGGAGAATAGAGAGGGGGGAGAAGAGAGAGAGATGGGGGGGGAAGAGAGAGAGAGGGGGGAGAAGAGAGAGAGGGGGAAGGGAGAGGGGGGAGAAATAGAGAGAGAGGGGGGAGAAGAGAGAGAGGGGGAAGGGAGAGGGGGGAGAAATAGAGAGAGATGGGGGGGAGAGAGGGGGAGAAGAGAGAGGGGGGAAGAGAGAGAGAGGGGGGAGAAGAGAGACGGAGAAGAGAGAGAGGGGGGGAGGGGGGAGAAGAGAGAGGGGGGAGAGGGGGGAGAAGAGAGATAGAGAGAGAGGGGGAGAAGAGACATAGAGAAAGAGAGGAGGGAGAAGAGAGATAGAGAGAGAGAAGGGGGAGAAGAGAGAGGGGAGAAGAGAGAGAGGAGGGGAGAAGAGAGAGAGAGAGGGGGAGACTCTATTTGACAAGTAATGGAGCACTTATCTGGGGTCCGTGGTGTCTGTGGCTGCACTGATACCTGACATGCAGCGATGGTCTTCTCTCCTGCACCCCCTCTTCATGGTCAGCTGACATCTAGGCTCCTCCCTCCGGCCCTATGCAGTGAATGGGATAGACGGCCGGCTGGCTGCAGAGAGGCCGGGTGAGCGGAGCATAGCTGCGATGGTCAGTTCGGGTCTGGGCTTCCTGCCGGATCTTAAAGTCAGTGGGTGCAGCAGGGAATCAGTGCTCTGGGAAGGCACAGAGAGGGTAAGACAGCTGGCTTGCCATTAACTCAGGGTGGCATAAGCTGAGCCCACCTTCCTCTGCTCAAGACTTGCTGAGCCCGCCCCCCTGCTTAAACCCTGCCTCCGCCTGAGCCTGCCTCCCACCCAAGCCCTGCTGAGCTCTCACGACCTGGCAAGAACTGGTCCCCTGTCCCTTCTGTCTGGGGGCGATGTTGCCCCCCCGAAAACTGCCGCCCTAGGTAAACGGCTTGTTTGCATCCCGGCAGCTACACCCCTGGCTGCCGCTACTACTAGTCAACCCCCTCTTTTCTGGGTCCCATACTGTTGTCCTGCTGCATAGTAAACAAAGGGGATTGCTAACTGTCACTGCTCTCCTCTAAACCTCATCCAGTCAGACAACACCCTGCATTCATTGTGAAAAATACAAGTCATTCTATGAATTATGCAAGCACATGACCTCCTGTAATTACTAAGCAACAGGGCAGCCGCTTGTCATGGAACCCAGAAGGCTGTGCCAATCACTGGTAGTAGTGTTGACTAGTACAGTGAATCTCTGCTTCCACAGTTGTCCCTAAGGTATGGAATATACATTCTTACACTGTTCCAAGGTGGACCAATGTAACGATGCAAAACAATCTATACCTGGAATTCAGCTTTATTGCAGATCTAAAATATAACTGGACAACAGTTTGTTAAAGTATTGTGTATCATTTAAAAAGGAATGCTATTTTCAACTTTTTTCATCTTTCGTTCCATCTTAGTGCTGCTGATCTCCTCCAGCCTGAGCATGCACTGACTCCAAGGTCAGCTGCACATACTGACAGTGACAACAAAGGACCATGCCTCCACACCGTGTGTCAGCATGGCCACTTATAACCCCCGTTGGAGATGCATATAAGGTGACAATTCAGGAGCACAATTGTGAGTCAACTGTCACCCCATAACATAAAGTACCAGAAAAAGGACCTTCATGGCAGGTTTACCTTCGTGGAAGCTGTAGATTTAAACAGATTGCATAGAAAGTTTAAAATTGCATGAACACGTTACAGCTTGAATGAGATTTTAGTGTTTTGGTTTTGATCTACTTTAAAACCACCCGTATAGCCCTTATTGTGAATTTTTGTGTGAAATTCCTGCACCCACCCCTGAAATAATACAAGAGAGGGGCAACTCTGCTTGTCACCTGGGATGTGTGTGACTTTGGACACCACCGGTCATGATGACAGATTGTGTTTGACATCTACACATTGGGCTTCCTTGCTGTTTTCTTAATATCAGTTTTCTGTTTTGCCTTCTGCACTCCTCCATCTCCTAATGTAGATAACAGATTATCACAATCTCAGGCTTCACTTTCCCGCTAGTATATAGGGAGGGAATTTTATAGAGTGACAGCTGTGCCTTCTTCAGACCACCCAGCCTGCATACACATTTGTTATGGTCACCTGCTTTCACCAGCCTTGTGCCCAAAAGCCTTGTGGTTACTGTTCCTGTATCAATATTCTGTGTGATCTTTGTTTATTTTAAGTTATATTGGGATTCCTTGGTAACTGACCCTGGATGCTTAGAATTCCTTAGTGTCCCTTTCTGAGCTCGTTAAAGTATATATGTAATTAAGGCAGTATTAAACCCAAAAGCAGACTCTCAAAAATCCTCATGGCAAGTCTTACTTGGCTGCCCAATAGAGTTACCAAAACATACCAAAAAATAGATTTCTTCATATTTCATACTTCATCCCATTCACACTGATAAACTCAAAGCTGTCATGGATAATGATAAATGAAAAACTATCAGCTACATTGCAGGACAAAGTACCTTTACTGGAAAAAATATGGGACCCTTGGATACAGACATTGAACAGAGTGAAAGCATGGACTGGTGGGACGGATGAAGAGAAGGGATTAATTTCTCCACACACCTTCTCTTGTCTTTTCTTCTTTCCCTCTTTTTACCTTGTTTTTCCTCTAGTTTCTCTTTTCTTATGTTTACTGTATCTGCTCATATATGCTACATTAGCATTGTTACGGTTGTAACAAGTCCTGGTTTAAGGATTTCTTTTTTGCCATTTTTTATTTGTTAAGGTGGTGATCCTGAATACAGAACATGCAAAAACTTAGGAAACCTTGTGTCACATTTGTTTGAGAAATGTACTGTGCAAAAGCATAGATGATATTATTATTATTATACAGAATTTATATAGTGCTTTACAATATAAGGGAGACAGTACAATTACAATACATTTCAGTACAGAAGGAATAGGAGGGCCCTGCTCGTGGAGCTATATATGATATGTTTTGTATTTTGAACTGCTGTTTCAAACAATAAAAATTACTGGAAAAGGAACCCAAAAGCAAATAATTATTATATTGCAGTTTACCAACTCTTAGATGTGATGGCTGCATTTGTTTTATTTTTTAGGCTTCTTACCTTTATTTTCACCTTATGATCCTACTGGCAAGTCTGTTGTTTTTCAAAAGAACAAACTGTCCTGCAGATGCATGAGTTACAGGTATGAAATAAACTATTTAACACTGGCAGGGAGTGCTTACAATGATCACCTTTTATTAATTTATGCAAAACCTTTATTCCGAAAGGAAAAAAAATGTTCACTGTAACTGCAGAGCCATACAAAGCAGCATGCAGGAGCTGACAGGGGAGAAATCTTTGTTGTTTATAAACAGGTCTCTCCCCTGTCAGTGATACTTAGCGATCACCGGGTTCCGGCGAGCAATCACCAGCCGGGACCCGGTGATTGACAGCCAAGGCCGCGAATTCCCCTACCCGGAACTGCAAAATCATATATATATACGTGTGTGATTTTGTGCACCTGTGCCACCCTGTAGCAGTATGTCTGCTATAGGGCGGCGCAGAAGGTGTTAAAGAGCAATTCCAGAGAAATACCAGGAAACACTGCTGCTATGTCAAAGGCAAAATGTATACTCAGTTTATCCTAAAACAATTCTACAAGCTATGGAAGCACCTTTACTGTTCTGAAATGTACAAGCTCCCAAACTGTCATACCGATATGAGTTTTACTGACCTGGAACAAGCATACAAGATGAGAGTTCACACATTTTCACACATTCCAGGCTTTGCTGGCTACATGCCTGCTGCATATAGAGGGTGGAGGTAACATCTAGTGAGCCTGTACCTTTAAAGCACCACTTTGGCCAAATGCTTAGTGTCAGGAAAGGTTGGAACTCCTAACAGATTGTTAATGCTGTCTATATCACCACTGGGAAGATTTCCCAGAAAAGGGAGATTTATATATATTTTCTGACAGTGTCACTGGTATAGGAAGTAAAGAGAAATCTCCTTAACACCATTCTCACCCTTGCTAGATGTCCAAAACTAAAAGCGAAAAAAAAGATTGTCTGAAGTTGAACATAAAACAAGCCGCAATAGAATATCTATTTCAGTCAGTATTAGCTAACATCACAAGCTTCTTTGTTGGAAATGTTTTCCCTTTTAAATGCTCACTTTTGGGTAAAATTCCATTGTAAGCTTTGGCAAGTTTATATCCAACAGATACAAAAGAAGCTCTATGCCAGTGTTTCTCAACCTTTTTTCAGTCAAGGCACCCTTTAAAATTCTGCACAATCTTGAAGCACTCCTCTCTAAAATGTAAAAAATTGAACATAGTTGTATATAATGCAGCAACATCCACACACATGTAGGACACCCAACGTTAGAGATGATTTATTCTTCCAAAGTAAATACATCTTTGCACGCTGGTACTGACTAGTATTCCAATGTTTCTCTTCTCCCTCAATTTCTTTCCATCACTCAGCTAATGTGATCCCAGTGCTGATGGAGAGGGACAGGGGAGGGCAAACAAGGATGCTGTGCAGGTGCCCGACGTCCTCTTAATCAACTGATGATGTCATTAGCTGTTGGGACGCTGGCGGCTAGACGTTTGTAATGGTGCACAATGAAAACCTGTGGCTTTGTGTAATTAAAGGCAAACTTGATCCACCCGCTGGCTTGTATATGATTTTTGGGCATTTTGCTAAGGCACCACTGAAGAGACCTGAAGGCACCCTGGTTGAAAGAGAAGCTCTATGCTACAGGCATTGTACAAATGCAAAATTTTAGGAATACATAATGGACTTGAGATGCCTGCAACTGAGGGAATTTTCATCTGATTTGCCTGGTTAAAACTGGACCAAATTTCCTGTCATCTCCAAGTTGAGCACTTTTGGTAGGATGTGTTTTCTGGACCGATTCTATGAATTTCCCTGAAATTAAGCTGTTGCTCAGGTGCTATCATGTTCATACAATGATCATTCGGCAGGCAGATTCTGCTTGTCTGGCAGTCTGTTATGGTACTATTCTCTGTCAATGGCACATTTGCCATTCACTGTAATGGATCTATGTTTCAGCACACCACAATACACAGATGTGGACCATCTGTGTATTGTGGTGCACTAAAAACCAAGTTCATGTGTGTATATAGGTCTAGTTTGGTGCAGTGGCAGCCCATACTAATATGTGATAAGTTGAGGGTGAGGAATTCCCAATTCTCATTACCAACTCTTTTTCTGTATGAATGCAGCATTTTTAACATGTGCAAATGCCTCAAAAAGAGTTAAAAAAATTTTTTAAGATGCTCTGGGATAGGCCAGGAAATAAAATTCATATCCAGTGGGACCTATTCCATACATAGACAGCCCCAGGGGTTGTCTCATGAAATACATCTGTTTGACATGGGAAGTGATGGAGCTGCCTATTGTGTGCTCAAGGCATTTTGTGCACTATAAAATGCATCGGGTAGCTTCATTTTAAAGTTAATATCCAACCTGAAATCTAGCATGATCTGATGGGCTTTAGTGAGAAGACCCCAGTAATCAGACACTGCTGAGTTCCTGTGACCCTTAGGCTGCATTTAACTTTTTTGAGTAGAACACAAGACATTTCAGAGCTTAGTAAATGAGGTGAAGCTTCACTTTACAAAGAATACCCAATCACATGCAAGAAAAATGAAAAACAAAAACAGCATTTTTGCTTGCACACGATTGGATGATGGGAGTCAGCAGAGCTCCCCCTTATTTACTGCACTCTGGAGCAAATGCCCTTGCAGAGTGCAGCTGCACCTGCAAAGTGCACAGTCTATTTGCCTTTAGTAAATCAACCCCACAGTGTTTAGGTTTCATGAAATATTTCTTCTTTAGAGCAGACAATTTTGGCTGAATTGGGTAACAATGATGGTTTGTATAACTGTAAACACTATACCTAACTGTTCTCCAGGAAATACTTAAAGTAGACCTTCACCCCAAAAGCCACATGGTTGTTCCTCACTCCAGCCCCCTCCTTTTACCACAAATGGTTATTTTTATTTTGTTTAGTGCTTTGTTTTTCTGCTTTCTCGCCTAGGAGAGAATGATGTTGCACATGCGTACACAGATGTGCTGAAGGCCTCTTCCAGGCCTCAAGACCGAGCTGAGACCTTCAGCACATCTGCACATGTGGGTTTCCATGAAGGTGGTCCAGAACCTCTTTTCCAGTGCCTGCGTGAGCACAGCTCAGCCTATAAGCAGAAGCGCCACAGGGCTCTGCCAGGTCCCAAAGGTTGGGCAGAGACCTTGGTCTCATCTGTGCACACACTGGTCAATCAAACATGGTGGCACCAGTGGAGGGATGGAGCCACGATCAAGGGGACTGAAGTTCCTCTTTAAAGAGAACTCCAGGTACAATCTTAATTGCATTCTTACATTAGCCCATCTTGGACCGATGTAAGTATGCATATCTCAGACCTGAAGGAATGATGTGGAAACTGACAAGCATTGTAGTCTTCAGCATTATTACAGTGATTGCTGTGATCTTCTGGGTCCTGTGCTCAGCACTACCTCACTGCACCCTGGCCATAGTTGCTTTTTAGTTTTTTCAGTGACTACAAGGTGTTCTCTCAGCCTAGAGTTCAGCTTTACTTATCAAGCAAAATTTATTGGAATTCAGCTGAAGTTTACTTTAAAGCAGTAGTAGGCAACCTTAAAGATCTACCTGAACAACATGGAAGAAGTCAAAGATCACCAGGAACAGTGTCGGCTAGTGTCACCTCCTCAGATCTGACTAGTTGCCATACTATTGTGTCACAATCACATGCATTGCATGGCAATTATGGGCAAATCAGGTAATGAGGAGACACCCACATATTGTCTGCTCACCACCTGTCAAACACACTCAGAACACTTTGCAGGGAGCAGCAGTGCCAGTGAGTGAATGCCAGTGAATGAGACGTTAGTTGCATCGGGCAGTGGCACTCTTAGGGTTCATTCACATGTAAAGTTGGGGGGTAAAACCCTGCGGTTGAGTCACAGTTTTAACACCCCCAGTCCCTACCCCCTTTAGCTGCTGAGGCAGCAGCCAAAGGTGTACACATGCCACAGCAGAAATTTTTCCTCTTGTTACATTTGGTGGGTGCTACCATCTGTCAATCAAGACCCACTAGGGTAAAGGGGGCCACTCTGCAGGTGCCCTGCAATTGCATGCTTCTGCGGAGTCCAAAGGGTTAAAGTAGGTGGTGAGAAAGCAACACACCACTGCCTGTTTAACCCCTTCTTCAGGACACTTGCAGAGCAGCCTCATTCACTTGAATGGGTTGTGCTTGGCAGGTGCTACACCCACCAACTATGACAGGGCGTAGGAGCCAGCACTACAGGGGAGGCATCAACATATGCGGCTCTTGCTCCCTACTACAGCTCCAAATTTACAAGTAGTCTCTCTGCATTGCACTCTGTTTTATGCTGTTGGACGGCGGGTCAGCAAGCCCAGACCGAGATCTACCAGTTACCTGTCTTAGATCTATTGGTAGATCATGGTCTACTGATTGATGACCCACGCTTTAAAGCAAACCTATGTTTTACCCTAGCAAGGCCAAGCAATGGGTTTTTGCCCTCTGTCCCAGCAGAATATACTCACCTTTCATGCACTTCTCCTGTACTTCAGTAACAGCTGTGAACAAACAGAATGCCTGGTACTTTCGGGTATGAAAGAGCATTCACCCTCCTTCTCCCACATGACAGCACTGGTCTGTGGTTGTTAACCAAGCACTCTCACATGAATGGGGAAAGAGTTCCCAGTCCTGAATACACAAATGCTTTGCCTTTCATTTCTATTTTAAACTGAATGGGTTGTTTTATGAGGTGAGGATTTACAATCACTTTAACAAGCAGTCTTCTCCTACCAAAAAAAGTATTAAGCATGAACTCACAAATGTGCATAAAACACACAAAAACACATTGAAACAACACGATAATGCGGCAGTACTAGTATGAACCTAGACTAATGAGGACACATACTATATAAGTGTTACAGAAGGTGAGTAATGATGGGTAACGGTAAGCAGTACCTCCTTTACTGCAATCACAGCATCTTTTGAAAAACTTTAGGGGCTTGGGGCCCCTTACAGTAAAAAACTCAATGGACTTGTGTGGTTAGGTGAAAGGTGTGTGGCGGATGAGATCGTTTTCTGTGGTGGTGTTATAATGTGGTTCTGGTAACATTCTTTAAGGGGAGGAGAGCAGATCTCTGAGCGTGTAAGAGGCTCTTGCTTGCAAGGGGGTCTTTACAAGGTAAGGTCTCACAATATTAAAAGTCCTAGGGACCTCTAGGGGGAAAAGTTGTGACACAGGTCTCTAGGGGTGTGTAAGGGGTGGGGACCCAGATGGGGGTGAACAGCTGGACATAAAAGAGCTGTGTGTCTGTGTTTAAGTAAAACCAGGTGTGGGGGGAATTTTACTGGAAAGTAGGGAGGGATTGGCAGAAAGTCAGGAATTTGGAGAAAGGGAGACAGAGAGAAATAGAAGTAGGAGAGTAGAGACACTGAAAGACAGAGTGGGACGTGGTTCCAGGATCAGAGAGGACAGAGAGTACATGAGATTGAAAAAGTGGGACTCGGAGAAAGAGACAGTCCCTGGTAAATGGTACGAGAAGGAGGGGAAAGCCATACAAGAAGGAAGTGAACAAGGGAGACATTTCAAACTGGAGAGAACATAGAAGAAGGAGGAGAGTGGGATTATTCTGGAAAGAGGGAGAAAATATAGGAGGAATTGGAACGACGTGCAGGACAACTGCGAACAGAAGCGCTGACAGACAAACAAAAACTGTGAGTAATCTGAAATATCACATCTGGCTATCTATCACGTAATAACACGGTTGTCTGGAACCCACTTATTGAATGAGTGTACAATTAGTTTTCATATTACGGTGGCTATTATGGCAGCTTTAACACAAATGTGATGTGTAGTGAAGCGTCTCTGTGATTTCTAGCATAGGGTAAAAAATGTATCGTCATGTACGCATCAAACCAGTGAGGGATCCTAAAGTGCAAGGTCAGCAAAGTAGTAAAGTATAACTTTATTTTATTTTTATGAAAAAGAAGCACAGGATGCAATTTATTATAGGAATGGAATCTATTTTAGAGAAGTCATTGATATTTCCTCTGTCTTGTGTATAGACAATACCTTATAATCATCTTCACATTGATTCAATTGTCAGTGTGAAAAGTGTAGTAGAGATGTGCAGAGTGCAGTAATCTATAAGCAGAGGAGATTCTATATAACAGTTCCTGCGGGAATTAAAAGCACAAATAGATATTGGATAACACTTTTCTGATAAGGCTGTTTAAGTGCTTAGATTGTGCCATAAACAATGGTTAGATAGATAGGTAATGAGCTATGATCTATAATGATAGATAATGATCTATAGGGGAAATGAAAGGCAGACTAAAACAGATCATACTTTCACAATTACAATTTTGTTTGTTTGAAAAAATAATTTCCATCCTGCTACTTCAAATTTTCTCATCAACAAATGTTCCAAAAACAAAAAACTGTTTTAACAAAATTCTCCTGGTGAATGGCCAGCTTCAGAAACAAAAAAAAGAGGCTGGTCTGAGAATTGTACTAGTGGTAGATGTAATTTTAGATGGGGGGTTAAATAAGAAACAAATGTACAAGATTAGAGACTGTGTAGCTGTTCAACAGTCACAAGTGTGTGTTTGTATGCAGGGGAAGACTGGGGAACCTTTAGCCTGGAAGGTAAACGCAACCTACTAGCCATTTCATGGTAGGAAAATATTTCTGTGGTCTAAAGAACATGTGCCATGGCACCTCATTGATTAGTAGGCATGGTGAAAGGTTGGTTTTTCTAAAAGACATGATTTAATGTAACACACTTTTTCACATCTTCTAGGATCAGCTTCCTTTGCAGCTCTCAGAATTTGGTCACTTGATATCCCAGAACCGCAAAAGGAAGTCGGTGCTTGCCTCTGCCAGATGCTGTGTTCTAATGTCTGAACAGGGTCTGGTAGCAATATAGTAATACTAAATGTGTCCCTAACTGCAGGTACTGCTTTCATTGATGTTTAATAGTGAAGTATCTCAGCTAAGGGCCACCAGTCTCACATGTCTTTTTATTGGCCTCTGCCTCCATCTCCTCTCTGTATAGTAGATACATCCAGCATCAGACTTAATTTGGTGTAACAATAACTAATATGTGGGAAAATTCAACCAGACTTTCCTTCTGATATATAAGCTTAAGGGTTCTACAGATTCGGGGGCTTAGCAAGGTCAGGTGATGATCAACTTATGTTTAAAACCACAGAAAGGGTCTTTTGGTCTAAGGTTTCTGAAAAGAGACGCTAAACTGTTTGTTATCATTTCACAGCTTCAAAAATATCTTTAAGACAATCCAGATATGAAATGAACTGTGTGGTGCTTCAAACCATTCAATGAACACTTTTGTTTTAACATTTTCCATAGATGCGGTTATCCTGCTACCTGGTATTTTGTGTCCTTCTGGTCCCCAGTTTACAACAAGAGAATGAGGAGCCCAACACTTTCACGGTAATCTCTACTTTCCTTACCTACAGTACATAGTCACTAGATGTATTCTTTTTCAGCCTCCTCACACTGTACCTTGTCAGATCGTGTGATACAACCTCAATGACAAAGAGCTTCAAGTATAATTTATACTCAAGTACAGCAGTCATTTTTTAAATCTAAACTTGTAAATGCTAGTGACAAAGGCTTCATGATCAGCAAGGTTTTACTAAGAATTGAAAAAGTTTCTTTAAGTTTTCTGAGCAACGTTTACCTCCAGTTTGGAAACGTAGGGCCACCCTACCCAACAGTAATATTTAGTTATAGTTTGAGCATGGTGCTGGAGCTGCTGTATTTCCTGACCCTTCTTCTATCTACATAAGAGTTGTTCCTGCTCTTCCAAAAAAATCCATCAGAAATAATGAGACCCCCTTAAATTAGCCAAAGCAGGAACTCAAGTGCAGTGATCTCACCAGGTGAGTCTGCGAACATCTATCAGAAACTGAAACATTAGGTTTGGGTGGGCTGGTTGTTAATGGGAATGCTGGTTGTAGCTTTATCAAGCTCCCACAGATAGAGTTTTAAGAGGCCATTGGACTGACCTTTGTAGAAACTAAATGTCTATTAATGCTGCTATCATACATGTGAGCCTGTCAACACATGGTACAGTGTGTGGTGTATGTGCTATGGGGCATGTGATTATCCATTTAAAGTGCCGGTTTACATATATGCGGATTGGATGCTGTTTGAACTGCATCCAATCGGCATGACATGTGAAATAACATTGCTTCCTATGGAGCCTGTTCACATATGTCCAGTGTAATGGTAGTGCGGATTCAGTGTGGATTGAAAAAGAGTCCTGTACGATTTCTGTGCAGTGTGGTCCAGTTCAGGTGCGGATTACAGGCTATTGACCTCTAAGGCAATGGTTTCTAAACTGCACATGTGTGAACACGATAAAATCCTGACCTAAACCTGATGTAAACCTGACCTGAAACACAAAACAACTATTGTGTCAATTAGCTATGAAACCTGAGCTTCAATCCGCACCGCACATGTGTGAATCAGCTCTAAATCACACCCCAATATATACAGTATACTTGATCAAAACCTGAACCTTGGCACACTGCAGTGCATTCAATAAAAAATCCATGTTACCTTACAGTGTGTTCTCAAAGGGTCAGTCAGGTGCATTTTTGGTCCATAGACATGGGTGTTGAGGGCCCATAAAAATGAATAAATATTTGTCTCTTATACACACACCCACGAATGAGCTCTAAATGACCACTGAAGCTTGCTATATGTTTGTTCATGACACTCTTGAGGATAGGGTTTACAAGTTAGTAAAATTACAAAATGCTCATTTGTATTCAGCTCAAGGCTGCCTACGCATTTGAGTTGAGCATCTTTGGCTGTTTTTACAGTTTTTTTTCTGCTTTTTGGCAGGTGAGTTTGCTTGACAATTTTTAGTTAATTATTTTTAACCAATTGAAAGCTAATTACTAGGGGGAAAAAGGTACAATATGCATGTTTGCTAATTTTTCGCATGCTTTTCAGTCATTCCTACTGAAGTCAATTGAGGCAAAAAATGCTTGAAGGTTGTAGCTTAAAAGAAGCTTGTGTACTTTTTCCAGCTTCACCACACTCAGGTTTGAGCAGTCACAGCTGGAAATCAAGGGATTTTGGATGTTGAGTTTTTTTGGAGCTTCAAGCTTCAAATCATTCAGCTGTGAATGGAGCCTTGGAGATTTTTATATGTCAGATGTGTATTTACAAGTGACAGTTATGATAAAATCGTTTTCTTGTCAACTATTACACTTGAATGATGTTGTTATGATCAAAGGCACTGTAAAATCAGCTAATGACAACTTCAAACCCTCAAATGTTTTTCATCACATGGCTCCCCTGCTCGTACAACTTTCCTCATTACTATTATCATTATAGAGCCCTTTGCTTGCCTCTATCCAGCTCTCAGGGTACTTTTCCTCCCCCTGACACCAACAAAGAGGCAAAATTTCTTACACTGGCTCCAACAGTGGGTAACCATTCCTCTCACTGACACCAACAATGGGACATTTTTCCTTCCACTGACACCATTGATGGGACACAATTCCTCCCACTGATATAAACAATTAGGCACTATTCCTACAACTAATACCAATGATGGGGCACTATTCCTCCCTCTGATACCAATGATGTGGCACTATTCATCCCACTGTCACCAATAATGGGGCACTTTTCCTTCCTCTGATACCAATGATGGGGCACTATTCATCTCACTGTCACCAATGATGGGGTACTATTCATCCCACTAGCACCAATGATGGGGCACTATTCCTCCAACCAATACCAATTTAGGGGCACTATTCCTCCCACCGGTACTAATGATGAGGCACTATTCCTCCCACTGACACCAGTGATGGGGTACTAATCCTCCCACTGTCACCAATGATGGGGCATTATTGATCCCACTAATACTAATGATGGGTCACTATTCTGCCAACAAATACCAGTCATGGGGCACTATTCCTCCAACCAATACCAATTTAGGGGCACTATTCCTCTCACCGGTACTAATGATGAGGCACTATTCCTCGCACTGACACCAGTGATGGGGTACTAATCCTTCACTGTCACCAATGATGGGGCATTATTGATCCCACTAATACTAATGATGGGGCACTATTCATCCAACCAATACCAATTTAGGGGCACTATTCCTCCCACTGGTACTAATGATGAGGCACTATTCCTCCCACTGACGCCAGTGATGGGGCACTAATCCTCCCACTGTCACCAATGATGGGGCATTATTGATCCCACTAATACTAATGATGGGGCACTATTCTGCCAACAAATACCAGTCATGGGGCACTATTCCTCCAACTAATACCAATGGCTAGACACTATTCCTCCTTCCACTGACTACAAACTTTATGTCATGTTTTTTACTCCCACTTTTGCTGGGACATTTTCCACTGGCTACTCTGGCCCCCCTAAAGTTTGAAGGACAATAAGCTGGCCCTTTGTTTAGAAAGTTTGGAGACCCTGTTATAGAGCACAGTTTACAACATAAGGACAGACAGTACAATTACAATACCGTAGGAATCAGAGGGCCCTGCTCGTTAGAGTTTACAATCTAAGATCCTGTTATGTAATGGAGCTGTACACTAACTGGGTACAGTGTTCCTTGTTTTATATTTTGATTATGCCTCTAGTTTATCAGCACATTGATTGGACAGACTATTTATTACACTTTTATTGTATTGTTATTGTCACTATGTGTTTGTGTTAAAAAATTAAAGCCTGATAAAACCCAAGCAATACTACAGCCATCCATATTCTTATGATTCATATCATTGCCACCCCCAAACTGAAGGTGAAGGGGTGATTTAAGAGCCTTAAGAAAACTATTTTAAGCTTTTTGCTTGCTCAGCCTGATGCTCTTCAGACAAATGTCACAGTTTAGGATTAAAGAAAAAAAAATATTGTTGGCCTTGTTTCTTGAAAACGCATACTTGTTCTGGGTGAGTGAAAGAGTATGATTTTTGCCTTTGCTCCCTGTATTGCTGCATACATATTTCAGCTAAATGACTCAAAAGGTACTGAAGTCAATAACAGGAAACTAGAATTTTCAGAAGGAGGTCACCCCTCCATATTTCTCACATGACTGGCCAACAGTAGAGATAAGATCAAGTATGTTCGGATATGAGTGCAAACCTGACTGAGCTTTTCCGCCGGGAAGCTGTCAAAGCCAGCAGTCAATCATAGGTGGTGGCGGTATTCCCTGCCTGCAGCTGCTTGTATGCAAGGGGCATGCATATGTCCAGCTGTGGGGTACAGAATGCCTCCACTGCCTATGATTGGCTGTCAGCTTTGACATCTCCCCAGTGGGATAGCTCAGGCGGGTTTGAACTGGCGTCTGAACACACCTGTGCTTGTCACTGGTCTGCAGTCTTTGCAGAAGAGAAAGTTTTAAAGTAAAATATCCGCCAGCTAGCAGCAATGGGGGAGCCATTGTTGATTTCCTTCTGAAAATGCTGGCTGCCATGCTCTTCCTCTGACATCATTACTTTGTGAGTCGCTAACCAAGTAGGAATATGTACTGTAGATCGATCTGATTTCACTGGCTTCATGCTTGTTCTGGGTCAGTCAGTAGCTCAGACAGGGGCGGACTGACAACTCATGGGGCCCCCGGGCAAAGTGGATCATGGGGTCCCTGTGTCCTTGACCATACCCAAAAGACACCCAAAAAAGTCTATAAAAAGGTACCAGGGGCATCTTATGGGGCCCCCTACTGACCCCGGGCCCTTGGGCAGTGCCCTAGTGCTTGAATGGTCAGTCCACCCCTGAGCTCAGATGTAATTGAAGTTAAATAGTTAGGCATCTAGAGTCAAATAGTGGTGGTTTACTATATGTGTTTTGTTCATGACTGGTTTCCTTTAAAGTGATACTAAACCCCAGACTCTGCATTCACTATATGTGGTCTCCTACAGTACACAAAATGTGGAAGTGCAATTATTTTATTAAATATAAACTGCTAAATACCTTTTCTCATCAGCAGTTAGAGCAGACTTGTCACTTCTATCAGTGTCCAGCAGAGCACTGGTTAAAACTTGTAAGAGGAGTTTTCTTTCTGCTCCAGGAGGATGCAAAAACCCTGACCTCTGTCTGGACAGTGCTGATTAGCCCTGTGCTGATCACATGCACTCTCCCAAGGAAAAAAAAAAACCTCTCTAGCAATACACACTAAACTGGGCATGGGCAGAATGGCTACAGTTCAGTCTGTCTTATCAGGAGATAAGACGTGGACATTTGAACAAGAGGAGGATCAGAGAAGTCAGGATCAAACGGCCTTTTTACACAATGCAGAGGATTAACCCCTTATGTTCCACAATGACTATAACGAGCATGCTTTACTGCATATACAGACTGATTTTACTGTTGGGGGTTTAGTAACACTTTAAATACTGTCAGGGCAGATTATTTTGTACAAGACATCTCACACAAGTAAGATATGGAGAGCGTGGTTCACACGTCTTCTATTTATAAAGATTTAACTGCCAAAAAAATATTTAGCTGGAAAAAAATCTTTTAGAGTGTTCCTGTTGCTAAATAAAGCAATGACTGCGCTCAGTTTGAAAGAGGGTTTACGGGAAGGTTTCCTCCATTAAAGAAACACTAATCTACTATTTTCCATTTCCTATTTGTGTTTGCTCCTTGTAAATATTAGGGAACCAGCATATATAAATTCTGCTGTTATATGACTATTCCAGTGTTTCCAGGGTGACTTGCACATGTCATCATCAGTCCCCACCGGAGTTTTTCTTCAACCCTGCTGTTAGGTTTTTTGGGGGGTTTTTTTAACACAAGTGATAAACTTTTTTGGCATACAGGAGGTTGGCATGTGGCCAGCTCTATATTGAAATACTTGTGTTTGTGGTCAGCCTTGCTGTGGACAACGCTAGGAAAAGCAAGAGCAACCACTACATTTTGTTTTCATACAAATATGTCAGTTTGCATTTGAATCTTCTTACTTTTCTTGCATAGACTGCAAGATTTTTTTTTACTTCTGTAAATTGTAGGTTCAGACATTCCCACCCTCTTTATCCTCTATAGCAGAGGTCTCCAAACTTTTCAGTATGAGGGCCACGTCATATATAATACAAATATTTGTGAGCTCAAAAAAAAAAAGTTTCATAAATCAATGAAAAACAAATGAATAAATCATTTTTGCTTGAATCTTTATTGGAATTCACATGGTATGATTCAGAACAAAAGGAAAGAACTACAGTACTAGAAAGTCCTTCTTACATCAGGGTCCCCATCAGAGCCTCCAGTTTACATCAAATTCTCCATCAGTGCTCCCCCAACATCAGTGTCCCCATCAGAGCCCCCTTACATCATAGTCCACCCTATTAGTTCTCTGTTACATCAGAGTCCCCCCTTACATAAGGGTCCCAATCAGAGCCCCCCCCCTTACATCAAGGATCCCCATCAGAGTCCTCCCTTACATCAGCATCCCCATGAGAGCCCACCCTTACATCAGCATCCCCATCTGAGCCCCTTTTACATCATATTCCCTATCAGTGGTCCACTCTTACCTATCTTGTATCGTAGCTGTACTCAGCGTAGCAGCAGCAGCAAACATGACCCTGGCTGCTGGGCAGATGCAATCCTGTGTCAGGCCAGATTTGGCCCATGGACCATACTTTGGATACCCCTGCTCTATAGTTTTGTAAAATTCATTGCTAATTGACACTGAGAATGTGAATATCTGAAAGTTAGAGGAATGACTGGCACAGAAAGCAAGTGTACAAATTGTTTTTCTGCTCTTCCCAAAACCAAACCATTAAAGCCCAATTTCACTGTTTAAATTAGGTAAAGACATGCCAGATGCATCAAAACAAAAGGTTTTCAAAGTGTCAAAGTCTGCTTTCTTTCTAAAGCAGCTTCAACCTGCATAGAAAAGTCTATATACTCTCAGCGTGCTGCAGAGTGGGATACCTTGCTCTCTATGGGGAAGCAGTGATCTTTCTGTAGAGGTCTAATACACCTCTTGCTGAGTAGGAGCTAGAGTTCTCCAATCAGCAGAGAAAATGAGCCTTGTTGATTGCATGAGCACTGATGAGCTATAGCTATTACTTAGAAGAGGCGTGTTGGACCTCTGCAGAGAGAACAGTTTTCCCACAGCTGGTCCAACCCTGCAGCTGCAATAGGAAGAAAATTAACTATAAGACACTGAACACCTTTTGTTTTGATGGACCTAAAATGTATTTAGCTGATTTAGTGTCACTAAACCCCCAACAGTAAAACCAGTCTGTATATGCAGTAAAGCATGCTTGTTATACTCACTGTGGAACCTAAGGGGTTAATCCTTTGAATTGTCTAAAAAGGCTGTTTGATCCTGTCTTCTCTGATCCTCCCTTTTTTCCACAGTCCCCAATCCATCTGCTGATATGCAGAATTTATATATGCTGGTTCCCTAATATTTACAAGGAGCAAACACAAATAGGAAATGGAAAATAGTAGATTAGTGTTTCTTTAATGGAGGAAACCTTCCCGTAAACCCTCTTTCAAACTGAGCGCAGTCATTGCTTTATTTAGCAACAGGAACACTCTAAAAGATTTTTTTCCAGCTAAATATTTTTTTGGCAGTTAAATCTTTATAAATAGAAGACGTGTGAACCACGCTCTCCATATCTTACTTGTGTGAGATGTCTTGTACAAAATAATCTGCCCTGACAGTATTTAAAGTGTTACTAAACCCCCAACAGTAAAATCAGTCTGTATATGCAGTAAAGCATGCTCGTTATAGTCATTGTGGAACCTAAGGGGTTAATCCTTTGAATTGTCTAAAAAGGCTGTTTGATCCTGTCTTCTCTGATCCTCCCTTTTTTCCACAGTCCCCAATCCATCTGCTGATAGAACAGAACATTGGGGGAAAGCTGCACATGTATTGCTAGAGAGTTTTTTTCTTGGGACAGTGCATGTGATTAGCACAGGGCCAATCAGCACTGTCCAGACAGAGGGTCAGGGGTCCTGCAGCCTCATGGGACAATCAGGAGAGAATAAAAACTCCTCCTACAAGCTTTAACCAGTGCTCTGCTGGACACTGATAAAAATCACAAGACTGCCCTAACTGCTGATGAGAAAAGATATTTAGCAGTTTATATTTACTAAAATAATTTCATTTCCATGTTCTCTGTGTAGCACCTTCCTAGTCAGCTAGGGGGAGCTAGACTCCAATTGTTATTGAGAAGGGGGAGTAGCAGCCTGGGTGTGATAGCTAACAGGGGTCAAATTATGATCAGAGCTGAGAGACTCTGCAGACCAGCCCTCTGGAATTTCCCCCTGCTCTAGAACGTTGGAGAAAGGTCTAGAAGCAGTGAATGAATCTGAGGAGTGGCTGATCTGCACTTTTGAGGGATCCTGGCCAATCACCAACAGGAGGCTTGGCAAGGGGCCAGGACAACCCTTAAAAGTGAGAGAGCCTGCTCAGCAGCAGAAGAGTTTGGGTGGAAGACAGAGAGGATGTGAGGCAGAAGGCAGGAGCCTGGGAGGGGGCCCAGATTGAGAGGAGCTCACCTACAGGTAGTGGAGCTTGGAAGAGGAAGTGTCAGACCCATAAGTAGCTGAATTTGACTTAATATCAGCCTTCTGCAGTTGTCTGTACAACAGAGCTCAGAGAGGCAGACATTGTCAAACAACCAATCAGGGGTTCTACAGTGCAAAGAGCATTTTGATAGGAGGAGAAAGCAGAGGGACAGAGAGATGAATTGATTTGTGTTTTGCTTCTCCTTTTACTGTCCAGTCACAGAGTGGGAGTGCGAAGGACATCTGTAAGTGAAAGTGACACTGTAGTAGAAAAAGATTAGTGTTGTACTCATCTGTGCATTCCACTGTCTGCCTGAAGTTCAGCTTTAGGAAAGATTATTTACGAACAAATGTAGCACCAATAACACTGGTATTTTAAATTATCAAGGAAAGTCATGTCTGAAATGATCTGAGTAATGTGCAAGAGGACCCAGGGTTATGCTCTGGGTTTTAGCAGCCAAGCAACTAGTATTACTTCGGATACTATGTTGACATATTTTATCCTAGCTGAAAAGCATATAAACTGTAGCAAGGTAACAGAGAGTCCTTGTTGTAACATGCAGAATAATTGATGGACAATCTCCAGCTCTTCAGATGGCATTTGTCTCATTGGGGATTTGGTTTGCTTCAGCATTAGAACTTGTAAGACCTGATTGAGCTTGATGGACTCTTTCCCTTTCTTGTTACACTATGCCTGTGCTACTATGGAACTACAAAGAGCCCTTTTAGCTGGTAAATATGCATGCTTACAATAAAGCTTTTCATACCAACCAGGCTTATTTTAATTTCTGTCTTTGCGGACTTGGCTATTTCAAGGTTTGTGTATTGAATATTACTTGAATGATCAGCACCTCAGGCAGCTACACCGAGCAGCCAAAACTTTATGACCACTGTAAGGTCAAGTGAATGGCATTAATTATCTTGTTACAATGACAGCTAAAGATCGGTGGGATGTACAGTATTAGGCAGGAAGTAAACATGTTGTCCCTGAAGTTGATGTGTTGAAAGCAGAAAAAAAAGGCGGATCACAGTTTGTTGTATATGGGGCTGTGTAGTCGCAGACCATTCAGGGTGCCCATGCTGCCCTGTGTTCACAGCCAAAATCACCAGCAATGGGCATGTGCTCATCAGAAATGGACCGTTTGTCTTTAATATTGGTGCTGGTGGCACTTATTTTTGCAGTTAAAATAAATTTAGCAGTTCTATGTTTTGTTGTTTTAATATTTTCTACTTTTTAAAAAAATTTATTTTGGGGGGGGGGCGGGCGAAAGTAGCTGTTCTTGCCTAGGGAACAAAATAGTCTAGCATCGGCTCTGGTTGCAGGGTAGGGTTTCCATGGATCACTCTTGTTTTTCCAGCACATCCCCCAGATGCCTGATTGAATTGAGATCTGAGGAATTTTGAGGCCAAGTCAACACTTCAAACTTGTTTCCACGAAGGGGTGTACTTGGTCAGCAACAATGTTTAGGTAGGTGGTACTGTACACATCAAGTTAAAAAAAACACATGAATGGCAGGACCCAAAGTTTCGCAGCAGAACATTGCCTCCATTGGTTTGCCTTCTTCCCATAGTGCATTCTGGTGCCAGGTAAGCAACCCACTTATTCCCTGCCATCAACGTGATGTAAAAGAAAACATGATTCATCAGTCCAGGCCACCTGGTTGACTTCACCATGCATGGGACAGAAAGGACACTGGATTAGAACTGATCCCATTCAACTTGTATCAGTACACAATAGCATAGGTATGATTGCAATTATTGCAACATCTATACCAAACTGTAGAAAATGTATTACTCTCTGTACAAAATAGTTAACAGCATCATGTACAAGTATATCTAAGGTATTTAGTAGGACAACAAGCAATCTGCACAGTGGCATAACCTATGTATGCGTGCATGCAGAAATCAGCTAACATTTTGCCAATTGTTCTAAGCTAAAGGTAAAAGATAAAATCTGGTTGGTTGCTATTGTCTACAGTACATTACATTTTGTCTTGCTGCTCTTTTTTTCTGCATGTGCTCCATATCAACATGTTGATGAACAAATCTTACCTAATTTTCTTCCGTGTATTTTTTAGGAATGCACAGATGGCTATGAGTGGGATTCAGAGAGACAGCATTGTAAAGGTAAATGATCCTCCTATTTTGCCTGAGCTTGCAGGAGATGTTGATAACTCTACATTATAGGTACCTAAAAACTTCCAATTAGTGGTCATGGTTTGAGAAGTCAGGATAAATTACCTCAGAGTCAGATAAACTGGTGGTCAAGGAAGATTTTGGGACTGCACAGTTGCAAGATCAACTGCGTGCATGGAAAAATGTCAAGGTGATGCACAGGAAACTCTAAGAGCCAAAAGTTAGTCTGGTATCCCATCACTTACTGTACTGTATAAATAAAGAATGTTAACAAGTTGTGCATCAGCTGGTGGTTCCCCAGTCTAATATGAAGATTGTATTGGACATGGCCCATTGCTGTGTGTTGGGTGGTCATTTAGGGGTAGAAAAAAAGCTAACGAGGTGGACTGAACAGTGTTTTTTCATCAGACCAAGTCACCTACTTCCACTGCTCCGTGGTCCAGTTCTGATGCTCATTTGTGCATTGTAGGTGCTTTTGGCTGTGGAACGGTTCAGCATTGGCAATCTCTACTGGTCTGCCCACCCCAGAGCCCCATTAAAAAGTTCTGAATGCCCAGGAGCGGGACAGATCGGTGATCATGTGACAAAAGTGTTATTGACTGTCTCGGTGGTTACATGATCAGAAGCCTGTCGTGCCATGTATCGCTCCTTACACCCCGGTCGCACTGGGAGCAACTTGGCATGCCATTTGCATGCCATGAAACTTGAAAATCGTATGCCAAGTTGTACCCTATTGTCTGCAATTACAGCGGTAAAATCGGTGCGGTTCCGACTTGGTCAGAGCCGCACTGATTTCTAAAGTAGTACATGCACTACTTTTCTTGCAATTTGCATAGACATCTGTGTCAGATGTCTTGAAAATCACAACTGAAATTGGCAGTCTCCCGACTTTGAAATCGTGTGACTTCAGTGTAAGTTGCACGATTTCAAAGTCGGGCTTGATGTGACCGTAGACTTAGTCTTTGACTTCTTGGTCTCTGCTGGAAATACGCAGTGAGCAGTTTCTCAGCACATAAACATTCATTGCCTAGTTGATATATAAAGCTATATAAAGCTTATATTCGCCGCATAAGCCAGATGGAAAAATTCTAAATCTATATGACCTAACACCTCAAAAAGTGCATGAAAGTCACTGTGTGTGTGTGTGTGTGTATATATATATATATATATATATATATATATATATATATATATATACACACAAATGAAACTCGAAAAATTAGAATATCGTGCAAAAGTCAATTTATTTCAGTAATGCAACTTAAAAGGTGAAACTAATATATGAGATAGACTCATTACATGCACAGCAAGATAGTTTAAGTCGTGATTTGTCATAATTGTGATGATTATGGCTTACAGCTCATGAAAACCCCAAATCCACAATCCCAGAAAATTAGAATATTACATGCAATCAATAAAACAAGGATTGTACATAGAACAATATCTGACCTCTGAAAAGTATAAGCATGCATATGTACTCAGTACTTGGTTTGGGCCCCTTTTGCAGCAATTTCTGCCTCAATGCGGCGTGGCATGAAAGCTATCAGCCTGTGGCACTGCTGAGGTGTTACGGAAGACCAGGATGCTTCAATAGCGGTCTTCAGCTCTTCTGCATTGTTCGGTCTCATGTCTCTCATCTTTCTCTTGGCAATGCCCCATAGATTCTCTATGGGGTTCAGGTCAGGCGAGTTTGCTGGCCAATCAAGCACAGTAATCCCACGGTCATTGAACCAGGTTTTAGTGCTTTTGACAGTGTGGGCAGGTGCCAAGTCCTGCTGGAAGATGGAGTCAGCATCCCCATAAAGCTCATCTTCGGAAGGAAGCATGAAGTGCTCCAAAATCTCCTGGTAGATGGCTGCGTTGTCCCTGGACTTAATGAAGCACAGTGGACCAACACCAGCAGATGACATGGCTCCCCAAATCAACACAGACTGTGGAAACTTCATACTGGACTTCAAGCATCTTGCAGTGTGTGCCTCTCCATTCTTCCTCCATACTCTGGGTCCTTGGTTTCCAAATGAGATGCAAAAGTTGCTCTCATCAGAAAAGAGGACTTTGGACTACTGAGCAACAGACCAGGTCTGTTTTTCTTTAGCCCAGGTAAGAGGCTTCTGACGTTGTTTGTTGTTCAGGAGCAGCTTGACAAGGAATACAACATTTGAAGACCATGTTCAGGATCCATCTTTGTGTGGTGGCTCTTGATGCACTGACTCCAGCCTCAGTCCACTCCTTGTGAAGGTCCCCAACACTTTTGAATGGCCTTTTCCTGACAATCCTCTCCAGGCTGCGGTCATCCCTGCTGCTTGTGCACCTTTTTCTTCCACACTTTTCCCTTCCACATAACTTTCTATTAATGTGCTTTGATACAGCACTTTGGGAACATCCAACTTCTTTTGCAATTACCTTTTGAGGCTTTCCCTCCTTATGGAAGGTGTCAATGATGGTTTTCTGCACAACTGTCAAGTCAGCAGTCTTTCCCATGAATGTGATTCCTACTGAACCAGACTGAGAGACCATTTAAAGCAGGGGTCCTCAAACTTTTTAAACAGGGGGGCAGTTCACTGTCCCTCAGACCGTTGGAGGGCCGGACTATAGTTTAAAAAAAAAACTATGAACAAATGCGGACATAGTACAGGAGATGACCAGTGACTGCGGACATATAACAGCGGCGGGAATACTGGGCCGGCCGCTCCATGAGACGCACAGACATTTCACCCAAGTGTGTCTTTTGGAGTAAAATAGTGCCCCATCATTGGTGTCAGTGGAAGGAATAGTGCCCCATCATTGGTGCCAGTGGGAAGACTTGTGCCCCATCATTAGTGTCAGTGGGAAAAATAGTGCCCTATCATTGGTGCCAGTGGGAAGAAACGTGCCCCATCATTGGTGTCAGTGGGAAGAAACGTGCCCCATCATTGGTGTCAGTGGGAAGAAACGTGCCCCATCATTGGTGTCAGTGGGAGGAATAGTGCCCCATCATTGGTGTCAGTGGGAAGAATCGTGCCCCATCATTAGTGTCAGTGGGGAGAGGAATAGTGCCCCATTGTTGGTATCAGTGGGGGGAGGAATAGTGCCCCATCATTGGTGTCAGTGTGGGGGGGGAATAGTGCCCCGTCATTGGTGTCAGTGGGGGAAGGGGATAGTGTCGCAACATTGGTGTCAGTGGGAGGAATAGTGTCCCATCATTGGAGACAGTGGGAGGAATAGTGTCCCATCATTGGTGTCAGTGGGAAGAATAGTCCCTGATCTTTGGTGTCAGTGGGAGGAATAGTACTTCATTGGTGTCAGTGGGAGGAATAGTACCCCATCATTCATGTCAGTGGGGGAAGGAATAGTGTTCCATCATTGGTGTCAGTGGGGGGAGGAATAGTGCCCCATCGTTGGTGTCAGTGGGGGGAGGAATAGTGCCCCATCATTGGTGTCAGTGGGAGGAATAATGCCCCATCATTAGTATCAGTGACACTATGGGGCACTATTCCTTCCACTGACACCAATGACACTTAACTTGCTGACCCCTGTTTCGGCATGGTGCTGCTGCAGCCAGCATACCTGGTTGCAGCAGCACCATCTGCACTGCACACTTACCTGTCAGCTGTCCTTCTTCACTCTGGCCTCTCCCTCACTTGATGTTCGCGGGGCCGCTCGGCTCTGCCTCCTCGCAGGCGATTGGCCGCCTGTGTGCCTTTCCTGAGCTACAGTTCTGGCGCCCAATTACCAGTGAGGAGGTGGAGCCGAGCGGCAGTGCGAACATCGAGTAAGGGAGTGGCCAGAGTAAATGAAGGAGCAGCGCTTCCTGGACTGGAACGTCGTGGGACTGGGACACGGAGCCAGGTAAGATACAGCAGCCCCCTGCCCGCCCCTGTACTTAGTGTCCCTTCCTCGTGGCAAATACGCCCCTGCCCGCGGGCCGGATAAATGTCCTTGGCGGCCGTAGTTTGTGGACCCCTGATTTAAAGGCTCAGGAACCCTTTGCAGGTGTTATGGCTTAATTAGCTGATTAGAGTGGGACACTTTAAGCTTAGAATATTGCACCTTTTCACAATATTCTAATTTTCTGAGATTGTGGATTTGGGGTTTTCATGAGCTGTAAACCATAATCATCACAATTATGACAAGTCACGGCTTGAACTATCTTGCTTTGCATGTAATGAGTCTATCTCATATATTAGTTTCACCTTTTAAGTTGCATTACTGAAATAAATTGACTTTTGCACGATATTCTAATTTTTCGAGTTTCACCTGTATATACCAAAAGTATTGAGACATCCCTCCAAATCATTGGATTCAGGTGTTCCAGTCACCTCCACGGCCACAGGTGTATAAAATCAAGCACCTAGGCATGCAGACTGCTTCTATATACATTTGTGAAAGAATGGGTCACTCTCAGGAGATCAGTGAATTCAAGCATTGCCACCTGTGCAATACGTCCATCTGTGAAATTTCCCTGCTACTAAATATTTCACGGTCAACTGCTAGTGGTATTGTAAAAAAGTGGAAGCAACTGAGAACAACAGCAACTCAGCCACAAAGTGGTAGGCCATGTAAAATGACAGTTGGGTCAGCGCATGCTGAAGAGCACAGTGCGCAGAAGTCACCAACTGTCTGCAGAGTTAATAGCTAAAGTCCTCTAAACTTCATGTGGTCTTCAGATTGGCACAACAGTGCATAGAGAGCTTCATGGAATGCGTTTCCATGGCTGAGCAGCTTCATCCAAGCCTTACATCACCAAATGCAATGCAAAGCGTTGGATGCAGTGATGTAAACCATGCCGCCACTGGACTCTAGAACAGTGGAGACGTGTTCTCTGGAGTGATGAATCACGCTTCTCTGTCTGGCAATCCAATGGACATGTCTGGGTGTGGCGGTTGCCATGATAACTGTACTTGCCTGACTTCATTGTGCCAAGTGTAAAGTTTGACGGAGGGGGATTATGGTGTGGAGTTGTTTTTCAGGGGCTGGGCTTGGCCTCTACGTTCCAGTGAAGAGAATTCTTAAGCCGTCAACATACCAAGACATTTTGAACAATTTCATACTCCCCATTTTGTGGGAACAGTTTGGCAATGGCCCCTTCCTGTTCCAAAATGATTGCACACCAGTGCACAAAGCAAGGTCCATAAAGACATGGATGAGCAAGTTTGGGGTGGAGGAACTTGACTGGCCTGCAAAGAATCTTGACCTCAACCCAACAGGACACCTTTGGGATGAATTAGAGTGGAGACTGTGAGCCAGGCCTTCTTGTCCGACATCAGTGCCTGACCTCACAAATGTGCTTCTGGAAGAATGGTCAAACATTCCCATAGACCAGTGTTTCACAACTCCAGTCCTCATGGACCCCCAACAGGTCATGTTTTCAGGATTTCCCTCAAATGAAACAGCTGTGGTAATTACTAAGGCAGTGAAACTGATCAAATCACCTGTGCAAAATAATGGAAATCCTGAAAACATGACCTGTTGGGGGTCCATGAGGACTGGAGTTGAGAAACACTGCCATAGACACACTCCTAAACCTTGTGGACAGCCTTCTCAGAAGAGTTAAAGTTGTTATAGCTGTAAAGGGTGGACCAACTCGATAATGAACCCTACGAACTAAGACTGGAGTGCCATTAAAATTCATGTGCGTGTAAAGGCAGGCGTCCAAATACTTTTGACAATATAGTGTGTGTGTGTGTATATATATATATATATATATATATATATATATATATATATATGTACACACACACACACACAGTATATTGAACATTTAATCATCTCTAACATGAGATTTTGAAGGCAAACAAACAACTAAAATATGATTAAAATATAATTTAATATATTTAATATCTTTGTTGCTTGTATTATAAAATATTTTATCATAAAAAAAAACCCCATTGTTTGAATTTCTTCAATAAGGGGAAACACTTATATATAGAGAAATGCACACAGGTATATATGGTCAAGAACGTCAGGAAGACAGTGGTATTCCCAATTGCTCATGGTCAATGTTGTTTGGTAAAGTTTATTTATATAATTTTTCATCTACTGCCTTTGTCAATTTAGTCCTTACCAACTTTATTTACAACATCTGCAGATATCAACGAGTGTTTGACAATCCCTGATGCCTGCAAGGGTGAAATGAAGTGCATCAATCATTATGGTGGTTACCTATGCCTTCCTCGTTCTGCCTCTGTAATTAGTGACTCCCACCCTGATCCTGGACCTGCTGGAAACCCTCATGGTGGTGCTGGAACTGATCAAAGAAACAACCCTTGTCCAAATGGGTACCAGCCTGATTCACAAGGACTGGGTACCTGTGTAGGTAAGTGAGGTGTGACTCTGGAGATGGTTTATTTTATTATTAGGGATATTTTTAGGGATCTCAAACTTTCTTTTAAGTGACCGTAGAAGTGGATGTTCTGCTTCAGCTTAATATGACATCTGTGTTAATATAAATACTGCCAGTGCATACAGACATTTTTCAAACTTCAAAACCCAACTCCAGGAACAGCTATTTTTCATGAATTTTTAAAGCTCTGCTTAGATCCCCTAATACAGGGGTGTCAAATTCAATTTCTTCTTGGGCCGCATCAGCATTACGGCTGCCCTCAAAGGCCAGTTGTATCTCTAAGACTGGATGTCCAGAGCACCCTACCCCCCATTTACATTAGATGTAAAGAGCCCCCCACCCTCCCTTACATCACAGTGCAGCCCCCCCTAACCTTGTGCTGCTGTTGGGATGAAGCTGGGGGTGTAGCTAGGAATCTAAAAGTGCAGGGTCTGGAGGAGGACAAAAGAGAAGGGATGGAGTCTGCTGAATGTTGAGACCAGGGGAGGTGGGGATGAGGCTGTAGCTGCACAGAGAGGTGCAGAATCTGTAGGAGGAGTTCTGTCCTCCTCTCTGCTGCCAACTTCTAAGACAAAGTGGATTGGAGATGAGGGGGGTGCCGCATCTGCAAGGGCCATCTGAAATGGCCTGGCGGTCCGGATTTGGCCCGTGAGCCTTGTGTTTGACACCTGTGCCCTAATATGTAGAGTGGGAATCTGTATCTCCAGATCCTCACTGCATTGGAACAATGTTTATAATCCTCACCAGTTCAGGTGTTCAGCATCCACAACTTCCCACTCTTCTGTGCCATTCACAAAGCTTAAATCTCAACTTAGCTCAGAGAGCTTCTGAAAGAGTAAAGGAAAAACATATGTTTGTGAATTAAAGATTACAAAAATCATAAAAAATCCTGTGCCTGGATGAACCTTCCATGATCAGCTCCCCCCAGCCACCCCTTAAACACTTACCTGGCTCCTCTCTTGGTCCAGCTGTGTCTGTCTGCCATTGGCTCCTGTTATTGACAATTAAATCCTGTGAGGAGTGGGTTGGGGGGGGGGTGGAACCTGTTGCTGCCTCTGCGTTCTCTGTAATGAGGACGTGAGAGCAGTGCTGCTGCATATAGGCACAGTGCTGGATCGAGAGAGGAGCCAGGTAAGTCTTTAAGGGGAGGGTTTGAGGGGAGCTGTGTCTATGGATGCATACGGCTTAGCTCAGGAGTGCGCCCAGTGCTTTAGTGGGGGACCCCAGAGGAGGAGGTAGGAAATTGCTCTGTGCGCAGAGCAGGTATATATGACATGTTTATGATGATGCCTTTAAAGCAACTTTAAAGAGAACTCAGATTTACTATCAATGTAAGAGGGACAGAAGGTTGATAGCTGAACTGTCATGTTACATTGAGATACTTACCACCTGTTCTACAGCCTGAGTTAAGTTAAAATATATAAGATAGTTTATCTCTATTTCATTCAGATGTTGGACATTTGGTTGCATTTTATCAGAGGAAATCTAAAAAAATCTGTGAAATTAATTACAAGCTAGTAGATGTCAAATGTGTTTTATTTCTCAAATGTTTCATATTCCTTCTCTAATCACCCTAAATGAAGCATTAAAGAATAACAAAGGTTAAGTTCCACATTTTACATGTTACAACCCAACAACTACTTTAGGCCACATGTATCAGAATTTGCCACCAACATGGTGTTGTACTTTTTCACAGATGTAGATGAGTGTGCCCATGAAATTGACGACTGCCTGCCGAGCCAGGAATGTGTAAACATACCCGGTGGCTTCCACTGTAAATGTCCAGATGGCTATAGGAAGATTGGAAACGAGTGTGTAGGTGAGTATAACCATGTACATCATATGGCTGGCTTTTCACAGCTTTTTCTACCTTTCCATAACTACTTCAAATATGATAAGCAGAGACATACCACACCCCGTAACCTGAAACACATTGCAGCCATTAGTGGTAACTATAGTGGTATACAGAAATTATGTTTATGTTTCTAGTCAAAGTGGTTCATTTATGACCTTCCATTCAGCCTCTGCATGTTATAGGCCCTTTACTATACTGTACTCGTAATGGATTCCAGTGACATAGTTTCCATTACTATTCATGTAGTAATCTGGACAGCAATAACTAACAGAGTACATCTTGTTGGTAAGCTTTTTGATTTTTGGCTAAAATGTTTTCTTAGTTTTAGAATATTTTGTGTACCTTCATTCATAGAAAATCTCCCTCTGGTGCAGTGTTAGCCTGTAAAAACATTGCTATATAAAAAATAATACTAAAATTAAGTGCTAAATATTGCAGCATACCATTCACAGTTTATTATGGACATGACATACCTGAATCATGCCTTCCCATGGCCAGAGTTCCACTTACAAGAGTTTCTCTAGACATATGAACATATGTACAATTACTAGTTTTTCACAAGGGAAGACTATTTGGTGATTTGTAGCCCTAAGATCCCTCATTTCTTTAAAGCATAACTAAACACATTAGGGTCCATCAGGGCTCCAGTGGTACATCTGTCCTTTCCCTTGTCACTCCCTCACTGCTGCTGTCATTTTCCTCCATTCTTTTCCTGGGTTTGGAATCTTCCACATGTCGGCATAGCATCCTGAAAGTGTACACTGATCTGCACATGCGTGGTTCAGTGTACAATCCAAAGAAAATATGGTGGGCAGAAAATTAGCTTTTTTGCAGATGAGGCAGAGTCTCTTTTTCAATAGGGACCTACTCACTTGCAATTTACACAAAAACCCTTCATTCCTGCTTTACGATTGCTGAGGGTTGTTTGATATGTGAGCCCTTATCACAGATCTGCATTGCTGAGATGAACTGGTCATTAGGAGAGGATCCAATATACAGTATCTGTCCATTGCATCAACTTCTCAAAATTTGGCCAGAGATGATGTGATTTTCTTTTCTGCAACCACAGGGAGGAGGCATCCTTACCTGGAGATTACAGTGATGATTGCTAGCAGCTATAGCTGATGGCAAGAATCACACAAAAAAATCCGACCGTTTGGTTGTACCCAAGTCATACATCAATCGATTTGGGTAAAATTCGAACCATTTATGGCTGGCTTAACAACCAGGCTATTTCAGCACTGCTTATCCTTGATAAGGAATAAGACAACCCTAGGCTCTTCTGTGAAGGTTAAAGCCCACTTGAAGTCTAACACCTTTTTATATCTTCATTTTTTTAATCTTATTATAGTCCTGAATAGTATTAAAAACTTTTTTGTGATCTCTCAATAAAAATACTCCTCTAGCTCTAACAAAGCAGTACCCTATACTGGCAGTGCTGAGTAACAGCAACATCCCTCAACACAAGTGTCCTCACCTAGACTTTGTATTACAGAGAAGAGTCGAGTGTGTCAGGCCAGTTCTTTTACTGAGAGCAGCAGGATTTAGGCTGGGTACACACATTCATCCGTTAAGCAGGACGAAGCGCTGTCTGTTCAACAGAAGCCGATCATTAGATTAGCTTCTGTCGAATGGTCCTGCTAGAGAACCAGCATTTGATCAGTGTATTCTGATGGGAGCGGGAGTCCCTGCTGTGAGAATACAGTTCACAGCAGGGGAGATCCTTGCATCCACATCACTTGTGTGGATACAGGAATCTGCAAGTTTTTTTTTTTTTTCAGGCCACAGGTTGAATGAAAAAAACTCAGTGCATACCCAGCTTAACTCTGGTGCCCATTGGACTTCAGTCATATTTGGCATCCCTGCACAGTTACTCTAGCAGGAAAGTGGTGGTAAGGCTAGGAGAATGGAGGTTGTTCGTACACCTGTACAATTTCCATGGGACAGCAGATCTATCTCCACTACTGCAACTGAGCTTTAAGCTGAAGGGAGTAATTATTAAATAGCTTTATCCTATGAATAGGAAGAAACAGATGAAACTATTTATATATTCACTCATTTTGAGTTTTACTTTATTTGCTTCTAGTCACATAATCAATATTTCAGCTATTTCAGCTGTACCTAAAAGGATCAAATATCTTCCAACTAGATCCTCCAATTCAGTCTGGAGTTGTTTTTTTATACAGTGTTCATACATCTGCTTACCAAGTATGCTAAACTGAATACCCCAAGTGTGCATTGATTTACCTTTTTACGGAAATTAAAGTAGAACTCCAACCAAAGCCCTTTTTTCAGATTGGAGATAGAGCAATAAGGTTTAAAACTTACACTTTGGACACATTTTCCTTCCCCTCCTGTCCCAGAGACTAGTTATTTGTCTTACATGGGGGGAAAACCCCTCTATGACATATGTCACCAGAACAGTTGTCCCCATTTGGGAGGCTCCCCTTTAACTTCAGTGTTGGTGATGATTATGAAATGTTGGACATCCTATCCCTTTTTTGTTTTATTGGGAATGGCCACCAGAATAAATGCTGCTGGTGCATTCTCCTACGAGACACAGACAGCAATAAACGCCAGAGATTCCAACCCTTCCTTACTCTGTTTAATGCTAAAAAAAAAGCTCACCGTTAATAATAATCATGTACAATCATTTCCAAACCGTTGCTCCAGTGTTGTGTTAGTGCATGTGTTACCCTTTTAATATCCAACACAGATTTTTTTATTAATACAGTAAATTTCTGTATATGTTTATAAAGTCTGACCAACCTGTTTTTATTAGTTACTAATTCAAATTCTGAACAGGCTTTTGAAATGGCTTCATAATGGAAATGTTGTTGAGCATTCACAAAGCACTTAAAGTGCTCAAATATGTACCTTCTATTGCTTTCAGCACCTCCAAATCTTCAAATTCTTTTGTTTTATTGCTGTGATCTGACTTTCTGTTAGAGGGTGGCTGCATTAGTTCTCCATAGTCTCTCTATATAAAAAAAAAAGTAGCCACCCTCTCTTGCTCCTTTCTGAGATGGAGACTACCAGAACAAGACCAAGTCAGCCTAGGTCGTGCTCAGCCATTCACAGCAAGCTTTGTATTCTGTGAATGAATACAGAGATTCCTCTGATTGGGTGAAGCGTGAGGCAGGAGGATGACATCACAATCTCTGATTCAGGCAGTTATACTTTCAATATTTCAAACAATGGGAACCAGTCATGCAAGAAATATGGGAGCTGATATTGCTGACCTTCTTCTGAAAAAAGCTTCTTGCCTGGTTGTGTTTAGTTTCAATGCTCTCTGATTCCTATACATGGCGTATGATGCATCAAGTAAAGTTAGAGTGAAGTTACAATTCTTGTTCTGTGCAACTGTTCCAGGTAGGTAACTTAGATAGTATTGAAGAATCAAACAACGTGACCAACATGACCATCAGCAGTTGGCTTCCTCCAAAGTTCTTCATGAGAGGTATCTTGTAATGAATAGTTAACAGGGCTAAAAGACTGTCTTTTCTGCTTGCCTGAAGTTTCTCTTTATGGCCCACAGCTAGATGTCAGTTAATTGTAGAAGCACACTCTACTGCTTACACTGTCTCTATGCCTCTAATACTTTTGTCTTCCTACCATTGCAGACATTGACGAGTGCAGATACAGATATTGTCAACATCGCTGTGTTAATTCTCCTGGATCGTTCACCTGTCAGTGCGAGCCAGGATTTCAGCTGGCATCTAATAATCGCTCATGTGTAGGTAAGAAATTCTAAACTCTTTATATCCTCTGGACAGGTATAAGGTCATGCAAATGATCATGTCTTTCCATGCATGCACCATCTCATTTTGAAAGCCAACATACATATTGTCTACAACCATGTTACAGTCAGTATACAGAAGCTGGAAGATGTAATCTTACAACCAGCATTTGACTAGTGAGGTCATGTATTCACCAATAAAACCTGTTTGTGCTATTGGAGGCAGAATACTTTCAATGGCCAGATGCCAGAGGGCTGTCAAAACTTAAAATAATTCTTGTTTTAAGAAACAGTTAGGTTAAGGGTTTGTATTTAAAATACAAGCTACAATTAGGAGTGCAAAATTATTTGTTTTTATTTTGGATAGAGTTTTATTGCTGTTCTAATTCTTCACCACCCTATTAGAAATGGTATTGTTGTTTGTGTCCCTGTTGGATACATTTCTATTCACTGCCTTTCTCGGTGATCTCTGTAACTAGGTGGGTGGTAATTGCAGCATTTGGTACGGTGGGACTCTGAGATTCTGTTTAGCGTCTCTTACCGTTTAACTTCATGGGTGACATGGGGGACAATCGCCTCTGCATGCCTTGGAGGGGTTGTTGGGTTTACATAGTTACATAGTTAGTGTAGCTGAAAAAAGGACAAAAGTCCATCCAGTTCAGCCATAAAAAAAAAAAAAAAGTTATAATACTATACCTACAGTTGATCCAGAGGAAGGCACAAAAAAAACCCAGCAAAGCATGATCCAATTTGCTCCTGCTGGGAAAAAATTCCTTCCTGATCCCTGAGAGGCAATCGGATATTCCCTGGATCAACTTTACCTATAAATGTTAGTATCCAGTTAAATTCTGTGTATCTAAGAAAGAATCCAGGCCTTTTTTGAAGCAATCCACTGAGCTGGCCAGAACCAACTCTTGAGGGAGTCTATTCCACATGTTTACAGCTCTCACTGTGAAGAAACCTTCCCGTGTTTGGAGATTAAATTTCTTTTCCTCCAGGGGTGTTACTCATTTATTATTATGCCCACCTTTGTGCTGATGTACAAGGTATGGGATGCTGCTAAGAAGTCAATGGGATTTTTTTCCCCTAAATATACCCCTATATGGGACAATGCCAGGCTCCCTGAGTTATCCACCCTGCAGGGCTTTTACAGGTGGGAGAGGGAAGGAGTTCATACTCTTGTACAATTATATGAGATTGGTTCTCTTAAATCTTTTGAGCAGCTAACATTGGGATTTCTCTGAACCCTAAGTGGTTTTACCAACATCTGTAGCTGCGCCATGCCTTGCATGCTCAATTTTCTTCCTCTCCAGTCTGGTTTTCCCTGGTGCTAGTTTTGAACAGAGTTGTACACGTAACTTCCACCAAAGGACTCATTTCTGCTACCCATTTAGCCCTTTTAGAGAGCTCTTTTTATAAATACCCCTTGCCTTCCAGGGTAAAGTTAGACCAGGATAATGGGCCTATTCCTAAAAATGTCTGGGAGGAGATTGGAACACTTACCTCTAATGCTCAAAAGCAGATAATTACATCACTTCCTGAATGCAGAGGAAAAATTCACTGACTGAAAGCAGAGGATTGTGGATGTGTAGTCCGGTCACCTGGACTTATCATAGCCTTAATACTGTTTGAAACTACAATTTCCAGAGAGTTGAAAGGGATTCTGGGGAAGGAGATAAATTGGACTGTGCAGGCACGCTCTCTTAGGACCAGCGATTCAGGGCGACCAGAAAGAAGGTCATCACGTCAAGCATGGCGGTCAGAGCTTGGGGCCTCCCTTCCACAACACTGTATCGCTCACACCTGGTTTCTGTTGCTGTCACCATATCGCTGTTTGGGCTCACATTCCCTGCACACCTATGTGGAAATTGCGGAGTTCTTGAGCCTACAGTGCACCAGTCGGGTGCCTCCAAACTCACTGTGGACATTCAAGAGCCTGAGCGGGGACATCCTATTCACCGTCTGTGTATCTACCAGAGTGGTGAGCTTGCAAAAACCCATCCTATTTTTAACATTGCACCTAAGGACACTGCATGCAGACACTACTACACATAACCTGTTAGATGGTCTTTATCACAGACAACATAACACCTTTTACACTCAGCCTCATTGGTTTATTGCTGTACCGCATATATTTGGGCCCCATCAAAGCTAGCTGAAGATTAAAGGATACCCATATTTCATGGACCTCTTTTCCCTCAAAGGAAACTCTGCTCATAGAGCCAGTGGAAGAATATAACTTTCTTATTGTTGCTCTATTGTTTATTAAGGAGGAACTCTTACACTAGGTTTGCTATTATTCTTTACTCCATCTTGCTTGTGGTGTCAGGGACTAGAGGGAGTGGACTGATTAAAAATCTCCTCTTCCTCCTCATGTTTCTGGGGTCATAAATCCATTCCAGCCTGTTTGTCATAATCATTTGATTTATTACATTGCTAATCTTTTGTGTATTCTGTGATCCTGCTTTATTTCAATATCTTGCACTTCAGGTTACTACCTGCACCCCCTTTTTATTATCAAGTTGACTCAATCTTCACTAAAGTGTAGACTTATACATTTTAACAACTATTGGTGTTGTGTATTTTCTGTTTGATTGAAGAATCTCAGAACCCAGAGTGTCAGAAGTGTCGGGGAGTTCACACGGTCAGAGCAACCAATAGGACAAGCATTTTCCAGTGGCTCTCACGAGGGTAGTGCTACATACAATACACAATAATGGTTCTAAATTACACTATGAAACTGGCAGCTAGCTAGATAGACAGTTATCACGTTTTGTAAAGTAAGGGTTATAATAACTTTCAAATCTCTGTTTAAAGTATATCTAAGCTTTAATATGTTAATGTAATTTTAAACTTTTTTAAATCTGAAGCTTTCTTTAAAATAATCCCTAACTGGTGCCCCATTAGCAAAGCTCCACCCCCAACAAATTTGAAATTTTTTTACTTTTTTAGGTACATTTCCAAACACAGAAATGGTAAATGATTCTGGTGAATCATGTTTTGGGGCTGAATTGCATGAAACAGAGGCAAAGTGAATGTTTATTGGTTCTCTGCTCTCGACGTATACACAAAACGGATAGTGTTCCCATTCTGTAAAGCCATTAGATAGATAACAATATTCTGATAAAATCTTTGTCAGTGGCAGATAGGAGTGAGCTGGTCTCAAGTTATATAGCCATGAACAATGGATTGCATATGTCAATTTACTAAAAACCAGATTGTTCTTGTCATATGCCTAACCTTCCTATTAACAGTTTGCCAGATCCCTATCTATCTTAAAATTACACTAATTTCTACACTAAAGCTGGCCATAGATGGATCGAAATTCAGATGGTTCAGCAGGACAAATTCTAATCCATGGGCAGGCTGGTTGTACAGAAGTCGATTTCTTTACAGCCAGCCTGTCTGTTTTTTTTTTTGCACAGTCAGTGCCACCAGCTATAGCCAGCAACACTGATCATAGCATTCTGATAGCGGGTAACTCTCCCCACTGTCAGAATACAACAGCTCCACTGGAGGGATTCGCACATCAACACAGGAGTGTGTTGATGGGGGAAGCTAATAATTTTTTTGCTCAACTTGCCGGTTGAACGAAAAAAAAAAAGCCATCATCTGTGCCCTGCCTTACTGTCACACTGGAGTTTGCAAAATACTCTCTAGCCCTAACCCTGTACCCTAGTTTAAGCCCAGTTATCTTCCCTGTCACCCTGGCTCTTTTTGGAAGATATCCATGGACAGCACAGTGGAGAATCAATACATGTCAAATAGCTTTTTAGGTTACCTTAATTTTATATGCTATAATAAATAATAGCATATATATATATATATATATATATATATATATATATATATATATATATATACACATACACACACACACACACACGAGGGGCATTCAAGTTAAATCAGGATATTTAATTTTACAGGTATAAAAAGGGATGCTACATACAGTGAGGAACAGAAGTATTTGAACGCCCTGCGATTTTGTAAGTTCTCCCACTTAGAAATCATGGAGGGGTCTGAAATTCACATTGTAGGTGCATTCCCACTCTGAGAGACATAGTTTATAAAAAAAAATTCAGGAAATCACATTGTATGATTTTTAAAGAATGTATTTGTCTTGCACTGCTGAACATGAGTATTTGAACACCTAAGAAACAGCAAGAATTCTGGCTCTCAAAGACCTGTTACTGTGCCTTTAAAAAGTCCACCTCTACTCCACTCATTAATCTAAATTAGTAGCACCTGTCTGAGCTCTTTAAAAACACCTGTTCACCCCACAGTCAGTCAGACGCCAACTAATACCATGGGCAAGACCAAAGAGCTGTCAAAAGACACCAGAGACAAAATTGTGGACCTCCACAAGGCTGGAAAGGGCTACGGGGCAATTGCCAAGCAGCTTGCTGAAAATAGATCAACTGTTGGAGCAATTGTTAGAAAATGGAAGAGGCTAAAGACGACTGTCAGTCTCCCTCGGACTGGGGCTCAATGCAAGATCTCACCTCGTGGGGTATCACTGATGATAAGAAAGGTGAGGAATCAGCCCAGAACTACAAGGGAGGAGCTGGGCAATGACATGAAGAGAGCTTGGACCACAGTTTCAAAGATCACTGTCGGTAGAACACTACGCCATCATGGTTTCAAATCATGCATTGCATGGAAGGTTCCCCTGCTCAAGTCATCACATGTCCAGGCCCGTCTGAAGTTTGCCAATGACCATCTGGATGATCCAGAGGAGGCATGGAAGAAAATCATGTGGTCAGATGAGACCAAAGTAGAACTTTTTGGTCTAAACTTCACTCGTCGTGTTTGGAGGAAAAAGAAGGATGAGTTGCATCCCAAGAACACCATCCCTACTGTGAAGCATGGGGGTGGTAACATCATGCTTTGGGGGTGCTTTTCTGTGAAGGAGACAGGACGACTGCACTGTATTAAGGAGAGGATGAATGGGGCCATTTATTGTGAGATTTTGAGCAACAATCTCCTTCCCTCAGTCAGAGCATTGAAGATGGGTCGTGGCTGGGTCTTCCAACATGACAACGACCCGAAGCACACAGCCAGGAAAACCAAGGAGTGGCTCCGTAAGAAGCATATCAAGGTTCTGGAGTGGCCTAGCCAGTCTCCAGACCTAAATCCAATGGAACATCTTTGGAGGGATCTGAAACTCCGTGTTGCTCAGTGACAGCCCCAAAACCTGACAGATGTAGAGGAGATCTTTGTGGAGGAGTGGGCCAAAATCCCTGTTGCAGTGTGTGCAAACCTGGTCAAGAACTACAGAAAACGTTTGACCTCTGTAATTGCAAACAAAGGCTTCTGTACCAAATATTAACACTGATTTTCTCAGGTGTTCAAATACTTATGTTCAGCAGTGCAAGACAAATAAATTCTATAAAAATCATACAATGTGATTTCCTGATTTTTTTTTTTTTTTTAATTCTGTCTCTCAGAGTGGGAATGCACCTACAATGTGAATTTCAGACCCCTCCATGACTTGTTCAAATACTTCTGTTCCTCACTGTATATCCATCCAGGGCTGGTGCTCGACTATTTTGCACCCTAGGCAAGACCAGCTACTTGCATCCCCCCCCCCAAAAAAAATTTAAAAAACAGCCATCACTCACCAACACATTGCACATGTGATGGATGTCTGGTTGGCCAGGTCACATTCACACAGACACGAAACACTCACACAGACATGAGAGAGTCAGACATTACCTTCCTCTGCAGGTGCAGCTCTGCCTGTGCTGATGAATGGGAAGAGAAGGGCTGGAACTCCATAGTGATCAGCAGCAGCCAGCAGCTTGCAGTAAGGGACTGAGTCTAAGAAGAACACTGGAAGGAGCGGCAGCTCAGCTGCTACACTGTCTCCAGACAGCCGGCATCTTCCTCTGTCCTTCCTTCCTCCCCTATGCCGAAACTCCTCTCAGCTGCAGAATTATTCATGACATGGCAGTTTTCCACACAGAGAGAGTGCCAGTCTGGGGTGCGCCCAGGTGCCCCTAGGTGGCAGAGTGCCCTAGGCAACTGCCTAGTTTGTCTAGTGGAAGCACCTGCCCTGTATATATCCATAAAATACTTTCTTCAATTATAACAAATATATTTTTATATATTGCTTTCCTTTATTTGATGTAAAAACTGCATCTTTTCTTGTGATTTTCCTTTCTTTGGTCAGAGGACAGTTTTGTAACAAGAAATATCCCCATCTGATGGGAAATGCTTTAAACAATCATTTTGCCTAAAATCAGTTACATGAGATTTATTAGCTATTTGGAGGATGTGATATTTCCCAGACTTTGGTGCAAGTTATTATCTAATCGTCAACTTACAATGTGGTTAAATTATGGTTTTAAAAGTTTACTGAAAATAGGGTCTAGATTAGTCAGATTTCAGGAAGTAGTGAAATTATACACATAATATCAGTTCATAGAAGTGTTGGAAAAGACCAGCTGAAAAAGATTGCTCTGTAGAGTCGTCATTACAGGTCCCTGGAGAGTATTTCTGGCAGAGAAAGGGCTATGAAATCATGCATAAAATGGTGAGAATTCTGAGATGTCACAGTTAAGTGTGGCTTGGCAGCCCTCCATAAAAGCTTATGCTGAACCATTTATTGTGCAAGACACAATGAGACACATTACAAGAATTTTTTTCTTGCTTATTGCCTTATTTAAAAGAACGTGTTACACATAGCTTTCTTATCATTTACAGATGTCAATGAATGCTCAATGGGCGCACCATGCCAACAGCGCTGCTACAACACCTATGGCACCTTTCTCTGTCGCTGTAATCAAGGCTATGAACTGGATCAAGATGGTTATAGCTGCAATGGTAAGCAACCTTATTCTGTGATATGCCATTATAAACTGTTATTTTGAGTAGCATAGATAAGGAGAGTTGAGTTTTCAGCTGTTTCAGCACACAATCTGATTAGTCCATCCTTCCGATGAAAGCAGTTCACCTTATAGAGAAAGAAATGTGGTCATGTTGGTGCAAAAGTTTTAATTGGAAATATTTAATATCTGATGTATTTAAAGTACTGAAGTCTGTGCTCCCAGGGAGATTTACCCTCTTTATTTGTCCTGTTTACTATTATCATTGAAAGTAAAAGTAAAAAACCCCCCAACGTCTGGGAAAAGCTCCCCAATAGGACACGGAGGGTAAAAAATTAACTGACAGAAGTTATGTCCCTGACCCCTGGTTCACACTAGTGTGGGCCATGCAAAAAACATACTTCTCCTTTTACAGGAAGGTCAGGGTAACATAACCCAGCACAGAGTCTCCCCTTACATCAGAGTCAGCTGGGTTCCCCTTTACAGTGCAAGGAGGAACTCTGCTGACCATGACCTTGGTGAAAAAGAGAACAGCAAGCACATATGGGAAAAATAAAAATGTTCAATTTTAAGAGAGCTAATTTTCCAAGGCTGAGAGCTGCTCTACAAGACTTAGACTAGGAGGGAATATTGGCATCAATGAACACAACACAGAAATGGGAGTTCTTTAAAAAGACTGTATGTGAACACACTGCAAAATATATTCCCATGGGCAACAAGTTTAAAAGGCTCAAATTCAAACCTATGTGGCGTACAGCCAAAGTTAAAAAAGTTATAGATAATAAGAAAAGAGCTTTTATTAAATATAAAAATAAAGGACCGCTATCATCTATAAAACATTACAAAGAATATAACAGAATATGCTAAAAAGAAATAAAAGCCGCAAAAATTGAAAACTCTGATGTAGGCAGGAATGCTGCAGAATGATGTAAAGGGAAACTGAAGTAAGGGGGTTTCTGGTCACCAGACCTTACACAAAAGTCCACAGAGCTCCCCTTTACATCACAGTCCACAGAGTTTCCCTTTACATCACAGTCCCCAAAGTTCTCCCTTACATCAGTGTCACAGTCATGCATACAAGAGCCAGGCACAGGCTCTCACTGTATTAAGAAGTCTTCAGGTACCCCTCATTCCCCCTCCCTCAGGAATGCGATCAGCGTGTGATGCTGAGCCCCTGCCTGACAATTCTTTGCCAAATAAGGATTGGCTTGTCTGTGGTAGGAAGATACCAGTTGATTTTGTGTAGAAAAAGAAGCTGTTATGCTTTGTGTGTAGTCAGAGAAGTGAGGACTTTTTGCGTGCAACATCTCGCAGAGAGAGAAAAGAAGATCTCCCTGCCTTAATATCGAAACTAACAGTGGGAGATCAAAGCATCCTTTTAGTCATGAGACTTGAAGCTGCTTAAAAATAAGGCTGACTGGCAAGTACTGTAACCCTTTAAACTCCTTTTTGTTATCTGTTTGCTGTGCTGTTATGCTCTGTATATTTATATATATATATATATATATATATATATATATATATATATATATATATATTGGTTACATTGGTTTCTGTAAATATTTTTACTGCACTCTTTTGACCTTTTGGTAATAAATCTTACTTTTTAAAAGTGTTGAACTGTTTCTATAGCTCCTGAATGTAACTTACAAATCCCTGCCGCTGGAGAGCGCTACTATGAGTATTTAACCCTCTGTATAACCGGTCTGTAGAGATAGCGGTATACTGACGGTTAACCAATCATCCTAGTGTATTGCTGAGTTTCCTCTTTCTCTGTATAAAAAGGAGGTGGTGGTAGTGTGAAGGGTTAATTGCGTAATTAACCTGACCCAGTAACAATCGCATTCAGGCTGCCGGTACGTCGATCGTGGTCCAATTAGCTGGAAAATTGGTGTGCAGGGTGCAGCTGGGTGTGGCATTGTTACGCACGTGACGTCGCGGTTTTAGATTGGCTAGTTCTTCGGTCACGAGTTTGGTAAGAAGGGCTGGGGTCTGACGCCACACTCGTCACAAGGGGGTCTCTGGTTACAGCGCAAGGGGGAACTCTGTGGACCCTGATGTGAAGGGAAATGCTGCAGATCATGATGTAAAGGAAAATGCTGCGGACTTTGGTGTGAAGGGGAACTCTAATGTAAGGGGTCTCTGGTCCCTCTTACATCAGAGTCCGCAGCGTTCCCCTTTACATCAGGGTCCGCAGCATTCCCCCTTGCACTGTAAGGGGAAAACCTGCAGACTCTGATGTAAAGGAGAACTCTTTAGGACACTGATTTTAGGGGGAACTCTAATGTGGGGGGGGAGGGGGACTCTGGTGACTAGAGGCAAAGACCACCTTATGCAGAGGGAATACATGAAGGTAAGGGGGGGGGGAAGTTAATGATATAAGGAGGAACTTTTATATCAATGTCCCCCTTACCTTAGTCCATTCACTGTCCTCTAACATCAGTGATCCCTCCCCCCACAGAGACTGTGTGGCAACTGACAAGGCTGAAATAACAATGTCACACTAACCTCCTCCATAAGAGTCCCATCCTCCAGGCAGCTTGCTCCTCCTCTGCTTTCAGTTATCACCATCTCTGTCTGCTCTGCACTGTGTCCTCTTCTCCAGCAGGCCCTGCTACAATTCATAAAAAGCACCATGTGACACAATAACATCACTGAATGTCTGCCCCGTCTGAGCACGGTCGGCTTCAGAACTGGGCCGGCCGCGATATTTATTTTACGAGATAACAGATATTTACAGACAGTTTGTAAATCAGCAGATATTTACAAACTGTCCATAAATTATGTATGGTTGGCAACCATGGTTTTAGATTGGTTTTGTTCCCTCAATCACTGCAAATTTTCATTACGTGAGCATGCATGAATTTTTACTAAAAGTGTTAGTTCACCTTTTCAGAAAAAATGAAAAAGTGAACTAACACCATGGCTGGGCACCTGCAACCCTCCAGCTTTTGCAGAATTACAAGGCCTATCATGTCCCTGCCTCTAGGAGTAACTGTCAGTCTTCCCATCATCTCTATGCCTCTGGGAGTCATGCTTGTAACTGTCAGTCTTACAATGCCTCATGGGACGTGTCATTTTACAACAGCTGGAGGGCAACAGTTGCCCATCAATGCCCTAAACCCTCCCCACCCCCACAGTACCTGCTGTGCTTACCACTGTGGGTGATGAGCTGTCAGTGCCCATGCGGCCACTGTAGCAATCTGGAGAATTGGAATACCCACTCTTCTTCTCCTTTCTATAGGGCTTCCAAGAAGGATCAGAGCAATTCCAATGAATTGAATGCCATGAAATTAATTGGTGGCACTGACCATTCAGAATTGCTCTGATCACTCCCGGAAACCCTACAAAGAGAAGGAGAAGAAGAACAGGGATTTCAGAACCGCCACAGCGGCTGCATGGGCACTGATAGCTTATCACCCACAGAGGTACAGTAAGTATAGTGGGAACTGGGGGTAGGGGAGTTAGGAGGATGTAGGATGTTGGTTCCCCTTTACATTTTTTCTGAAATGATGAACTCACACTTTAAAAATAGGGTTTAGTCTAAACTAAACTTTTTTTCTAGTTAGAAGAATCTGTGAGCTGTAACCACTCTGCCTTAGTTACTGAGAGCCAACAGACGCTGTGCTGCATCTGAGCCCACCCCCTACTGACAGATATAGATACTTAAAAGGAGGACTGGCCACTGCTAGCTTCTAAATTTTAAATTTTTTTAATTCATGAGAATGACTAATAAAACAGTAGTGAGAGTTTTTATTATTCAGATGAAAGAATTGCTGTATTTTTGGAATTTCATTGGTGTTATATAATTACCAATTTACATGTAAATAGTGCTTAGCAGATTCTTTAACATTGGTATGCGTTTAACTTACTGATAATATAAATTGTACATCCAAAGATATTGATGAATGCAGCTACTCCAGCTACATATGCCAGCATCAGTGTGTGAACGAGCCTGGACGGTTTTCCTGCATTTGCCCGGAGGGATACAATTTGCTGGGCACCCGCCTCTGCCAAGGTAAGATCACTAAACAATATAATTGAACTGAAAGACTAGAGCATATTGTCTGCATATTAAATTCTAGTCACATAATTTATATTTGGTCTTTGTCACATACTGTACATTGTACTTGATTATTTATAAAGGTAGTTGCACTGAAGCTATTTAAAACATTAACACTAATAATATGTGGCTGTAAATCTCTACATTTAACAAAATAATAAAAAAAAGGTAAAACTGCGAGCAAGTAAAAGTGTGAAAGCCACATAAAAAAATGGTTGTTACAAAAACACTACAAGAATATTTCGAAATATACACTCAATAAAATACAGTATACTTACCCTTTCATTGCATATACAACATATATAAAATTACACACAGCTTAGTAAAAATAGCAACAAAATTGTAGCCTTGGACAAGTCCTTTTGGTTGTGTGGTTGTGTGCTATGATATACTGTTTTGGTTCATCATGCACTGATAAAGTAAAGCATGTTTGTTTTAGCATTACCTAGTTTGTATTGCCAACAAATTATGTTCCTCCATTATTAATTCAAACTGTATATTGTATATACAGCATGTTAGTGAAAAGGTCTAATTTGGGAAATTGATTATTTTGTGTTTGAGCAATGCAAAAAAATAAGACACAGAGCTGTAAGCATGGAGAACAAACTATTGTCCAAGGTTTACCAGTGCAGATTGTGTTAATTACAACAGTGTTTTAAAGGGATTTCAAACTTGTGTAATAGAACAATTTTGGTCTTGAATCCTAAAGTTTTATACACAGACAATCAGCTATTAGTCCTTTACAAATATGTATATTCTACAGTGAAATGCATTTTATTCTCATTGTGATTTGAATCTGGAACATTTGTGCCATAATTGGCCACTGTCCCTCTGTGAATGCATGAAGGTAAAAAACCTTGAGCCTTTACAACCACTTTAACTGCACATATTGTTTAATGGGGACGTTGTCTGCATAATCCATTGGATAGGTATGCTGGGTCAAAATGCAAACTTCTGTAGTTGTGTTCATTCATGATGTACAAATCACAACTCCTTGCATATACGGGTAACCATAGTCCAAGATAAAGCTTTCCTTGTAGTATAAGGAGAGACCCAACCCTCTTACTGATTCCTAAAGTACATATAATGCCTAACAGTTAAATTCTTTTATTCGTTCCCCTTTGGTTTGCTAACTATAAATGGAAAGAATTTTGTTATATCTGTTTGTTAGATAGAGTAGGGCCACCCTAAGACATGAAGTGTGTTACTGGCAGGATCAACATATAAATAAAAAAGGGAAAAAAAACATGAAAACAATTGCACCCAGTACATCCAAGGACTGGTAAGCTGCAGCATATATTGTTTTTGTTCTTGGCTTTAGATACTCTTTTAACCACTTGAAGTCTGCCCCATAGCAGGTTTAATAGTGCAGGGCACACTCCCTGCGCAAAATCACACATATAAACGTGATCCGCGCTCTTGCCATGTTTCAGGGCTGTTTCACCAATGCTGTGATACAGTACAGCACTGATCACTCACCAGATCCATTCCAATTATGTTTGACCTGGACCTGCTGATTGGTTATATTGAATCAAAGATCATCCTGTGGCTGTATTTACCGAACACAGGCACAGGAAATTAAGCAATCTTCTCTCACTGGAGTACATTCCATTTCAGAGAGAGAAGAAAGCAGATCTGTGTGAGAACAAGCAGCACAATGACACCTAAAACACATAGTTAGGCACATTTGAACCCCCTGATCACCCCCAGTTAACTATTTCACTGCCCTATCACCAGTGTCATTAGTACAGTGTACAGATTTTTTTTTTACTGATCAGTGTACTCGTGTTGGGTGATTTCAGATAGTGTTAGTGTCAGTTAGCATCCCTCCCAGATAGCGTCAGATTGCCCGCCACTATATTACCATTACTTTTAACCTTTTGGTTGCCAGGAACACGATCACATACACACTATAAACCTCCATTGCTAATAATGTCTGAACAGATCAATAGCTTTGATCAGATCACAATTATAGTAGCATCCACAATAGTATAGTGGCCTCAAAAATGCAGCGTTAGCAGGATCAGTCCCAACACCTGGCAGCACCGGCATTTAGCCCTTACGCCCCACCCTCATCCTGCCAGCAAGTGCAGTGTCAGTAGACACTAGTGAAGAAGCCTACAGGATTCTGAGTATGTCAGATGAGAGCGACGGAAAAGCCTCACTGACAGAATCAGGCTCAGAATACGAATCTGTAGAGAGCAGTGGCATCCTGGCAGATAGCTCAGATGTTGGAGAAGAGGTCTGTTCTAAGGTCAGGCGTACCTAAACCTGTGCCCAGGTTGCTGAGGTGTTAAAATTGCATGATGATTCTCATATGCAGCAGAGTGCCAGTGTCAGACTCCGCCCAACGGGATCTCTAGTGGTCCACAGCACGGGGTTTCCCAGGACGCGGAGTCTAAGTCCCAGTCTGCCTTTTCACCAGGGCCCCTGATGGTGGGGATGGACTTGGTGCAAGACTGGAACCAGGTCGCGCCCCTGGGCACCCCCGGCGCTGGTAGAGGGGTCCCGCTGAGGGTATGTGCACGGGATGAGCCTGCTGCGAAGGGGACGACAGGTCCGATCCGAGCGGATGGATGGGATGGCAGATTCCGATCCGAGCGGGATGGACGGATGACAGATCCCGATCCGAGCGGGATGGATGGGTGACAGCTAGGAGTGAGCGAGGTCAGACTAGCCGGGTCGGTATCGTACAGGCAGCGTGGTACAGGGGGAGTAAGCGGAGAATGGTCGGGGTCACAAGCCAGGATCAGCAGGTAGCGGGCAGCGCGGTACAGAGGGTCAGGCAGGAGGATGGTCAGGGACGAGCCGGGGTCAGAGCAGGAGAGGGTCAGCATAAGTCAGAACAGGCAGAGTTTGGCAACTAGGAAGCGTACTTACAGGACAGGAACAAGACCTTGCGGCAACCTGGAGATGCACAGGGCAGCTTTAAATAGAGCGCCCTGTTCTCCCATTGGTGCAGCCGCGATCGCTACTGCGCATGCGCGGCTGCCGCGATCGCCGGCCGGGACGGATCGGCCATCTGCGCATGCGCGCACCGCTGAGGACCCGGGATCCCTGACATTGTCCCCCCCTACGGGCAACCTCCGGATGCCCCTACCGAACGGCTGGTTCTGAAAAAATTCCCGCACAGGTCTTGGGGCGTGCACATTATGGGCCGGCTCCCATGAATTTTCCTCCGCCCCATATCCTTTCCATTTAACCAGAAACTGAGTTCGGCCTCCCCTCTTCCTACAATCTAAGATAGCTTCAACTTCAAACTCCTCCTCCCCATCCACATCTACTGCCTCCGGTGGTTTAGACCTTCGATCCGGGAAGGGATCTGGAGTTGCTGGTTTCAACAGGGACACGTGGAAGACCGGATGAACCTTCATAGACTCGGGCAGTGCAAGCTCGTATGCCACCTCGTTGATCTTACGTTTTACACGAAAGGGCCCCAAGAATTTGGGAGCCAGTTTCTTCGAAGGGCAGGGCATTTTCAAATTTGCGGTGGACAACCAAACCTGGTCCTCTGGCTGCAAACTCAATTCCCCCCTTCTCTTCTTATCAAATGCCCTCTTATTGTCACCCTGGGCCTTTGCCATTGCTTCCTGCAATACCTTGCTATTGGTTGACAAAAAGTTCAACATATCCTGCGTGGCCGGGACTGCGACCTCCGGGATCAGATCGGGCAGGAATACAGGGTGGAACCCGTAGTTTGCGAAAAACGGGGACTGTCTAGTAGCCGAGTGACTCGCATTGTTATATGCGAATTCCGCAAGTGGCAGGAGAGTAAACCAGTCATCTTGGAGGAAGGTGGTATAGCACCTGAGGTATTGTTCTAGGGTCTGGTTTGTACGCTCCGTCTGGCCATTGGTCTGTGGGTGGTAAGCAGAGGAGAATGACAGCTTAATTCCCAGGGTATCACATAAAGCTTTCCAGAACCTGGATGTAAACTGAACCCCTCTGTCAGATACAATATCCCTGGGAATTCCATGGAGTCTTACCACTTCTTTAATAAACACACGTGCTGTCTCAAGGGCCGTAGGTGTGTCCTTTAGAGGTAAAAAATGGGCCATCTTGGACAGGCGGTCTACAATCACGAAGATTGCTGTGTGGTCCTGAGAGAGTGGAAGTTCCACAATAAAGTCAATGGAAATCATTGTCCATGGTCTGTCGGGTATTGGTAATGGACGCAAGAGACCCCAAGCCTTATTCCTAGTAGGCTTGTTCCTCTGACAAACGGGACAGGTTTTTACGTAAGTTTCGCACTCTCTGGCCATATTAGGCACCAGAAGGTACGCTGCAACAGCTCCAAGGTCTTATGTACCCCAAAGTGCCCGGCCAGTGGGTGATCATGGCAGTATCCTAATACCAATGTACGGGCTTCCTCAGGGACCACAATCTGATCCTCCTTCCAGAGGAGTCCCTCCCTATTTAGTAAGGGGACACCGGGTGGGCCTTGCATACCTACGGACGCGGTCTGCAATTGAGAATGAAGCTCCAATTGGAGGGCTAGGAAATTCCCTGGGGACAGGATAGTGTCTGGCTTGGGACTCTCTTCGGGGTCCCCAAACATGCGGGAGAGCGCATCAGGTTTCGTGTTCTTAGACCCTGGCCTATAAGTTATATGGAAAAAGAACCGTGAAAAGAACAGTGCCCACCTGGCCTGACGTGGCCTCAGACGTTTAGCTGTTCTCAAATACTCTAGGTTCTTGTGATCCGTGAAAATCAATATCGGGTGTACCGCCCCCTCTAACAGGTATCTCCATTCCTCTAGTGCCACCTTGATCGCCAAGAGTTCCCGATCCCCGATATCGTAATTCCTTTCAGCAGGAGTTAGTTTCCTGGAGAAGAAAGCCACCGGGTGCACAAGCTCTTTGATGCCCTTCCTCTGGGACAGGATCGCCCCGACCGCATTCTCGGATGCGTCTACCTCCAAGATATATGGCAAGGATGAATCGGGGTGGCTCAAAATAGGAGCTGCCGTAAACAACTCTTTTAAAGCTTCGAATGCCCTCTGTGCCTCAGGCGTCCACTGGAAGCGGACCCCCTGCCTGGTCAGCTGGGTGATAGGGGATACTAGGCCCGAAAAGTTCTTAATGAACTTCCTATAAAAGTTCGCGAAGCCAATAAAGCGTTGGACCGCTTTCTTATCGGTGGGTGCTGGCCAGTCTAAAATGGCCGAAACCTTTTGGGGATCCATGGCTATTCCCGTGGGAGAGATGGTTAGGCCCAGAAATGAAATACTACTCTGTTCAAAACAGCACTTGTCTGCCTTGGCATACAAGCTGTGTTGGCGGAGCCGTTCTAACACGCGCTTCACATGACCCCTATGGTCCTCCAAGGTTGGGGAAAAGATAAGGATATCATCTAGGTATACAATGACGAAGATATCCAGATAGTCCCTGAACACATCGTTTATGAAATGCTGGAAGGTGGCTGGAGCGTTACATAGGCCGAAGGGCATAACCAAATATTCAAAGTGTCCAAATCTGGTACGGAATGCTGTCTTCCACTCGTCCCCCTCTCTGATACGGACTAAATTATAGGCACCTCTCAAGTCTAGTTTAGTGAAGACAGATGCTGACTTCAACCTCTGAAAAAGTTCGGGGACTAGTGGTAGCGGGTAACGGTTCTTCACCGTGACTTTATTCAAGTCCCGGTAATCTACGCAGGGCCGGAGGGACTTGTCCTTTTTTTCCACAAAGAAAATGCCCGCCCCAGCTGGCGACGTGGAGGGTCTAATAAACCCCTTATGGAGGTTTTCATCGATATATTCTCTCAGTACCCCTAACTCCCGCTCGGATAAGGGGAATATCCGCCCAAATGGAATCTCCGACCCTGGGAGGAGATCAATTGGGCAATCATAACCTCAGTGCGGGGGGAGAGTGTCCGCCCCCCGCTTGCTAAACACATCCAAAAAACTATGGTAGGCCGAAGGAATGACTTGCGTCAGTTCCACATCTGTCTCTAGACACAACAAGGTCCCCGGAATCAGGGAAGTCTTAAGGAGGCAATGCTGCTGGCAGTATGTGGAGAGGAACTGGTTAGAACCCGTCTTCCAGTCCACCTGGGGATTATGGGCTCGTAACCACGGGAGCCCCAAAATAATTGGAAATAATGGGGATGCTATGGCGTCTAACCGAAGGATTTCTTCATGATGGGACGATATAGTGGTACGGATAGGTGGGGTTTCATGGTCCACCACCCCTGACTTAATACGGGATCCATCTGCCAGAAAAATATTTAATCCCACCTCCTTAGCTTGTAGTGGGATTCGTTGCTGAACTGCAAAGTCCAAATCTATGAAGCAACTACACGCCCCAGAATCCACAATTGCTGTGGTCACCAGCTCCCCGGCAGCTGAAGTGACACAGGTACCGCTAGATAACTAGTGTTGCCCACACTGGTAGAATTGACCGTAGAAAAAACAGCGGAACACTTACCCCCCTTGGCTGGACAGGTACGTACCACATGGCCTGCTCCCCCACAGTATAGACAGAGATAGTTGGTAAGACGCCTCTGGCGTTCCTCAGGTGTAAGTGTCAGCCGTGTCCTTCCCGGTGGCCCGGTTTTGGGTGTATCCATAGCATCCTGATTCTGGCTTGCCGGCTGGAACTGGGTTGAAGCCTGAGGGGGTGTTTCAGTTGGTCCTCGTCCTTGGTTGCACTTTTCCTGCCTGCGCTCCCGCAACCGGCGGTCAATTCGAATAGTCAATGCTATTAGGGCCTCCAAAGTACTAGGTATGTCTATTCGGGCCAATTCGTCCTTCAGTGATTCAGCTAACCCAATGCAGAACTGGTGATGCAGAGCCGCCTCGTTCCATTGGCTGTCACTACGCCAACGCCTGAATTCGGCGGCATAGTCCTCCACTGTCCGGTGACCCTGCCTGAGTGTATATAGGGCCCTCTCGGCCGTTGCGGTGCGCAGCGGGTCGTCATACAAGAGGGCCATAGCCTCAAAAAATACTGTCATTGACCTCAACAGCGGGTCTCGATTCTCTAGGAGCCGGTGGGCCCAGTCTTGGGGTCCACCCTGTAGTAGGGCAATGATGAACCCTACCTTCACTGATTCAGAGGAAAAGGTCCGAGGCTGGAGGTCAAAGTATAGCTGACAGGAGCTACGAAAGGCCCTGAATCTACTTCGGTCTCCAGAAAAACGTTCTGGTGTGGGGACACCGGGTTCAGGCGCGGGTAACAACCCTGGTGTCTCCCTAGTGGGTTCCCCAGACCCCCCGGTAGATGTAGCTATGGTCTGCATGCGACTGTCCAATCTTGTATAACCCTCCTGTAGACCCCTAATTCCTAGTGTAAGGGTCTCCATCTGTCGGCAGATGTCATCCAGAGGGGACGTTCCCCTTCCAGGCTCCGTCATGGCCGCAAGGTACTGTCAGGCTCTGCCCAACGGGATCTCTAGTGGTCCACAGCACGGGGTTTCCCAGGACGCGGAGTCTAAGTCCCAGTCTGCCTTTTCACCAGGGCCCCTGATGGTGGGGATGGACTTGGTGCAAGACTGGAACTGGGCACCCCCGGCGGTGGTAGAGGGGTCCCGCTGCGAAGGGGACGACAGGTCCGATCCGAGCGGATGGATGGGATGGCAGATTCCGATCCGAGCGGGATGGACGGATGACAGATCCCGATCCGAGCGGGATGGATGGATATGTGACAGCTAGGAGTGAGCGAGGTCAGACTAGCCGGGTCGGTATCGTGCGGGCAGCGTGGTACAGGGGGAGTAAGCGGAGAATGGTCGGGGTCACAAGCCAGGATCAGCAGGTAGCGGGCAGCACGGTACAGAGGGTCAGGCAGGAGGATGGTCAGGGATGAGCCGGGGTCAGAGCAGGAGAGGGTCAGCATAAGTCAGAACAGGCAGAGTTTGGCAACTAGGAAGCGTACTTACAGGACAGGAACAAGACCTTGCGGCAACCTGGAGATGCACAGGGCAGCTTTAAATAGAGCACCCTGTTCTCCCATTGGTGCGGCCGCGATCGCTACTGCGCATGCGCGGCCGCCGCGATCGCCGGCCGGGACGGATCGGCCGTCTGCGCATGTGCGCACCGCCGAGGACCCGGGATCCCTGACAGCCAGTATTAGTGCCGCAATACCTTTTGGTGAACTGGCAAGCACCAGCAGTACATCCTGGTCTTTTACATACCAGCAGTGCACTATCACTTGGTGACATAGTGAGTCCCATAAGTGCAGTACAAGCTGGTGCAATGGCTAGCACAAGTAGTGCCTTGCAGCCACCGAGAATACAAATACAGGTCCATATAGCCCATAGAGTCCTTCTGGATGTGCTTGCAATTCCTGATTAGCAGCCCACAAATTCTGCAGCACCTGTACTTCCTCCATTCACTATCCAACCCAGAACTCAGGTGGAAACAGCAAATTTAACTACTCCCCTTGATTTTTTGGAGCTGTTTTTCACGGAAGATCTGTATGGACTGATTGTGGACCAAAGCAATTTATACGCAGAACAGTTTATCACCCCCAACCCAAATTCAAACCTTGCCACACCATTTGCATGGAAATCTTTTACGGTTTTTGAGTTTAAAATTTTTTTGGCCTAACCCTGAAGATTACAAAAAATTAGTTGAGGTCATATTGGTCCACAGACCCGATTCATCTTATGCCCGTGTTCTCTGCTGCTATGGCCAGGCACAGATATCAGAATATAATGTGATTTATGCATTTCAACAACAGTACACTGTTGTCCTCGTAGTGACCCTGAATATGATAGGCTCCACAAAATTTGGTCCCTCATAAATCACCTTAACCAGCAATTTGCAGATGTATATCCGTCCCATCAAACCATTTGCATTGATGAGTCCCTCATTAATTTTTCTGGCTGCCCTGCATTCAGTTTCTCCCCAGCAAGCGTGCCAGTTATGGGGACAAAATGTATAAGCTCTGTGAGAGGGCAGCAGGTTATACATGTAATTTTCAGATTTATGAAGGAAAAGATAGTCACGTGGAGCCCACCAGATGCCCAGACTACATGGGGAGCAGTGCAAGATAGTTTGGGACTTGGTGTCACCCTTTTTCCTTATGGGTTACCACTTGTATGTGGACAATTTTTATAAAGTGTGCCACTATTTAGACAATCTTGGAATTGGCTCATGTGGCACCATGTGACCTAACCGGTGGGGCTTCCCCCAACGGCTTGTAAATTCATGAATTAGAAATGGGCAGAAAGCTTGCTTGAGAAATAATGAATTGTGTGTAGTGAATTGAAAGGACAAATGGGATGTTTTCGTCCTGTCTTCTATTCATGCAGACACGACAGTCCAAATTTGCACAGCAACTGGTGTTTTTGAGAAGCCCCTCTGTGTCCATGACTATAATGTTAACATGGGAGGGGTGGACTTCAATGACCAGATAATAAAGCTGTACTTTGTTTCCTATAAAGCCAGATGCTGGTACAAAAAAGTGTCTGTATATTTATTTCAATTGGCTTTGTACAATGCTTTTGTGCTTTACAAAGCAACTGGACGAAGTTGATCCTTCCTAAAATTTCAGGAAGACATCATCATGGCCCCTTTGTATCCAGCAGGTTTTGTGGCCCAAACCTCCAACCCAGACCAGTGAGCCGGCTGCATGAGAGACATTTTCCTGATGTCATTCCTGGTACCACAACCCAAAACTAACCCCAAAAAAGATGTGTCTGTAGCAGACACAGAAGTGACACCAGATTTTTTTGTCCCTCCTGTCTTGGCCAACCTGGTCTCTGCTTCCGTCGCTACCACACACTAGTGGAGTATTAGTATAGGGTACAGCATGGCACAGTCTAGGGTACACATTTACACAGGATTTCAATGGATGTTAGGTAGTCAGAAAACTGACTATCGCATTTTGAGAGACCCTAAAATCAGTCTGTCAGTAAAATCAGTAATAATAAAAGTGTAAAAAAGTAAAAAAACAAAAAAAAAAACCCATGAAATAAAAAAGAATAAAAAATAAAGCCAAAAATCATTTACTGAGTTAATGTTCTGCTACTTTTACTGTGTTTTATTGTTAACCATTGTTGTTTCTTTGCAGGAACGCCATTCAGCTGCAGCACTGATCTGTTTATTTTGACAGCAAAAGAATGTGCTCTCAGAAATACGTCAGTGCGTGCAGCACTGCTGGATGGGATTTCTCATCCACAATTAAAAAAGAACACATATGCCCAAGCATGGGGGCCTGGGGTGGTCAGTGGACGGATTGCTCCTATGCTTCGGCATATATATTTTTCTTTTTTTGGCAGAGAGTTCTTCATCCAAACCGATCGATGTGACGGGAGAACTCTTTTTTTTTTTAATTCTTTTTAGGCTGAACAAAAAAAAAAAAAAGAACATTTCATGTATGCCCAACATTAGGGGTGGGTGGATGCTGGGCAATATATTCTAAGAGCTGATTCACACATGTGAGGTGCGAATTGAATCTCTGGTTTCACAGCTAATTGACACAGTTGTTGTTCAGTGGTTCAAGTCAGGTTCACACATGTGCGGTTTAGAAATGGTTAGAAGTCCACAGCCTATAATCCGCACCTGAACCAGACTGCACTGTGCAGAAATGGGACAGCACTCTTTTTAAATTTGCATCGCCAGTGCACCAGACATATGTGAACAGGCACCATAGGAAGCAATGTTATTTCACATGTCATGTGGATGGGATGCGGTTCAAACCGCATCCAATCCGCATATATATGAACCAACACTAACACCACATACCACACACTTTTTCTGGCAAGGATTTCTTCTCTTTTTTTCATTCAGCCCAAAGGCTGCATAAAAAAAGAACATATATGCCCCCAACAAGGACCAGTGACTATCTGGTACATCACTGGACTTTGAGTCCAGGATACCAGGGAGCTTAGGGTCTACTTTTTGAAAAGGGGTCATTTTGGGGTTGTTTGCACTGCTCTGGCATTTTAGCACCTTACAAAATGTGATAGGCAGTCAGAAAGTTAAAGCTGCGTAAATTCCAATATCTATACCTTAGTTTGTAGACACTATTACTTTCACACAAACCAATTAATTTACACTTACTGGAATTTTTTTTTCACAAAAGAAATGTAGCAGAATACATTTTGTCCTAAATTTATGACGAAATTTGAGTTTGATTATTTTTAGAAGAAGTAGGATATATCCTTTTTTTTCAAAATGTTCGGTATTTTTCATTTATATTTCAAAAAATAAAAAAACCCAGTGGTGATCAAATACCACCACAAAAGAAAGCTCTATTTGTGTGAACAAAATTATATAAATTTCATATGGGTAAAGTGTTGCATGACGGCACAATTACCAGTTAAAGAAGTGCCATGCCGAATAGCAAAAAAATGCCCTGGTCAGGAAGGGGGTAAAATCTTCTGGAGGTCAAATGGTTAAAGCATATGTAATGGCTGAACCTTGTGTTTGTTTTGGAAATAGTCTTTTTCTTTTTACTTGTCTATGTCCCTTCAGGTTTTTTTTTTGTTTTTGTTTTTTACTTTAGGACTGGCCAAAATTCCAGATAAAATGGATCTTGTGCCTTTAAAGTATCTCAGCATGAGCTATCCATTGTTTCAGTTATTTTAATGCCTTTAGCTACAGTGATTGCAGAAAATGTACCGGTTCTATTTTAAATGGTTTACCATCAAATATGTCATAAATGGTTTACCATCAAATACCATATAAAAAGTACACATGCCCCCTAATTTTGGTTAACAACTTCTACTTTGAGCATTGCTTCGTAAACATGCTGCAGAATTGTGGCTTTGATGACTTCTGTATGTCTTTTCTTAGCCTTCCAGAGCAAGCCTTGTGTGGTTATGCTAGAGCAAGCACAGTCAATTCAATACAGAGTGTTCAGTTAATTAGCTGATAAGATACTGTGTATAAATACACTGTAGTGGATTATGAGGCACAGAAAAGTAAAAATTATTTTGGTTCCAGTCAAAAGTGCTGTACATAAAAAAATAAGTAGACTGTCTAATGCCCCTTTCAGACAGGGCAGACTCGGTTTTTATCAGCAGGGGATTTGTTCACTGATCACATGCTGAGCAGAGCAGAGTGGATAAATGAGAGGTCCGTGTCCACTCAGTTTATGCAGAGCTGACACAGATAGAGCACACTTTGTGGGTGGCCAGGAGTAAATGGACTCCACTTCCCATTTACACCTAACTGCCCTCCGATCTGATCTACCTAGATGGGAGGATAGATTCCCCTTCTGTTTTTTGTTAGCAGGCTGGATCAGATTGGAGGTAGGCGGATGTAAACAGACACAAGCTCTTTTACACCCGCTGGTCCATAGGGGTGAATGGAGGGTCCGATTAGGTCAGCCTGAAAAATTGACAGGTGGACCTGATCAGACCCTTCATGTGAAAAAGGCCTAAGTCCTTCCTCCAATCCAACCCACTAAAAAAAACTGAAGGGAATTTGTCCCTCTGTGTCTATGCAGATTGGATCAGTGGTCAGTCGAGTGTGAATGGACAGTGGAATCCATTTTCTCCCGGTCACCCATAGAGTACAGCAGGCTCTGTCCTTTTCCACTCTGCATAAACTGAGCAGACATTGACCTGTCATCCCCCGCTGATCCGAGAAGAGTGGTTGGATCAGCAGACAGAACACCCTCTAATATAAAAGGAGTCCATCCTATGTGAAAGGGGCCCAAGTCAGCCAAAAGCCAGGATTTGATGGTTTATTGGTGAGTGGCAGACAACCCATAAGATTCCACCAACTGTACTTTTATGTAAGTTATTTTGCAGCTTTTAATAATATTTACTAGCAAACATATGTCTGCTTTTTAATGGGGTGAAGTTTGGAAGTTGCAATGGTATGAATAACTTCTGTCTACTAATATGCAAATACTGGTGATCAGCAATATATATAGCAGTATATAGCATAGACAGGGGTGTCAAACTGGCGGCCCTCTAGTTGTTGCGAAACTACAAGTCCCATCATGCCTCTGCCTTTTGGAGTCATGCTTGTAACAGCTGGAGGGCCGCCCGTTTGACACCTGTGGCATAGAGCATAGCCTTCAAGGTGGAGCTTTGTGAAGTATGTAACAAAGTACATTGTGTACAATGGAGTAGTCTGGAGTATCTCACATACTGTACAGCACATTGTACAGAGTGGATAACCTACTATGAGCCCCAAAACAAAAAGTACCCCCTGTCACAAACCTCAATGCTCTCAGCACACCGCACTATAAATCCCAGTACACATGACAGCTGAATCTTCCATCCCAGCTATCTCAAATGCATAACTGTTGGGTTTTGCATGGCCGGAACATTAAAACAAAACCCTTTTTTTATAGAGTAGGTCTAAAAGAGATATTATCAAATCTGCCATAAGAGCTGTCTAACTATAATTGCTTTTTTATCTCTGGTGACAGCCAACTTCCACTAGATGACATCCCAGTTTTTGATTTAAAATGTTCCCTAGCATGTGTAACCATGGTAATGCCAGTTCAATAATGTTCCATAATCTCTTGTTTTTAACCAGATATCAATGAATGCGAGACCGGAGCCCATACCTGCACTGAGCAACAGAGCTGCGTCAACTTCCATGGGGGTTACCGTTGTGTAGAAAAGAATCTCTGCATAGAACCATATATTCAAGTGTCTGACAAGTAAGTCTCTTGAGAAGAGTGTTCTTTTTCTTGCTGATTGCATACGTTCTCATAGAAACAGTATGTGAAGTCACATAGCTAAAAATAGTGAGACTTACAGAATAAAACTACAATCTTAAAAGTGAAATTCCCATTTTGCAAGCCTTTTTTGCTGATTTGTTGTGTAGGCCTGTCAAGTATACTATCTGAAATCTTTTTAAGCAAGTAAAAGTTCTGCCTTTGTTACAATCGCACGATCAGCAACAGGCTCATAATAATCATGGCTCCTTGTTATCCCTGTAGATATGCAAGTTTCTCACTAGAGATTAAACACCCACAATTCATAATGCAGTGAATTTAACCACTTACCCACCAGAGGCTTTACCCCCCTCCTGACCAGGCCATTTTTTGTGATACAGCGCTGCATTACTTTAACTGACAATTGCACTGTCATGCAATGCTGTACATAAATGAAATTTATGTAATTTTTTCCCTACAAATAGAGCTTTCTTTTTGTGGTATTTGCATTTTTTTTTCGCGCTATAAACAAAAAAGACCAACAATTTTGAAAACAAAAAACAATATTTCTGACTTTTGCTATAAAACATATTCAGTAAAAAAATGTTAAAAATAAAATTTCTTCATAAATTTATGCCAAAATGTATTCTGGTACATGTCTTTGTTAAAAACAAAATCCCAATACGTGTAAATTCATTGGTTTTTGTGAAAGTTATAGCGTCTACAAACGGTGGTATATATACTGGAATTTTTTATTTTATTTTACTAGTAATGGCGGTGATCAACGACTTCTTGCGGGACTGTGGGACTGCAGCGGACATTCTGAGACTGGGTGGGAACTAACTGCCACTGACATCCCCAGTGACATTAATACAGTGATCAGTGTTAATAAAAAGCACTGACACTGTACTGACACTGGGTATGAAGGGATTAACGTGGGGCAATCAAAGGGTTAGCAGTGTGCTGTGTTGTACATAGTGTGTTGTGTGTGCTTTACTATGTAAACATGTTGCTTTGTATTGCTCTGCTGTGCAGAGCAGTACAAAGCAGCATGGTCGTGTTGACAGAGATCTGTGTTGTTTGCACACAGACCTCTCCCCTGTCAGCTCTGCCGACGATCACCGAGCCCTGGCCGAATATCGGCGCCCGGGACCCAGTGATTGACATGCCGAGGAGCCAATAGTGGCGTGGATAGGGAACACGCGCGTCCTCTACCCAGAAATGCAAATCGCATATATATATAAAGCAGTATTACAACCAAAACCAAAAATGTAATATATTGCACCTTACCAATCATTAGATTTGTCAGGCTTTTTTTCTTTTGTCAGGCTTTTTTTCTCTGGTTTCATCTGGCCAGTAACATTCCTCCTGTATTAGAGTGCCTACCTTTGGAGAGTAGCATTATCAGTCTGGGGGGAGGAGACTGTTAGACGTATGAGGGGCATTAAAGTCAAACCAGGATTTTTGTGTTTATGTGATAAAAGAACAAATTTCAAGGAGTGCAAACTGCATTTATTTTTCAACATACTCCCCTGATACATTTATACACTTATCCCAGCGTTTAACTAATGCCTGGAAATCTTTGGCATTGAAAGATTTGTCAGTACGCCTGAACCATCCTAGGACAGCCATTTCACAACAGATTATGCGTTGATCATCCAGGATCAGGCGTTCCACATGCTGAATGTTCACAGGAATGACTGCTGTGGGCTGGGAACCACCACGGCCAGGATCATCACTGGCGGACATACCGGCCATCTTTGAAATGTTTACACCATTCAAATGCCTTACTGTGGCTGAGCGTCTCATCACCATACTGTGCTCAAAGGCTTCTGCAGATATCTGTGGGTTTTACACCTTTGTTCACAAGAAACTTCATCACCACACTATTCCATGCACTCATTAACACTGTTGTCTGCCATCTTGATTAACGGTTTCTGGACTGGCCCGCAACAAGTGAGCCACCTATCAGTAATAGGACACACTTGCCACTGCCATGCTAGCATCCCTTTTTATACCTGCAAAATTAAAAGTCCCAGTTTGACTTGATTACCCCTTGTACTAGAAGATTTCATGACACTAATATACTGAAGCCAAACTCCAGCTAATACTTTATAATCAGTTACAGCAAACTGTTTCCATTTTAGGATAAAGGTTTTACATTAATAAAAACTGATCATTTTAAGCATCACTGTCTGGGTTAAATGGTTTGTCTCATCCCTGTAACTTCAAAAGAGCTTGTTCTTTTGAAAAACACCAGACTTACTGGTTGGGTCGCCAGATATAAGCAAAAGGAGGAAAGTGTGTTACTGGCCAGATATCCAGGTGAAAACAGCCTAAAAATGAAACTAATGCAGCCAACACATCTAAGAATTAATAAGATGCAATATAATAAATGTTTGCTTTTGGGTGCAGTACTGCTTTAAAGACATAGCTGAGTATACATTATTCCCTGTAGGTGGCTGTTGGTAGTTTAGCTTCAATCGCTGAACACATTTCTTGGAAAGGGAATGAGTCAACATCACTCATAAGAACATAATTCTGGGAAATCCTGCTTACAAACTATATACTGTTTATATGATTACAGGTTGGGGACTATTGATTTTTTTTTTTGGCAGTTGTAGAAAATAACAGGTTGCAGAATAAAATGTAATTGTGATGAATAATAATAATAAAAAATTACAGAATAACTAAGTAAAACTCTTTATTATTTTGTATCACTAAGTAGATTGATGATGGGATGATAGGTGGGCCAGTCCCACTGTCAGCTGATGTTGACATTGCACATCTAGTGTTGTTTGGTCAGTCCACTATGACAAATCTGCCCACTATCTTTTATATGTTCATTCTGATGCTTTACAGTCAGGTAAAATGTGATACTTAAATGACAGATATCCAGACAACACTATCACCATATGATAGGATGATTAGGAAGGTTAGTAATTTAAAACTAGTTCTTAGCTGCTCCATCACACTGCAAATACAAAAGTGGTGGTTCTCAGACATGCACATGTGAGAGAAAGGATACAGATTTGGCAGCTGGGTTGTAATATCTAAGATGTATTGGTGGTTTTAAACCTGTCATGAGACAAATATGGAGAAGGCCAGCAACAGCAGCCCTATACTTCAATCATGATAGATGTACATTTGTAGACTTTACAAGTGAAAAACATTACCAGATTTTCAATCCTACTTGCAGTATATCCAAGCAAACAGTGATTAGTGGAAAAGTTGTGTGTTCACATCAGCAAATTAGACCTAAAAAAAACATGTATTGAATCACAGCTGATAACTGGCTTGTGTATGGGCACGTTCAGATTGGCTTTAAATAATAAAACCCTATGTCATCCAAGAAAGAATCCAGGTGGTAGACCTTCTCGGGTCATACCGGGGGCGGAGCCTAACTATGGCGGCAGCGGAGAGCTCGTGGTAGGAGCTCCCGCTTGGAGCCCCTCCGACTGATCCCCTACTGAGACCCACGGAATTCCCCTGAAGCATGGAACCCTAGAACCCTGAGTCCTACCTCGGACAGGCGGGCTCATTCGGTGGAGCGGAGGAATGCTGGAGGAAGAGCCGGGGAACGGAGCTCTCTGAGAGAGGTGGAGACATTGAGTGCGGTTGCCGGGAAACAAGGAGGTGTGGCCGGGACATGTGACCGGCCGCAGTGCATCCCTGGGAGGCGAGGAAGCCGGCCGGCTGGAGGCAGAAGGGGAACGGAGAGATACCGTCCTGCAGGACGATTAGCCCCTATTGCAGCCCAGTGGGGGTGAACTGTGAAGAACTGCCTGCTCAAGAAGAAAGTAGAGGAAAGCCCTGGAGGGTCCCCCTGAGAGCAAGAATGCCGACCTGTGGGAGAAATGGAGCTAGGAGCAGTCCCATGTGAGGAGCAGGGAGGGTGAGTGACTCCGGCTGTGACCTCAAATATAAAAACTGTGCAGATATGGG